>NC_056746.1:840331129-840701129 GCF_019279795.1 Protopterus annectens
TCTTTCTTGGACATCTTCTATTTTTAGGAAGACCACATTCAGAAATAATTATTTACACTTTTCTAGTGCACACCCTCATTTTATGAAACATAACATGGTTAAAGGACAGTTCATTAGACTCTCTCGTATTATTTCTGATGATTCCTCTTTTTTAAATGAATGTCTCATTTTTACTAAGTTCCTTTTAAATAGAGGGTATCCTAATGATTTATTACAGCCTATTTTTCCAGAGGTACTCTCTTTAAGACACACTAAGTTCCCTCCCATCATCCTTAATGGTTTCACTCCTAAACATAAGAACACTCTTCCACATGTTAATAATGTTCCACCTACTCCCACTAATCTCTCTCCCTTATTATATTTTTTGATTCCCACCAACACTGGAACTGATAGATGTTCCTTGTTCCCCATTCCCATCTGTAGAGACTCTAATGCAATCAAAAAAGTATTTTATAATAATTGGAGCATTTTGATCTCTAGTCAGGAAATAAATATGAAATTGGGTTCCAGCCCTACTTTTGCTTATAAGAAAAATAAATCACTACAATTAATGTTTGAGAACAGAGATCGGCCTTTTTATTGTCTCCAAATATCATACAACATGTACAAGGCCTGTTTACTTGTAACAAATATATTGTTTGTAAATAGATTCTTACTGGAAACAGTTACACTTTTAAACATAATAACTATATGGTCAAATGTAATGGTCATTTTGACTGTAATTCCAATTTTGTGGTCTATGCTGCTATTTGTACCACTTGCTTCTCATTCTACATTGGTAAAACTATACGTAAACATTCCACCAGAATTAAAGAACACCTGGCAGCTATCGGAGATTGTGATCCCAACAATGCTTTAGCTAAACATAGTAACACTTGCACCTTGTTTACAGGATTTAATTTCTTTGTTTTAGACCATGTACCTTTATTTTTTGGAAACAAAAACACCTTACTGGAAGTTAAGGAGTTGCTCTGGCAGCTTCTGTTAAATGCTGAAGCCCCACCTGGTTTGAATGAACATATAAATATTAGATGTGCTTTAATATGGAACAAATAATTATTATATTTTCTGTAGTTCTGTTTTCCTTTTACTTATTCATGAACTTCTGTACATTTATTGAATATTCATGTCTTACTGTACTATAGAATTTACATATTTCTGTATGCTTGGCTTTCTGTTGGTCTTGGAATTTTGATGTCATCATCTTATTACAGTTGATGCTTATTTATTAACACATTATTTGTATTTTTAAACATTCTGAAGAATTCCAGCACATTAAACCTGGATGAAAGCGCTAATTATTCCTCAGTAACCTATCTTTCTCACAATCAGTCACCAACTGGTTTCAGAGTTACCTGTCTGACCGCCAACAATCCGTTGTATGGCAGAATGACATATCTCCCCAACTACTTGTCTCCATAGGGGTTCCCCAAGGATCCATCCTTGGACCCCTACTTTTCTCTGTTTACACCAATAATCTAGCCTCTGCCACCAAACATGGCACACTCATCCAATACGCAGATGACTCTACCATCATCTGCTCAGCCCAGTCCCTACCCAAACTGCCAAAAGTCACACAGGAAGCCTTTTCCTCTGTTGAAACGTGGTTATCTGATGCCCAATTAATACTCAACCCAAACAAAACTAAACTACTCATCTTCCAACCCACCAAACATACTCAAAACAACTCTCACTTTAACATCACTGCAAAAGACAACACCACTATATACCCAACTGAACACAACAAATTGCTAGGAGTGGAAATAGACAATAAACTAAAATTTGACATTCACATATCCATGACCATAAAAAAAGTCCACAAAAAACTAGGAGCATTATACAGAAATAAACAATTTCTCACCAAAGCAGCAAAGATTTCAAAAGCAAATTCCCACCTTATCTCCACCCTACTTTATGCCTCTCCAGTATATACCAACCTAAGGCAATGTGATCTAAACAAGCTAGAGTCCTGCTACAACAAAATCGCAAAATTCGCCACAGGGGCATCCTACCGTAGTCACCACTGTCTCTCACTTGCTGAACTGGGCTGGCTTGAACTCCCTCACCTCCTTCAGTGGTATCAACTCTCACTCACCGCAAACTAGTAAACCATCCACTAAATGTCCCATCCCTCCAGAATCTACTCCAACCCTATCGCACCACCAGACCACTAAGATCCAGCAACAAAAATCACTTGCAGATCACTAAAGCCAATAACTCTGCTGGTGAAGCACTATTCTCTTGCGCCATAGCCAAATTATGGAACTTACTCCCACCCACAATTACCTCTGTACCATCATGCACCAACTTCAAAACTTTATTAAAAGCGCACCTAAAAACATGCTGGCTCTGCCCTTGCAACTCCCACTCTAATATCATCTACCCCATCCAGCTACTACCTTTCTTTCACCTCCACTAACTACCTTGATGATAGCAAGCTCAGATGCTCATAAGCCTAGTACTTATTATACAGCAGGAACTTCTCATTGTTACATTTGTTAATTCCTGTTATGTACTTCACAGATAAAGATTCTAGTTGTCTACTGATGTACTATGTTCTTCATCTGTAAATATGTTGTAAGTAATTTCTATGTTAAATTGTTAATCACTATGTAATCCAATGTAACTACTGTCTGTCTATTTTACTGTGGAGCTTTTCTCCCCGGGCCTCTGCTGAAAGTGGACCCGCGTCCAGTCGGACACTCCCGGTCAACAAATTTAAATGAATAACTAAAATAAATAAATAAATAACTTATTGGCTCTCGGTCTTTTATTTGAATTTTTATTTCTATTTTATTTGTTTTCTTCTAGTTATTATGTTGAAGTTTTATTTTATATATATATACATATATATATATATATATATATATATATAATGTGTGTGTGTGTATGTATATATATATATATATATATATATATGTGTGTGTGTGTGTATATATGTATATATATGTGTGTGTGTGCGTGTGTGTGTATGCTTGCGTGTATGCGTTTTGTGTATACATTTGTGTGTGTGTATGCGTGTGGAGTGTATTGATTGACTGAAAATAGGAATTTGTTCGTGGTACTGAGGAACATGAGAAAACACCTTTGTGAAGGTTAACATGCCTGATGGAAACTGATATTACTGTGTTTTAAACTTGCACAGGGAATTAGTAAAAAAGGGGAGAGAAGTATAAAGCAAGTGTTGTGTAGAACTGAATGAGCAGATATGGCCAGGACTGAGTGCACAATAGTCATTTTTTTAAATTGCTGCTTCTCCTTTCATTGTTACTGTGTATTGATTCTTTTTATTTTATGTCCAGGTGTCCGATTCTGTAAGTGGCCAGACTGTAGTCGACCCGAAGGGTTACTTGACAGATTTGAACTCCATGATCCCATCTCATGGTGGAGATATCAAGTAAGAATTTTTGGTTTGGTTTTAGAAGTATTGCTGTAAGTAATTGCTTCAGGGCTGTTGTACACTGAATTTATGAATTTTGCCAAATTCTTCTCGATGGAACTCTCTCTCTTCACAGGCTGAAGTCAGTTACAGGTATGTACTTCTTGTTTTTCTTTTGGCTGCTTACATTAAGGATGGTCACAGCAGATCATCTGTTTCCATTTCTTCCTGTGCAATGCTTCTTGCTGTGTCACACCAACCACCTACATGTCCCCTGTCACCACATCCATAAACCTTATTTGAGGCCTTCCTCTTACGTGGCAGCTCCATACTAAGTGTCCTTTTCCAGTATAGCCGGCATCATTCCTTAGCACATGTCCAAACCAACGCAATTTCACCTCTCTGTCTATCTCGAAACCATCCAACCTGAGTTCACCCTCTAATATACTCATTCCACATCCTGTCCATCCTCGTCACACCCAGTGCAAGGCTTAACATCATTAACTCTCTCACCTCCTGCTCTCACGACTTTCTTTTCGTCAGTGCCACCATCTCCAACCCATGTAACATGGCTGGTCTCATTACCATCTTGTAGCCCTTCTCTTTCACTCTAACTGATAAAAATATCTGTCAGAAATCAATCCTGACAATCTTCTCCACCCTGCCTGCATGCACTTCTTCACCTGTCTTCCCTACTAAACTTTACTTTGAACTGTTAATCCCAAGTTTTTAAACTCATCCACCTTCACCAGCTCTACTCCCTGCATCCTCACCATTCCTCTGTCCTCCCTCTCTTTCACACACACATATTCTGTCTTAGTCCTGCTGACCTTCATTCCTCTTCTCTGTAGAGCACATCTCCTCCTCTCCAGGTTCTCCTCAACCTGTTCACTACTGTCACTAGAGATCATTACACTATTATCCACAAACATCATAGTCCACAAGGACTCCTGTCTGATCTCGTTTGTCAACCTCTCCATCCTATAGTAAATAAGAAAGGGCTCAGTGCTGATCCTTGATGTAATCCCACTTCCACCCCTTATGTGTAAGTTACTAGCATTTCTTGAGCTTTTCCTCAATATGTTTTTTCTTGCTGCTTGTGGGACTTGCATGCAGTGACATTACAGAAGCCTTTTATCCAGTTTATAACATTAGTAACCAGAATGTAAGCACTGGACACCAACTGTTCTCTTCACAGAGCCTTTATTGAAGCACAAAAGCGACCAACAACACATTTAGCTAAAGGTGCAGTAATGGACCCCTCTGCAGAAACAATAGGTCTTAGAGGGGGATTTTTGGGATTCTTGTGCAGCTTCGGAATACTGAAGATAGATGTGACTCTAGGTCTTTCTACATGCAAAAAGTTGTATGTTTCCCTATCTATAAGGCCTTCCAACAGCAAATCATTTAGACATACTGATATTTTCCTATAAGCAATGTTTACTTCATTGATCAAAACTCTTGTGCATTTGTTCTCATCGCTAAGTATCTCTTAACATTTTTCCTTCATAAGTTATATGGTCCATCAGTACCATCCCCCCTACCTTTGTCAGGTTTCATAACCCCCAAATTGTTCTCTCTACATGCCTGTAGGATGTCCTTTTCATCTGTAGTCATATTAGGCTTCACTTTATTATTTTTAAGTGCTTCCCTTAACTCATTTTCCACCACAAACTCAAAAGTCTTGTGCTGGGGGTGCAAAGGCGGGTTGAAACTACTTTTCTTAACCAACTTGTCACTAATGTTCCTGGTTTCCTGTCCACAAAAAATCAATTCAAAATTTTTCTTCCTAATAAAAAGTTTGAGGTCCACCAATAAATTAAAAATATTTGTTTTAATCCTAGGTATGAATGTGAAACCTTTTGAAAATAAATCAAGATGTGATTTACCAATACTCATATTTGTATAGTTGAAAATATTGAACCCATTGTAAGTGAACGTAAATCCATTACTTATAATGTTTCCCTGTTTTTCTATGTCCAATAAGTTCTCCCCTGTGGTGCATCCCCCCTGTAGTATTTTGATCCATAATTCACAGGTTCCTTCTGTCTTAGCCTTTCGGACCTCCAAAGAGGTGGAAACTCTAAAGGGTCCTGTATATTTAAATTATCAAAATCATGATTGTGTTTCATCATTTGCCTAGGCTCTGCTAATATTCCTCATTATTATACCTGCCTCCATTGAATTGTTTAGGGTTGGGGTATGATTACTGTATTCATTCGCATCTCTCTCAATCATTTTTATTTTCCTAGCCTGCACTTCTTTACATTTCATCTCAATTTTCTTCAATAAATCAAAATATTTTGCTTTTTCTGTGTCAATGGTAACCATTAAATCATGAATAATGTTATTGTTAGTACGCTCAATTAAGTTGTATACATTTTCCATTTCCGTTTAATTATTTTTTTAAATGGCTCTCATGTCCATCCCACATCTCTCAAAAGATCCTTGTGGAAGTCTTTAACATTGTTTGGGTATTTACATCAACCTTGGATTTTGGACCCAGTTCCAGATCTTTTGTCACACCCGGACCTTCACTCCCTCAAGCTCATGGCTTGACTCCGCAATTCCATTAGTTGCCATGCAATCTAATATTACTTCCCCTGTCCAAAAAATTCTTCTGGCTTCTCATGGACCATCCACCTGGAAATTTTATTCCAGTAAATGGAAAGATTTTCTATTTGGGCTTTTAAGAATAATTTGCATCCTTTTTTCAGCCCCGGTTGAAAAATTTTTAGATTTTCTGGTGAACCTCTTCAACCAGGGAGCGGCTGCTTCATCCAGCTCTAATTTTCACAATGACTGTGATGACCAGTCACTAATTTCCCATTGCTTATGCAAAGTGTTTCTTAAGGGAATCCTACATATCAAACCTCCATTAAAGGATCCTTTACCCCATGGGATCTTACATTCATTCTGGAATATTTAGTGTTACCTTCCTTTGAGCCAGCTACTACTTGTCATCAAGTTTCTTTCCTGGAAAACTCACTTTATGGTGGCCATTACTTCTGCTAGAAGGGTTTAGAAAATGCAGGCACTCTGTGTGAAACCCCTATACAGAATTTTCCATAAAGACAGTGTGTCCTTGAGGACTAACCCATAATTCCTTCCTAAGGTGGTCTCCGTGTCAAACATCAGTCAGTCCATTCATTTTCCTGTTTTATTTCCAAATTTCTCTAACAAAGGTGAATACTTTTTACATCTGTTAAATCTCAGCTGTCTGTGGATGTCTATCTTGACAGGACTAAGGTTTGTAGAACTTCAGACCAACTGTTTGTCTCCTTTTCAGGACCAGGGATAGGTAAACCTGTTACTAAGGTGACCCTATCAGAATGGTTAAGAGATTGTGTTACCTTTATTTATGAACGGAACAGTCGTAAATTACCTGCACCAGTAAGGGCTCACTCAACCAGATCTATTGCCACTTCAGCTGTTTTTCTTTCCAAGGCTTGTCTGGATGAAATATGTGCAGCCGCATTTGACCAACGCTTCATAACTTTTGTCACTCATTATAAATTGGATATGATCTCCAGGGGAAGAGCATTATTTGGCTCTATGGTTCTCAGGAATATCCCTCTATAAGGCCACCCAGGGTAAAGGTAGCTGGGGACTCTGTCCAAACTGTCAAGAATAAATGAACATTGACAACATCAGATAAAGAAGTTATGCGCTCACCATAACGTTCCATCTGTGTTGTTGATCTTTGTTCATTTTTGACATCCCATCCTCCATCCCCCCTCCTTCAAGATTTCCTGGAGGTTCATACCTTTGTCCTGGGCTGGCATTAGGGTATTTACATTGGACACAGCATCCTCCCATTTTATTATTGTATACTTCATCTTGCTGTAATTTGCAAATCTGATCTGAGGTAACCTACACAGGAGCATTGTGGGTAGAGACTTAGCTCGAGAGTTTTTGGCTGGTGGGAGCTGTATAATGGCCAAGCTAGTTCCGAGGATCAGAACCAATTCCCAACTGTCAAGAGTGAATGAAGATCGAGCAACACAGGTGGAACGTGATGGTGAGTATTTAACTTCTTTCTTACAGGTTCTGAGTTTTGAAAAGATGATCTATCTTTTCAAATGAATAATTCACCATACTGCTAAAAAGAAAATCTTAACTGCTCAGGTTTTCTTTGAGTGGATTCAGTATTTAGAACATAGATGCAGATGCAGGCATATAACACATAGAAGGTCATGCTGCCATATGCTTTTCTGTTCAAACTTTTCTAATTTCCATTTTATCCTGGTTTGCTGCTTGATGCAGATAAAGCTACAGTGTGCTAAGTGTGATTGTAGCTTCAAGTCCTGTTTTAAGAAATCAATTTTCACTGCTGAATTTACTTTATCCACCTGCCTGCCTCAGACTCCTGCCCTGCTGTCTCAGCAGGAGAACCAGATTCTGCACCCTCAGCTTCAAACACTGAACCTAGCAGCCTGGCTAATTACCTAATCTCTCCTTTACCATCACTCAGTAAACCAGTGATGGATATCATTGTAGAGGCAAGGAGGCCTAGTACTAGAAAATATTATGCTGAAAAATGGAAAAGATTCTGTGCCTGGAACCGATCGCAATGGATGAGCACAGCAGTGCCCAATTTACCTCAGATTTTACAATGCTTCACAAGGGGCCTTTTTCCTCAATAAAAAATTCACGCCTCAGCCATTTCAGCTCATTATAACACAGAACCTCACCTTTTCTCTCATGCACTGCTCAAGCAGTTCCTTAGAGGGGCCAAAAATGTAAGACCACCCAGGAGAGCTCCAACTCCAGCCTGGAACCTTAACTTTGTATTGGAGAAACTCACTCTTCTCCTTTCGAGCCAGCTGCTACTGCAGATTTAAAATTCCTTTCTTGGAAAACAGCTTTCTTTTTAGCAATCACGTCAGCAAGAAGGGTATCTGAATTACAGGCCCTTATGGCAGTGGAGCCTTTCATCATCTTTCGTGCGGACAGGGTGTCCCTCAGGACCAATCCCTCTTTCATGCCCAAGGTGGTATCCAGTGTGGCCCTTAATCAGTTCATTCATTTGCCATCCTTCTTTCCTAATCCTCAGAACAAAGGGGAATGGATACTGCACTCCTTGGATGTGCACAGACAACTTAGATTCTACTAGGACAGGACTAAACATCAAAGAAAAAAATCTGAACAACTGCTGGTGGCATTTGCTGTAGGGACAGAGGGAAAGGCTATTTCAAAGCAAACCATTTCTAAATGGATAGGCCATTGCATTAATTTCTGCTATAAGCACCATGGAAAACCTATCCTATAGGGTATCAGACCCCATTCAACCAGGGCTACATCTACCTCTACAGCCTTTCTCAGAGGTGTACCTACCCGGGGCATCCTAGAAGCTGCTACCTGGAGTTCTGTACATTCTTTCACCAAGCATTACCATTTACCAATTTTCTCTAAATCCAGAGCTGGCTTTGCCACTGCAGTCCTGCAGGGCCTTATAGCTGGCCCTAATGCTATCTGATTTCCTCCTCCCATCCTTAGCTTTGGGAATATACCCAAATATGATGACTGCAACAGTGAAACACGAAGAACATAATACAGTTGTGTACACTTGCCATAAATGTAGATGTTAGAGTGTTATTCACTGTTGCAGTCCTGGTTACCCTCCCTCCAGCCCCCTGACTTCATTTGGCTATACCTCTTCTCTCCTTTAGTATGCTTAAAAGCTTTTTGGTGTATTTGCTTTTTTGTTGGAGGTATAACCTTGTATATTTATAGATTTAATTGCTTCCCATTAGGGGGGCACCTGACATCTGGGGCAAGAAAAACTGATGAAATGGTGTCTGCTGCATGTTTTATACCCCTGACGTCATGGTAGAAGAGACATCAACCAACGCAGGAACCAAGACTTTGTTAATCAGGCCATCTGAGGGCTACTGCAAGCAGATAACCCAAATGTGATGATTGTAACAGTGAATACACTCTAACATCTACATTTATGGTAAGTGTACACAACTGTACTTTCCTCAGAGTCTTGGGCTACATGGCAGCCACTATCCCCATGATACCTTTAGCAAGATTTCATATGAGAAAGTTACAATGGTATCTTTGTTCAGTTTGGTCACAGCACTTCCATCCTCAGGAGCACTGGGTGCCCCTTCTCCATTGCCTGAAAAAAGAATTACAGTGGTTGTCATAAGTGAACCACAATCCAGGACTTCCCCTCCAACCACCTCCACCCATACAGGTCATGCACACAGATGCCTCAGAGTTGGGCTGGGGTGAAACTCTGGGCCATCGAAGGGTGCAGGACCTATGGCCAAAAACCTCACAAACTAGAGCACATCAGTGTTCCAGAGATGAGGACAGTTCTTCTGGCTCTGTGGGCGTTTCTACCTTTCCTCCAGCAAGGCCCCTTGAAGATGTATACAGACAACACCACTGTACTGTGCTATCTTAACAAGCAGGGAGGAACCAAGTCATACCTCCTGTGCAGACTAGCCCTTCTGGTATAGGAACTGGCCACCTCACAGGGAATTACTTTGCAGGCGGTATACATTCCCTCTCTCCACAACTCCCAGGCAGACTGTCTGAGCAGAACCATTGCAAACAACCACTAATGGATGCTTCACAGAGATGTCTTCTTGGATCTGGTCCACAGGTGGGATACACCTCAAACAGACCTTTTTGCCTCTTCCATCCAGCAGGCAGCTTCCTGGCTTTTGCGCCAGGATACCAGATCCGCAGGCACTGGCAACAGATGCTTTCTTGATCTCCTGGAAGGGGAAATATCTAGATGCCCCCCCCCCCCCTTCCCGCTCATTCAGAAGGTCCTGCTGAAAATCCATCAGGACACTCCAAAAATCTTGCTGGTGACTCCCTACTGGCCCAGACAGCACTGTTTCCCCCTACTCCTTCAACTGTGCAGGGGCAATCATCACAACTTACCCCCCCAGAGTGGACCTTGTCACACAACACAAGGGATCCCAGATTCACCCACAGTGGCAGCTTCTGCACCTCGCCCTGTGGTTGATAGGATTCTGATCCCCTTCAGACACCTTTACAAGGACGTGTTCAATGTCCTGCAGGAGACTAGGAAACCAATTACAAGAAAATCCTACCTTTCTAAGTGGAAAAGTTTCACTTTATGGTCTTAAGAAAGACAGCTGGACCCACTTTCTAGCGAGCCCCCTCGTGTCCTGTCTTACCTGTGTGAGCTACTGTAGACTGGTTTGGCTTAGTCTTCCATCAAAGCTCATCTGTCTGCAATTTCAGCATGCCTTCCTCTGGATCCTCCACTAGCATCCAGAATGTCTTCTAAGCTGTTCCTTAAGGGGGGCTACTTCACCTCAGACCTCCCAGGAAACAGTCTTCTCCATCTTGATATCTTAACTATGTTCTGGAAAAGCTTATGCTCCATCCCTTTGAGCTAGCAGATAAAGATTCTCGAAAATGTTGTACATGGAAAGCTGTACTGCTAGTGGCCTCGACCTCAGCCAGAAGAATATCAGAGCTACAAGCCCTTATGGCTATTCCTCCTTTTTTTGCCTTCCACCTTTTGGACTTAACCCATCCTTCATGCCCAAGGTGGTGAATGATCTGTCTCTTAACCAGGCCATACACCTACTTGCCTTTTTCCCCACCCACAAGGGGACAGTGAGAGAATACTGCACTTCCTGGATGTGCACCGACAACTCAGGTTCTACCTGCATAAAACCAAGTCCATTAGACAGGCTGACCAGCTTTCCGTTTCCTTCCACCTTAGAACCCCGGGGAAGGCAGTATCCAAACAGACCATATCTGCCTGGATTTCCAAGGCCCTCACCTTCTGCTACCAATGCCATGGTAACTCTCTATATAGTGTAATTAAAGCACACTCCACTAGAGCTATGGCCTCTTCAGGAGCCTTCTTTAATGGCCTAGATACCTCTACTATTTTAGAGGCAGCTACTTTGTCCTCTGTTCACACCTTCACCAAACACTACAAACTAGATCACATTTCTAGATCCAGGGCAGGGTTTGCCAGGGCTATCCTTCACAGATTCCCACCTCCCCAGTCACAGTGAGCTGTGGCATTCACCCATATGTAGAATACTGCAACATTGGAATAGAAGGACATAGAAAAGTTGTGTAAAATCATGCCATAACCATAGATGTCCTTCTCTTCCCATGTTGCAATATTTCTTCCCACCATCCTTCCCCCTCGTATAAGGTTGCATTTCCTTTTCTGGGTGGCAGTGGATTGGCTTTGCTGTTATTAGGACTGGCTCCGACTGGGGCTTTCAGTTCTGAGGGCTGGTGCGTGCAGACGTCACGTTTATGCCCTACGTTGCCCTTGGCCACGTCGGTCATCCAACGCACTTCAGAGGGACTGAAAACTTTTGTATACTGTCTGTAGGTAAGTGAGGCAAGAGGAGTAAACCCGTATGTAGAATACTGCGACATGGAAGAGAAGGATATTTATGGTTATGGTAAGATTTTGCACAACTTTTCTTTCCAAAGCCTGGGATTCACCATAAAAAGTATTGGTTCCTTCTTAGGATCATGTTTTTTCTTAGTTGCATGATCCAGACCATTCCCATGCTGACATATCTGCCTTCCCCATGTCTCCCTCTCTCTGATTGTTTTTTTTCCAATCTCTTCTTCCTCTGGCTTCAGTTACAGCCAGAGATTTTCTCAGGGTCCTTGGATTTATGACTTCCACCATTCCTGTGCTGACTCTGGCCAGGCTCCACATGAGAAAAGTTGAGTGGTACTTCAGTTCAGTGTGGCTTTAACACTGCCATCCCCTGGATTTCCTACTTCCCTTTCTTCCCTGTCTCCAGCTTGAATTTCAGTAATGGATTCATTAGCTTTCTTTCACTCTAGGGCTTCCTTTCCAATCTCCAGTCCCATATTAGGAGCTCTTTTCAGATGCCTCTGTGACGTCCAGTTAATATCCCACCGGACTGCCACCAATAATGTGACGTCCGGTTCATGTCCCACAGGACTGTCACCAATAATGTGTTGTCCCCCACTTAAAACCAGAATTCGTAATTAAGGAGCCTCAGTCCTCATTGGGAGGGTCACAGAAAACACCAGAGCACAGAGCCACAAGAGTAAAAGTCCACAAGTTTCCTTAAGAGCACAACTGGAACATGCTGTATTTCCTGGGACTGGACTGCCCACCCCAAAAGTATTCCCTTATTATACACTACAGAGCAGTGTGTTCCAGTTTAAGACGTCTGACTCACTCACATGCAAAGTAAATTTAAATCTCACACACACTTAACAATTATGGGAAGCCTGATACAGAATTCCAGCTGTGTCCCCTCCCCAATACAAATGGTAAAAACTGCCACCAGAGTCAGACATGCCCTTCAAAGGATGATCAATTATTAAAAAAGTAAATATCAAAATAAATGATAGCTATGACCCGAAGCAGCCAGGCATTCTTTGTGACCTGGGGAGTATCAAACGGGTATAAGCACTCTCTAAACTCTATAGAACACACTGATTGTTTAGCCACACTGTAAAATAATGAAACAAATAATAATAAGTAAAATGATTACAAGAATCTAAATCAGTAATTTTCAATGAATACCAGAATTCATTCACCAGAAATCTAAAATTAAACTTTAGGATAGAAGTCCATCATCTTAGAAAAACTTTAAATAACTAAACTTTCTTAATCTAACTAGAGAATATTGTCTTTGATCTAATCTAGAACACAACAGCAAGGCAAAGGCAGGCTTACAGTTTTTGGTGAGTCCTTTTTTGGGTATCCACTGCACAGCACTTGAACTGCAACTGTTTAACTGCCCTTCAACTGACTTCAGCAATCTCTTTTATACTCCAGGTTAACACTCTCAACTGTCTTATTTTACCAACAGTCAGCTGTTTGAAAAATTTCTTTTTCATGTCCGTCATGTGTTCAAAGAGTCACATAGCAACCAGGAACATTCTAATGACATCACCTACTGATCATTTTATTTTTCACAGACAGTTTGCCTTTAGAATCTCCCTCACAAACGTGCAGTTAAAAATGTATCAAAACACTGACAGATTCTTTAAAATTTTTGTATAAACAGGGAAGACTCAACATTTTAAAAACTTGTTTACATTTTCACAATTAGTAATGCTGGGCATACAATACAAATTAATTTTTGAATATACACAAATCTCCTGCCAGACATGCTAACACAGATGACAGTGTTTTCATTTTCTTCACATAGTCTGACAGGGGTTGGGGGGCTTCCTTCGGTTCTGTCAATGCCCAGGGTTTTGGCCTCTTCATCAGAGATCAGACCACATCATCATCATCAAGGAATTGAGAGCTCTCCTTCTAGCTATTCAGGTCCTTCATAATCTCCTCCTCCTTCTCAGGCCCCCTCAAAGTTTTCACAGACAATATCACAGTGATGTGGTATGTCAACAAGCAAGGGAAGGCTCACTGTTCTGGTCTGGGATCTAGCTGTCCAGTATCAAGTGACTCTTCAGGCTGTCTACATTCCTTCAGAGCTAAATATTGTGGCAGATTCTGTGAGAAGGTCCAACACACAGGCTCACAAATGGATGCTTCATAGAGATGCATTTCTGGACATTGTTCATCAGTGGGGTATTCCTCAGGTAGATCTTCTTGCCTCCCCTCCGAACAGACAACTTCCTCTCTTCTGTTCCAGAATTCAAAGTCCTCTGGCTTGGAAGGTAGATGCTTTTCCTCTTCTTTGGAAGAGGATGTTTCTTTATGCTGTCCCTCCCTTTCCTCTGCTTCTGAATGTCTTGAACAAAATAGGGCAAGACTCCCACAAAATCTCACTTGTCCAGTCTTCAGTTGAAGGTGTGGGTGATAAGGTTTTGATCTCTTTTAAACACCTGTCTTTTGAGGATGTGCTTTGGGTCCTACATGTCAGGAACCCACTACCATAAAATCGTATTTGTCCTAATGGAAGAAGTTTTCTGTCTGGTTATTCCTTTTCAGTGGAGATTTCTGTCATTCCCTCTCATTTGTATGATCTGTTCTGTGCCAGGTTGGTATATTCTTCAGTTAAAGCTCACTTATTAGCAATCCCTGCTTGTCTGCCCTTAACTCCTCCTCTGACCTCTAGGTTTTGAGGTCAAATAATTTCTTAAAGGCATTCTTCATGTCATGTTTCCCAGGAAGCATACCCCATCTTCCTGGGACTTCAGTTTTTTTCTTGGAAATTTTACTTGGGCTCCTTTTGAGCCTATTGCTTCAGGTTCCTTGCAACATTTTACTTGGAAGACTGTTCTTTGACCCTTACTTCAGCTAAGAGAGCCTCAGAGCTGTGGGCTCTCATGGCTGTTTTTCCCTTTTATTTTTTCACAGGGACAGTGTGTATTTTCCTGCAAATCCTCCTTTTTATGTCCAAGATGGTCTCTTAATTAGTCTGTTAATTTGCCTTTCTTTTTTACTTCTCCACAGTCTACTAGTGAAAAGGTTCTTCATACCTTGGATTTGCATAGACAGCTCAGATATTGTTTGGGTAAGACTTAAGCTTTTTGTTTCTTTTCATCCAAAGCATTTCTAAGGCCATTTCTTTTTGTTATTCTTTTCATGGTAAATGTCTTTCCTCATCTATAAAGGCTCATTCTACCAGAACTTTTGCTTCTTCTGGTGACTTTTTCAAAGGACTGCACATCAATTCTGTCCTTGAGGCTACAACTTGGACTTGCTGTCCATACCTTCACTAAGCTTTACAGGTTGGATGTTGTTTCCAGACCAAGAGCTGATTTTGCCAGGGCCATCTTGCATTAGTTTACAGAGGGCTCTTCAGTGCCTTCCTCCTCGCAGGTTTCCTGCTAAGCTTTTGTGATCTCCCTTGCATAATGAATACTGCAACAGTGATATGGAAGGACATAGTACAGTTGTGCAAAATCTTATAACAGTAGATTTCCTTCTCTTCATTGTTGCAGTATTTGTTCCCTCTCTCCTACCCCCACTGCTCTGCCCTTTTTTTCTTGCCTTCCTGGCTAGGGATTCTTTTCTTTCCTCCTCCAGGATACAGGTTTTCCTTCTGGTCCCTAGGGACATTCTGTTCTTCCTGCAGCTTTTCAGTTCCGAGGTGTCTGCGTCTGTATGTCACATTTATTCCCTATGCCTTACACTGAGAACATACCTGTGATATATGATGCCTTGCAGATGGCAGGAAAACACACTACTCGAAACTCTTATGTTGCTAAGTGGAAAATATTTTGTCGGTGGTGTAACAATGTACAGGACACTCTTAGTGGACATTCCTACAATTTTTTTCGTGTTTGTGCACGTTGCTCAATTTTGGTTTGGCCTACTCTTCTCTTAAAGCTAATTTGTCAGCCATTTCTGCCTTTCTGCCTCTGGATCCACCACTTTCTTCTTGGCTTTAGGTCAGACAGTTTCTAGAAAGGGGTCTTTCATATTATTCCTCCCAGGAAAACCCATTCCTTCTTCTTGGGACCTGAGCTATGTTGCTAAAGTAAAATTAGCCACCTTTTAAACCAGCAGCTGCTTTCACTTTGAAGTTGTGCACATGTACAACTGTCTTGTTGATGGCCTTAATTTCTGCGAAGAGTATCTGGGAACTTCAGGCTCATATGGCCATTCCTCCTTTTCTAGTTTTCATCCTTCATTTATGCCTAAGGTTGTCTGTGATGTGTCTTTGAATCAGACTATCCATCTTCCCTCATTCTTTCCTTCTTCACAAAATACAGGTGAGGGGATTCTCCATTCTTTGGATTTGCATGTGCAGCTCAAAATCTGAGTAACTTTGTTTCTTTTCAGGACAGAAATTACATTTAGCATTCTCCAAGCAAACAATTTCTTGGATTTCTAAAATCATTTCTTTTTGTTACTCTTTCCATGAAAAACAGCATCCTGTTTCTGTTAAGGAGAGTTGCCTCTTTTGCAGCTTTTTAAGACTCTCGATGCTAGATCCATTCTGGAAGCTGCTTCTTTTACTAAGCACTACAAGTTAGATTGTTTTCAAGGGCCAGAAGAAGTTTTGCTAGATTCATCCACCATGTTTTTTTGGAGAGTTCCTCAGTTCCTCCTCCTGATTCTTTACAGTAGGTTTAATACTCTTCCTATACTAATGAATACTGCAGCAGTGAGTAAAGAAGGCCATAGTACAGTTGTGTAAGACCTTATAGCAGTAGATGTCCTACTTATCACTGTTTGTTCTGTTCCTCCCTCCTTCTCACTGTTGGGTTTTCTCTTTTTTTCACTCTGTATGAGGGGACTTCTTTTCTTTCGTGTTTATATACATGTGCCACGTTTCTGATATTCCTCATCTGCTGCTTTTGTTCTTCTGGGGCAGTTCAGTTATGAGGCTTTTGCACTTGTGCATCACTTATGTGCCATATGCTTTGGTTGCAGAACATATGTCTGACATATGGCACTCGGAAGGCCCCAGGCTTTGGTATACTGGCTGGATGTATGACTACCCTTAGCAGGATATCCTTATAGTAAGGAATGCTGTAACAGTGATGAAGTAGGACATTTACCATTTATAGTAAAGTTCTTACACAACTGCACTTTTTAGTCTGTTTGTCAAAATAGTCTTAGAAGTAGTAGGCCAAGCATGCATACAATTGCCACCAAAAATGTTTCCATCATCCCATGTGCGCTTAGTGGAGAATGCCTTTGGTATAAAAGTTGCAGTTCTGATGTTCTTCCTCATAATTTTTGCTTGCCTGTTGAAAAGAGGGGGAAGAGACCCATTCCAACATGCTTATGCATCGAAGGGTAAAAAGAAGAGGCGGAAGAGGACATCATCATTTGCTGAAGTGAGGATCTGCATCTTTGACAGGGTACTCATTAGTCTACTATGGCCGTGTATAGATTCATAAGCATTTGCAAGACAGAATCGGTTCTTAGATAATAATCACTTTGACTTTGACTTTACTCATCCTCATAGGGCATCTTCTGCCTCCAGAAGGGTGAACCACATCAGGCCTATGATGAATTTATTAGTGCCCATCCAGTCTTCAACTCTTGTCGAAGAGGAGTAAGGGTATCACGCTGTTTTATATGTAATATAAGACTATTGCAAGATAGGGATACATTAAGTAATGAAATCTGTCCTATGAGGATGTCTTATTTATTTGTTGATGGAGAGTCCGGTCTTTAGTTTGAGTGTTTATGGAGTCATTTCTTATATTGAGTTGCTGGAGATAAGGAGGATAGAGTCCTTGACAGCAGGGAATGCTGGCATAAATCACTACACAGTAGCCATAGGAGGTGGATTATAGGGAGAGAGCTTCAGGCCTGTCTTGGTAGCTGAGGGTCTTGTAGTCAAGTAATTTTGTATTTAGGATTCTCTGGGGTCTTTGTAACCGCATGATATATTTGTATAGATGCGTACTAGAAAGGTTATTTTCTTTAACTGGTCTGATCAGGGCAGTGTATAGTCAAATGATAACCATTTCTATTTCAAGTGTTTTAAAGATGAACGTGTTTAATAAGTGAACTTAGTAGCAATGTGTATTGGTTTTATAAGAATATTTTGTTTTTTGAGGTAAATTAATTAAGGGTACTTGTTTGTCTTTTCGGCTTTTCCAAGTTAGGGGTCGCCACAGCGGAACTCCGGTCCGCTAATGATTATTTTTATTGTGCCGAGTTGCCAGCCCAACCTTCAGCAAAGGCACGCCGATTCACGCATGTCTTTCGGACACCACGTGACTGTGGAGAGGACATGCAGACTCCACACGGAAGGTGCTCCAGACTAGAATCGAACAGGAGAACCTCTTGCTGTGAAGCAACAATGCTACCGCTGTACCCACCGCGGCTTTCAGATTAATTAAGGGTACTAATTTTTATTATTTTTTGACTAATTAGATGATTGTATTCCTGTTTTTATATAAAATGGGGCACATTATTTTTGCAATTTGTCTAATGAAGGCTGGGTTTCTGGATGAAAGCACTTAGCGATAAACTTGTGGTCATATTTTGAGCTGTCAGTTTATTGTTTTATTGTCAAATGACAACTTATTTTGACCTGTAATGAAATACCTTTAGTTGTTAATCAGGTAGGTGTATAGATTTCCTGACCATTTGTTATGTAGTGGTCAAAGCATAGGGAGCTGTCTGCAAAGGTGCCTAGCTCTCTAATAACTGTATCAGTCTGGAGTAGGGTGCTGTCTGTCCTGCAAGCTGCTGCTGAGATTTGTTTACTAAAAGTGACAGTGCAGCACTCCCCTTGCATTTAATTTAAGCCTGTTTCTGGTACAGCATTGATTTGTATAATTTAGCTCTTGCTGTAAGTAACACAGTCTTGGATCTCGTGCATATGACAAAACTTAGCCACCACCAAATGTGGTTAGCCATATGTTAATAGTTTTGAGAACCGAGATGTAGATGTCAAACAGAAGAGGTCCCAGTACTGAGCCTGTGGAATACCAGTAGTCCCCATTTTTTTTTTCAGTTTTTGAGCTTGTACTTTTTACTGTAACTGTATAGGTTTTATCTGTGGATCAGTTTGCTATCCATTTTGCAGCATAAGGTTCTATGTGTTGGCTTCTGAGCTTATTTACGTTTTCAGCAAGGGTAATGGTGTCAAAGGCCTTAGCCCAGATACCGGTGGTACTGCATGGTCACTATTTACAGCTGTAGTGATGATCGCAAAGAAGCTTACGGGATTAAGTAAACATGGTCTGTCTCTGATAAAATCATATTTTTACAAGTCTAGAGCAATAAGACTTTTTTATATTTTTTGCATATGAAATTAGATACAGTATGTTCCTTGGCTTTACAAATTAGGTTTATTAGGCTGGTCAATAGTTCCCAGGATCTGAGGTAGGAGGGGGAGTGGCTGATCTCCCTTTTATGGTGTGGCATAAAGATGACCATTGTCCATTCCTCAGGAGCATACCCTGTGGCTGTGCTTAAGTTGGACAATTTAAGTTCTGAGAGCATGTTTGGCAACCAGGGATTTTGTCAGTGCCTATAGAAAGTATTTTTTTTACCTTTAGTGAGTGCATTAGGACACATCCCATAATAATCTTGGGATGGGGACTCTGGGAAATAATTTGTGGAACTTCATTGTCTCTCTCAGATATAAAGTTGGTTTTAAGTTTATCTGCAGACATGTTAGCAGTACTGTTAAAGTCCGAGTGAGTAATACCATTATGAATTGAATCAAAGCATTGCTGAGTCTTCTTCACCAATCCCCTTTTTCACATTTTTACATGTGTTTTTTAATTGTCTGATGCAGTTAAAAGGAATTATGGTTATTCTCTGCTTCATATGCTAATTTTAGTTACTTTTCAACTTTGCTCTGCCTTATGATAACTTTGAAATGTTTGCTCATCTTTTCAATAGAGTTTTTAATGTAAATAGGTTTTGATTTATTATGTCTTGATTAGCTGTGCTATACTCTTTATGAAATAGAGTTGAACTGTATTGCAGTTTCGAGTGGTTTGATATCAGGAGAGGGGTTTGGGTTGAAATTTTGGACGACATATAAAACTTTTTAATGGCTTTCCCAAATTTTTTAGGGTTGTGTATAGTATTATTCTGAAAATTGTTAAAGTATAGTTTTTATCTTCATTTATTTGTTTTTAAGTATGATTGAGAAGCATTCTAAAGTTTTCAAGATGTTGAGGTGTCTTGTTGTATTTTTGACATTCTTTCCATGCTTTTTCTCTGTCTTCGATTAGCATTCTACTCTTTTTAGATAGCCAAATTGCATTGTTTGTTTTAGCTTCTTCCTTCTGGGAAGTACAAGGCTATTTAGGATATGTAGAAAAGTTGTATTGAACTCATTTACAATATTGTGTAAGGGGAGGATTTTTAGGAAGTTCCAGTTAATAGATGATACTGTAGTAATGAACATTTCTTGGAAAGGTTGCATGTTGTTTTATAAATATGCAGTTTAACTTGATATACGAGATGTCTTGTAGTATAGATTGGGAGATGATCACTGAGAGCGCCTGACGTCGTACCTGTGGTGGTGTATTTACTAGAGTCTGATACAAGGATCCAGTCTAATAGGGAATTTGATGACTTGCTATAATGTGTGGGGCTATTGATTAGTTTGAAAACCATATAAGTTCATGCTAGATATAGGGGGGGGGGGGTTAGAGTTTGTCCAACCAATTGACATTCACATCACCTAGTAGTATTTTTTCTTGTGAAAATATTATGGATATCCAGCATGGGATATTTTCCAGTATAGCTGTATTGTCGCCATGAAGGGTGTAAATGTAAGTAATACATATATGTTTATAATTGTTTATTTTGAGGAAAGCTGAACTGAAATTTGGTATTGTTGGTTTGCTTTAAGGGGAAATGTGATAGGTGTTAGGAAATATTAAAGCAATTCCACCACCTTTTTTCATTATACAGTGATTACAGATGATATTATAGCCAGGAGGTATAACTTCAGAATGGTTTATGCTGGGTTTAAGCCAAGTTTGTTACAGTGAGAATGTTAGGTTTAAGTTGGGTAATCCAGGCATGTAGTTATGCAGTTTTATTTCTTATGTTTCTAACATTTATTGTACCAAAAATGAGATCACCAGGGTTGGGGATTGGCTTTTGTTTGGTTAGAGAAGAGTGTGGGAGAGAATTATCTTCGTGGTCACTGTGACAGGTGGGGCCAGGATTAGGATGGATATCTCCTTCTAGAAGGATTTTAGTATATTCAGGAGTGGCACATGTTTTTTGGAGAGGATTCTTGGACTTAAATTTTTGATTTGGTTTAAGCTGAAGTGCATTTAATCGGTTTATATTTGGAATGAAGATGAGGGGCAATATTAAATAGGTTTGGTGCAATGTGTGGACAGTGGAAAGAAGTATGGATATGTGGTGGGAACAGAGTTGGAGAAATGTTGAGATATTATTGAGTCATTGTAGGGTGAAAGATGCCACAGTAGGAGAAGAAGAATAGAGGATAAGCTGAAGAGTAGCAGAACTAAGTACAGGAATCTTTATTTTATAGAGGTCAGATGTTAGATAGGGAAGTAGCAGTGAGGACGAAAACAAGAAGTTGCAGGGCAGTAGGAGATTTCAGCGATGGTGGTTTCTGAAAGCTATTAGAGGATAGGTAAGGAGAGATGCGCTTCCTGTAAAAGAAGAGAGTTGGGTTGTCCTGGTACCTTCTGTGGAGATGTTATAATTATGACAGCAACTCAAGAACAGATTAAGCAGCTCACCTGCAAACAACAAAAATTATTATAAACAAATTTCAGCAGTATCGTGCAAGACAGTGAAACAAACAGATAAGTTTTACAAGAAGGCTGGCCCGTTTTCCTAATCCTAGAACTGTTGCAAACATTCAACATTTGGCTTATATGGGATAGTCATCTGGCAAAATAGCATTTTTAAGAGTTAGAGGATGCAACTCCTTGGGTTATCCCTCCTACAGTGGACTACTGTATGGACTAGCCATTGTAGTTAGAGGTTATCCTGATACCATGCATCTAGTTGCCAGGAAAGCTTTTAAGACTTATGCTCCACTAAAAGGAATATTTTGTTTGAAAAATAGTGCCTGATGTTGATTTCCAAGGTTTCATAGCCTACAAACCAAACCACAGTTTACAAATTCATTTTTTCTTGTCAAGAGAATTGGATTGTCTGGGTTAGATTACCTTTGTCAGTCTCTGCTTGTCATAGCTATCTTTCTTTATCTGTGTCTCTGTGTGTTTCTGTGTCTGTGTCTGTCTCTGTGTGTGTATGTGTCTGTCTCTGTGTGTGTATGTGTCTGTCTCTGTGTGTGTATGTGTCTGTCTCTGTGTGTGTGTATGTGTCTGTGTCTGTCTCTGTGTGTGTGTATGTGTCTGTCTCTGTGTGTGTGTATGTGTCTGTCTCTGTGTGTGTGTGTATGTGTCTGTCTCTGTGTGTGTGTGTATGTGTCTGTCTCTGTGTGTGTGTGTATGTGTCTGTCTCTGTGTGTGTGTGTATGTGTCTGTCTCTGTGTGTGTGTGTGTGTGTCTGTCTCTGTGTGTGTGTGTGTCTGTCTCTGTCTGTGTGTGTCTCTGCGTCTGTCTGTGTGTGTCTCTGCGTCTGTCTGTGTGTGTCTCTGCGTCTGTCTGTGTGTGTCTCTGTGTCTCTGTCTCTGTCTCTCTGTGTCTCTGTCTGTGCCTCTGTCTGTTTCTCTCTCTGTCTCTGTGTCTGTCTGTCTCTGTGTCTGCGTGTGTGTGTCTGTCTCTGTGTCTGCATGTGTGTGTCTGTCTCTGTGTCTGCATGTGTGTGTCTGCATCTGTGTGTCTGTATCTGTGTGTCTGTATCTGTGTGTCTCTGTGTGCGCGTCTGTCTGTCTGTGTGCGTCTCTGTGTGTCTGTGCATCTGTCTGTGTTTGTGGGTGTGTGCGTCTGTCTCTGTGTTTGTGTGCGTCTGTCTCTGTGTTTGTGTGCGTCTGTCTCTGTGTGTGTGTCTCTGTGTCTCTCTGTGTGTGTGTCTCTGTGTCTCTCTGTGTGTGTGTCTCTGTGTCTCTCTGTGTGTGTGTCTCTGTGTCTCTGTGTGGGTGTCTCTGTGTCTCTCTGTGTGTGTGTCTCTGTGCGTCTCTGTGTGTGTCTCTGTGTGTCTCTGTCTCTGTGTGTGTCTCTGTGTCTCTCTGTGTGTGTGTCTCTGTGTCTCTGTGTGTGTGTGTCTCTCTGTGTCTCTGTGTGTGTGTGTCTCTCTGTGTCTCTGTGTGTGTGTGTCTCTCTGTCTCTGTGTGTGTCTCTGTGTGTCTGTCTGTCTGTGTGTGTCTGTCTGTCTCTGTGTGTGTCTGTCTGTCTCTGTGTGTGTCTCTCTGTGTCTGTGTGTCTGTCTCTGTGTGTGTCTGTCTCTGTGTGTGTGTCTGTCTCTCTCTCTCTCTCTCTGTCTCTGTGTGTCTCTCTCTGTGTGTCTCTCTCTGTGTGTCTCTCTCTGTGTGTCTCTCTCTGTGTGTCTCTCTGTGTCTCTCTGTGTGTCTCTCTCTGTGTCTCTCTGTGTGTGTGTCTCTCTCTGTGTGTCTCTCTGTGTCTCTGTGTGTCTCTCTGTGTCTCTCTCTGTGTGTCTCTGTGTGTGTGTCTGTCTCTGTGTTTCTCTGTGTGTCTGTCTCTGTGCATGTGTGTGTGTGTGTGTGTGTCTCTCTCTCTCTCTGTGTCTCTCTGTCTCTCTCTGTGTGTCTCTCTCTCTGTGTGTCTCTCTCTCTGTCTGCCTCTCTCTGTATGTGTGTGTCTCTCTGTGTGGGTCTCTCTGTGTCTCTGTGTCTCTGTGTGTGTGTGTCTCTGTGTCTCTGTGTGTGTGTGTCTCTGTGTCTCTGTGTGTGTGTGTGTCTCTCTGTGTCTCTGTGTCTGTGTGTGTGTCTGTCTGTCTGTCTGTCTGTCTCTGTGTGTTTCTGTGTGTCTGTCTCTGTGTGTGTCTGTCTCTCTCTCTCTCTGTGTGTCTCTGTGTGTCTCTCTCTGTGTGTCTCTCTGTGTGTCTCTCTGTGTGTCTCTCTCTGTGTGTCTCTCTGTGTGTGTCTCTGTGTGTGTCTGTGTGTGTGTCTCTGTCTCTGTGTGTCTGTCTCTGTGCATGTGTGTGTGTGTGTGTGTCTCTCTCTCTCTGTGTGTCTCTCTGTCTCTCTCTGTGTCTCTCTCTCTCTGTCTGCCTCTCTCTGTATGTGTGTGTCTCTCTGTGTCTCTGTGTCTCTCTGTGTCTCTCTCTGTGTCTCTCTGTGCGTGTCTCTGTGTGTCTCTGTGTGCGTGTCTATCTCTCTCTGTGTCTATCTCTGTGTGTGTGTGTGTGTGTGTGTCTCTGTATCTGTGTGTCTCTCTCTCTCTGTGTCTGTGTGTGTCTCTCTCTCTGTGTGTGTGTGTCTCTCTCTCTCTCTCTCTCTCTCTCTGTGTCTCTGTGTGAGTCTCTCACTGTGTGTGTGTGTCTCTGTGTGTGTGTCTCTCTCTCTGTGTGTCTGTGTGTGTGTGTGTGTGTGTGTGTGTTTCCTCCATGGAATGTTGAAACAGGATTCTCCGGCTAAAGCATCTCAGCCAGTGCAATCTTTGAAGTCAGTCAAGCTGTCGGCTCCATGTTCGGAACCGACCTGTGAGCTTGACAAACCAAGTGTGTCAGTGCCCTCTAGCACAGACAAGGCTACTCGTCCGTCGGCCCCAACTGTTACCTCGGAGCCGTCTCGTAGCCACAAATGAGCTAGGTCTCCTTCATTGGTGCCAATTTGCTCGGTGCCACAATCACCCTTACTTCTGAGCACAGCCAGTCATCGCTCATCTTCCCACTCCTATCGATCCTCAAGGTTATTGGATCAGGACATGGAGAGTGGTCAGTAGGTTGCTGAAGTCACAGGCCCTTGCAAAAATGCTTTTGAGCCCGCCTCAACAGGACTCTGCTCCATCCGCTTCAGTATCGATTCCTCCTCCGACTATGCTTACTTTGGAGCCGAAGTCCATGGACATTTCGATAGTGGTTCCTTCGGCTCCGATGACATCATCTTTGGCTCCAATGTTGGCTCCGATTACCTCGGTTCTTCCATCGAGGTATCTGGGCGCCAAAGCTCTCTTGTCTGCTCCAAGGGGGGAAGTGGCATCAGATCCCTGTCCGACCCCACTCTCCCTCTTGTAGCATCTGCTCAGTTGAGCTCTGCTCCCATATCGGCCTTGGAGCCGTTGCCCTTGGCGCAGAGTGAGATTCCTGTCTCTTTGGAGCCCTCTTTGTGTCAAGACCGTGATGCCTTTAAGGTCATGTGGAGAGTGCTGTCCCCACAGACAGCCCCACTAATACCGAATACCCACACATTGCAGAGAAATAAAGTGCAAGTATTCAGATGGAATGTTATGGTGAGTATATAACTTCTTTATTTGTTGCCCTTATTTGCATAACTGCTGTTTGTGATTTAATAGGGAAGTACGTTTATGTTAATAGAAATGAGTGATTTTTTACAGGGCAATCTAGTTTCATAAATATTGTGACCCTTGGTACCTGAGAGACTAGAATGCTGTATTGTACTTTCCAGTCTGTGGAGTTTTGCTTTTTGATAAAACTGTTAAGCAAAGCCATTCTTTTTTGTTTTTATCAGAAATATTTGAAGCTAAAGCCTGTTCTTATAAAATGTAGTAAGAATAAGTCAATGTCAGCATAAACTACAAACATAGGAAAAATGACTTTTTATCTCCGCAGTCTAACTACAGCAGACCATTTACAGTGTGATAACCCAGTGGATTATAGTTGATACCCCAGAGTATTTTGCTAGAGGGTAGCATGAAGAGTGGTGGATTCAGCCATGGCACTATTGTTTCTTCAGATGCACTACTTCTTTCTCAGGGGCAAAACATAAACCAGGCTGCATACTAGTGCAGAGTGACACCTGTCTTTTTAACATCCTCTCCAAGTATCCGTACTGCAGCCACTATTAATTAAATCCTTCTTTTGCAGGGATAAACCAATGAGGGAGGTGTGGCTTGGCCCTAGTCCCTCACCAAAAATGATCTTATTTGCAGTTCATTGTATGTAGTAGAGTCATATCTGTTTTTTTATGGGGATTGGTTTAGGATACCTTGCTGCCATGTCAAGAAGAGAAGTTTTGCAAGTGGATGAAAAATGGTGATTTGGGCGGGATGACGCATTGCAGGCACTGAGTAACATGGGTAGCAATAATGCATTAAAAAAGTGGATCCAGTAGACTCTGGTGCCATTGTGGGGGAGCTGCATTTTATTGTTAGATTCAAAATGGTGATGTTTCTGAGACAGGTTGATATTTCATCATGAATAAGATTCATCAGCAGAGGTGATAAAGCAGATTGTGCCATTCTGACAGTTTGTCTAGTTTTACTGCTGCTACAGTACTAACTTGAATAAATAGTTGGCAACGGATGGGTGAAGATCATAGAAATAAAAACTAAAAATGTAGTAAATGTAAGGGTGTTAGGTTATAAACATTTGGTACTTAAGTGTAGTACAAGACAGGGTGCAATCTGCTGAAAAAATCTGTACTAAATCACTAGATTTTCCCTGCTTGCTATACTTAATTTACAAGTTTGTTTCATAAACTCACTTGATAAAATCTTTCCATGCAGTACTTTTAAAAACAGGCCATATTTTAATACAGGTTGTCTTCCTCTAAATGTGAGCAGAATGTCTCATCGTTCTTTAATATGACATTCTTCTTGATGTTAAGCATTCATAATCATTAAAAGTTAGAGAATATGCTTCTCTGTTATGAAATTACAGCCGTTTGTTTTGTTATCACTTATCTGTTTTTTTTTCCCACAGTGACATCAAGAAGGCCCGTCTCTTGTTGAAGTCAGTAAGAGAAACTAACCCTCACCATCCTCCTGCATGGATTGCCTCTGCTCGATTGGAAGAAGTAACAGGGAAACTGCAAGTGGCCAGAAATCTGATTATGAAAGGAACAGAAATGTGCCCTAAGGTAAAATAAATAAATAATGTACATTTTGCTGATCTGGCATAGCAGCACTCAAGTCAGAAACCAATTTTGCAAATGTCTGTTAATATAGAAGGTCCACTCCGGGTCAGATCCAGCACAAGACGACCTAGGCAATTGCCTAGGGCCTGGTGCTGGATTTTAGAAGCCCATCCATGCAATAATAGTTTTAAGTCCTTTTTTGTTCTCTTTTCAAGTCCATTTTTTTCTTGTTTTGTCATGCACAAGCGCACCTTGCAAAGTAGGCTTCCTGCTTGGCGATCTAACTTTTTGTTTGTGTACACACACATGCCACACAAAGTAGATTTCTTGCTTGATGCACACTGAGACTGGCACTTGATATTTGAAAAACATGCATGTTAGCAATTTTCATTTTTACAAACAAACGAGGCAGAGACGGAGAACTTTTGCAGCACCATGATTACTGCAGTTCTGCCAATGAACTGTGTCTGTGTGTGTAAAATACCCCCGTTAGAGGGCACTGTCTGGTAAATTGTCTTGGTTAGAGTCAAACCCTGTACCTTGCTATGGCAGGAAAGAGTCTTAATCTTCCACACCATCTGCTAGGTTTTCTTCAACTATTTTTTGTGATAAGGCTTTGAGGATTGGTCTGTCAATGTTAGTTATACAGTTTCCGCTTTGGTTGATAAACACGTTGATGCAAAACCTGTTGTGTTTAAGTCATTTAGAGTAGTTTTCTTATTTGCCTCCAGTTTTGCAGAACATCTCTGATTTTTATTTTTTACCCTGTCCACAAACAAGTCATTTAGCCAGGCATTGCTTTTAGGCAAGTGGAAATTTGGGCTAAGCTCCTCAATGATGTTCATCATGTTTCACTGTTGCAGTCATTTCTCTTGGGTTATCTTGCTGGCAGGCTACCCTCAGTCGGCCAGAATTCCAAAGTCTAGGTCCGGTGTCCGTTGCGGTCGCCTCTTCCCTGACGTCAGTGCACCAGGGGTATAAAAGATGCAGCCGATGCCATTTTCTTCAGTCTTTCTTGCCGCGTGGTGCCTGAAGCTAAAGCAGTTCGCAAGTGCCGGTCGGCCGACTCCTGAGATTTTCAAATCCGAATTTCAGAACGAAGTCTTCATTAAACCTAAGTACCCCGTTGGGGAAACTTTTTTCTTGCTCCTGACAGATGTCAGAAAAAGTTAACAATTGTGTTGCTTGTGGGAAGCAAATACCTCATAAGGATTTTCACTCTTACTGTATTCCTTGCCTAGGCCCTAATCACAACGTAGCTAGCTGTCGGTTTTGTGCTAGATTTAACCAACGCACTATCAAGTGTCTGTTTGATTTTGCATTTCATTACTTTGGCCGAAGATTTAATTATATTATCCCGCCGGACCAGCCGACAACCAGAGTTTACAAAAAACGCAAGGACAAGGAAAAGAATAGGCATCCGAGGTCCAAAACCGATGACGAGGCCTCTTCTAGGCCAGTCGCCGGTTCTCAGTGAGGCGCTTTCGCAGCCCCTGGCACCCGCAACCTCAGAGCCACAGGTCGCTACCGACTCCCACGTGGAGCCGACTGGGCCTCTGGATACCCAAGGTATTGGACACTCGAAAATCATTCCCTCAGATGGGTCCGGAGCCGCTGAGCAGGCATCGCCTTCTGTGGGTGTCTTCAGACCTACACAACTATATATTAAGCCATCCTCAGCTTCTAAGACAAAGACTAAAGCAGCTCTAAAGACAAAGAAAACAAGTACAGCATTCTCCTACTCAGACCTCCATGCCTAAAAAACAGATGCTCAAAATGGCCGAAGACCTAATTACTTTGATCTGGGGCTCCCATCCCCCTCCTGATAAGAGGCCTAGGCAAGAGACAGAGTGATTCTTCTGATCAGGTTTCTATTTCCTCTCATTCCTCTTCTGAACACGATTACGCCATGCTTTGCTATGAGGATTCTGATGCTGAAGAATCCATTCCTTCAGCCTCTCCTCCTGAGGATTATTCTTTTGGGGAAATCCTGTATACTATGATGGAGCATTTCCACTGGGAGAGCCAAGATTACTCTGAATCTAAGAAAAGGCTCAGGGACTTTCTGCTACTTCCTCAGCACAGACCCCTTGCTATTCCACCTGTTCTAGACATTGTAGATTTTCATAGTCCGGACTGTCCCCTGACTCTTTAACCCCTGCACCTGCTAAGCCAGACAGATACTACAGGGTCCCGGATTCTCATAAATTTGTATACAAAAACCCTGCTGCTGACCCAGAAACTATATCTCATGGTCCCAAAGGGGTCAAAGCTTCCACTGCAAAAAACCCTGTCCCCTCTGATAGGGATTCTAGGGCTCTAGATAGATGGGGGGAAAAGTCTACACTTTTTAAATTGTCAGCTTCATATGCTTAAGTATCAGCAATATTTAATGTCTCTGCTTAAACAGAAATTGTTGACAAATACTGAGTGTTCAGAGAACAAGGAATTGCAGGATTTATTGCATGCAGCTGATCAAGTGGGAAAGCATACTTTGCAATGTGGTTATGATTCACTGGAGGCTGCTTGCAGGGCCGCTGTTACAGGTTCTGTTATTAGAAGGCAAGCTTGGTTAAAGGAACAGAATCTGCCTGATCATGTTAAAGCAAAATTATTAGATGCACCATTACAGCATGCTACTTTGTTTGGTACTAAAGCAGAAGAGGTGTTGAAAAAAATGGAGGATAAAGCTAAATCCATGCAGACAGTCAAGGATTTCTTACAGGTACAGCCACCCAGGTTTAGCAGAAACTGGCTTTCTAAAAATTGGTCCTTTCCAGTGTCAGACAGACATCAAAGAGGCAGATACAGGCGTCCCAGAGGCAGATCTCAGTCCCAAGGCTCATACAGACCTAAACAATGGGGTGCTCCTACCTCCAAAAGTGGAGGAGACAAATCACAACCTTACAGGAAACAGTCCCAGTGACTTTCCTTTACCAGACCCAAGCACTTTTCCTTTGGCAGCCCCCTTAGGGGGAAAACTAGCACTTTTTTCATCAAATTGGCAAATGGTTACCCAAGACAAATGGATCCTGAACATAGTGTCCTAAGGCTACAGGTTCTATTTTCACACACTACCAAGGTCAAAGGGTATGCCAAACCTGCCACACAATCAACTGTTAGAGGCACAAAAACAGCCCTCATGGACATGAGGGCCATTCAGCAAGTACCGCAACAAGAGCAGGGGCAAGGATTTTACTCAAGACTATTCCTAGTACCCAGAAAGGACAAAATCTGGAGACCGATACTGGACCTGTCTATACTAAATACGTTTCGGGAAGTTCCAAAATTCAAGATGTTGACTCTACAGCAGCTACTGCCCATGCTGGGCAAAAAGGCTTGGCTCGTAACTTTACCTAAAAGAGGCATACCTGCATGTCCCAATCAGACAATCTTGCAGAAGATATCTCAGATTCATAGCTGGCTCAATGCATTACCAATTCTCTCCACTGCCCTTTGGCTTATCTACTGTGCCCAGGGTCTTCACAAAATGCCTGGCACCTGTAATTGTGTTTTGCAGACAAAAAGGAATTCAAATATATCCCTACTTGGACGACTACCTAATTCAAGCAGAGAACAAAGACACTCTTCTAAAGCATCTGGCATTTGTAAAAAGATTACTAATTGGCCTAGAGTACACAGTAAACGAAAAAAAATCAAACTAGTGCCCTCTCAAGAGATAATATTCCTGGGTGCAAGCTTAAATACAACTGCCCAGATGGCTTATCTCACGTCAGACAAGCAAAAGCAACGGATTACTTATTTCAAGAAATTGGCAACAAAAACCCACTTATCTGCAACGAAATTCCTGCAGGCCTTGGGTTTCATGGCATCCTGCATTCTACTATTTCCATATGCCAGACTGCATATGAGGAAACTACAATGGTATCTAAAAAGTGTTTGGACTCAGCATTGCCACAGCCTGGAGACAGTAATTTCACTCATTCCCTGTCTACAAACAGGAGTTTCGATGGTGGGCAGAGGCCTGTCACCACAACAAGGGTCTGCCGTTCAGTTTACCCGCAGCCAGACAGACACTGACAACGGATGCATCAGATTATGCCTGGGGTGCCCATATGGCAGGAAAATGTATTCAGGGCACATGGCCTGCAAACCAGATGCATCTTAACATCAATCAAAAAGAGATGCTAGCTGTTCAAAATGTCCTGACAACTTTCAAGGACCTGCTTCATCCAGGACAGTTACTGATAGACAGACAACACTACGGTCATGTAGTACATAAACAAGCAGGGAGGTACACATTCCTACCCCCTCTGCAGACAAGCAATGACCTTATGGGACACAGCATTGGCTCTTCAAGTTCACCTGCAAGCACAATTCCTGCTAGGAAAAACAAATACTCTGGCAGACGAACTAAGCAGAAACCTCATGGATCCCCACGAATGGAAACTGGATCCACAAGTCTTCAGCATGATAATAAGGAAATGGGGATGCCCAGACATAGATCTATTTGCCTCTCCTCACAACTGCCAATTGCAGAGATTTTGCACAAGGATTTATCGCAAGCAAGCATGGAAAGTGGACGCCCTATCATTCAGCTGGAAAAATCTAACAGTATATGCTTTTCCCCCACTGCCTCTCCTTCCCAGAGTACTCCTAAAGATCAGACAAGAGAAGCCAAAAATGATTCTGATTGCACCAGACTGGCCACACCAGCACTGGTACCCAATCCTAAAGAGCTTGTCTCAAGGCCCAGCATGGATTTTACCTCAAACTTCTCACTTGCTGGCCCAACAAAACAATCCAGATCCTGCACAGCCAACTCAGGACCTTAAATCTGGCAGCATGGCAGATAATGTAGCCATTCTGAACACTCCTCTTTCAAAAGCTGTTATGGATGTCATCTTGGAGGCCAGGAGGCCCAGTACCAGAAAATCTTATGCAGAAAAATGGAAGATATTCTGTGCTTGGAACCAGGAACAAGGCATTGACACGTGTGTACCAAATATCCCTCAGATTTTACAATACCTAACTGAGATGCTGAATAAAGGCCTTTCTTTCTCATCAATTAAGATTCACGCCTCTGCCATTTCATCCCATTACAATACGGAACTGCCTATTTTTTCACATCCTTTAATAAGGCAGTACCTCAGAGGGGCCAAAAACATTAGGCCTCCAAGGAGAGCACCAATTCCGGCCTGGGACCTCAATTATGTTTTGGAAAAACTCACACTGCCTCCTTTCGAGCCAGCATCAACAGCAGATATAAAATTCTTATCCTGGAAAACAGCTCTGCTCCTAGCCATAACCTCTGCAAGGCGAGTCTCTGAGTTACAGGCACTCATGGCTTTTTAACCTTTCATCCAGACAGGGTTTCTCTGAGGACAAACCCTACATTTATGCCTAAGGTGGTGTCCAGTGTGGCCCTCAACCAAACCATTCACTTGCCTACCTTTTATCCAAATCCACAGAACAAGGGTGAGAAAATTCTCCATTCTTTGGACATACACAGGCAACTACGCTTCTACTTGGACAGAACTAAAGCTTTCAGAAAGACTGAGCAACTTTTAGTGTCTTATGCTGCAGGATCGCAAGGAAAGGCCATCTCAAAACAGACTATTTCAAAATGGATAGGCCATTGCATCCGTTTCTGCTATTTTCAACATGACAAATCAGTGCCTAAGGGCATTAGGCCTCATTCCAGCAGAGCAGCAGCCACTTCAGCAGACTTCCTCAGAGGAGTACCAACCAAAGATATCTTAGAGGTTGCAACTTGGAGCTCAGTGCACACCTTCACAAAGCACTACCACTTACCTCTTTAAGTCCAGAGCAGGCTTTGCCACTGCAGTTCTGCAGGGCTTCATAGCCTCTCCTAATCCTATTTAGCCCCCCAGCCGCCCAACCTCAGCTTTAGGATTCTACCCAAGAGTAATGACTGCAACAGTGAAACACGATGAACATAGAACAGTTGTGTACCTACCATAAATGTAGATGTTCGAGTGTATTCACTGTTGCAGTCCAGGTTACCCACCCACCATCCCCCTGGTCTTTGCTGGGACTTATCTACACTTCTCTATCCTATACAACCTATTTGGTGTATTCGCTTGTAGATGAAGGAAATGTTGTTTTTGTGCACGCATTTTTATTGGCATATTTTTCAGCGTACCATTTGGGAGCACCTGACATCTGGGGCAAGAAAAACTGAAGAAAATGGCGTCGGCTGCATCTTTTATACCCCTGGTGCACTGACGTCAGGGAAGAGGCGACAGCAATAGACACCAGACCTAGACTTTGTAATTCTAGCCGACTGAGGGTAGCCTGCCAGCAGGATAACCCAAGAATAATGACTGCAGCAGTGAATACACTCGAACATCTACATCTATGGTAGGTACACAATTGTACTGTCCCCTGGACTGCAAACCTAGTAACTACTCATGAACCAGAGTAGTTATGGTATAAAGAAGGAAAGAAATTGATTGTAGTAAACAGGAGCATATTACTATGATAGTCTTCTCTACAGGTTCATATTATAAAGGATTCAACATTTAGTTAAATACTGTTCCTTTGGCAGTTGGTGCAGAGTACTAAATCTCCAACTTGTTAATGATCTGCTTCTGTGGCAGTGGTTCAGGGTTTGAATCTTTCTACCTTCCTTTACCTGTCGTGTGACATTGAGACAATTGCTCAACCAGACAGTTCTTTGGAGCAATTGGAAATTTGGTCTAGGCTCCTTAATGGTCTTCTAGACTGCATACCTAGTAACTATGAACCTGTTGTTTGCCAGCCACTCATTACAGCAAATCTGTTCTAGTTCAGGAAATGTTATGGCAATACCACCAGGATGCCGTGTGTTTTTTATGCAAAATACTCAATTTATTCTTGAAGGGCAGCAGACACTGAAGTAAGTTGCACTGAAATTTATAAGCAAATGGAGCTTCTTTCCCTGGACCTCCACTGAAGATGGCTGTTGCCCAGTCGAACTTTTCCGGTAAACAAAGACAAATAAAATAAAATAAATGCAAAATTTCTTACCAACAGCAGTCTCTGTATTAGCAGTTCTCTTTAATGTGGAATTATTCTGATAACATTTACTTCTGCAGAGATTGTGCATATTGACTTAACATATGTTGTCATGTGGTATATATTCCTATTCACTTGTGAATAGGTTCATAGGTTGGTACTAGGCTATCGGCCCTAGGGCCTATACAAGCCTAGCCATAACAATTCCCTGGCTATTTCTTCCCACAGTATTTACTTCCCTGGACCCCTGTCTAGCAGGGCGAATGACGTGATCCCCGGGGTGAATTTCCTTCCTCCCATCCAATCATCAAGGTTCCTTTTGAAGAGGGCCAAATAGGTGCTCTGCTTGACATGTATGGGCAGTCTGTTCCAGAGTCTGGGGAGTCTGTGGGTCAGGAACCTATCCCTCCAGCATGTTTTGTTTATTGTGATGACCAGATTTAGATCCCTGGAGCATGTGGCTCTGAGGGATTGGGATTTCTTTAAGTGTAGCATGTCCAGCAGCTCTGGATTTGACATGGCCCTGTATGTTAGACAGAGATAGCCTCGGAGTAGACTATATGCGACAGAGTATAGCTGGAGTTTTTTAAGGAGGTCCGCATAGGGCATCTGCTTTAGGCCTGTGATTCTTTTAGTGAGGTATTTCTGCGGCCTTTCCAGTTGTTGCAGATGTCGTGAGAGGTACACACCAAATGGGGCGTTGTATTCTATAATGGGTCTAATGAGGGATGAGTACAGTGGGACAATGACCTCCTTTTTTCTGGATGAAAAGCCCTTAGTGATGAGGTGTGCCACATAGAAGGATTTCCTGACTGTTGTGGTAATGTGTTTATTGAAGGTGAGACTACTGTCCACCTGTGCCCCAAAGTCTCTTATCACACTTTGTGTTTAGTGTACTGCCACCTACGTGATAATTCACGGGTACATGTTTTTTCCCAAAGGGGATAACTATACATTTCTTGGCATTGAGCTTGAGCCCATGGCTCTGGCACCAAGCATCTGTTTCTGGAAGGCCTTTTTGTAGAGTATCCACATCTTTTGGGTCAATAATGGCTCCCAGTTTGCAGTCATTTGCAAACTTTGTTAGCCAGAGTCCCTTAGTGTTGGCCTGTACTTCAGAGAAGTAGATGACAAACAAGAGAGGTCCCAGGACTGAACCCTGAGGTACTCCACTTGTCACTTGTCTGTAGCTGGATTTGGAGTCAGCTACTTTTACAGTGTGGGTCCCGTCAGTAAGCCAGTTGGCAACCCATCGAGTGACATAGGGATTAATGCCCAGCTTAGTAAGTTTATCTATGATTCCAGAGTGGGGGATAGTGTCAAAGGCTTTGGTGAGATCCATATAGGCTGTGTGGACTACCTTACCCTCATCCACAGCTCTGGAGACTGATTTGAAGAAGTCACTAAGGTTCAGGAGAAAAGATCGGCCCTTCATGAACCCAAACTGGGTGGGGTCCCAGTGTTTTAAGGTTGCCAATGTCTTTGTTTATAAGTTCCATGATAATACGTTCCATGGCCTTGCAGAACTGTTCTGTTTAAACTGTGCTGCATGTGGCTAGATTTTGTGATGTGGTGCTGGTTATCAGCTGGGGGGTGGCTCTGCCTGGGTCCCCATTTGATCATGCTCTAGCTCTGAGTCTACCCTTTTTTGTAACAATTTATTTGGTAAAGACTGATGAAGGGTTTTTGTTTTGTCTGTACTGTATTCCTTCTTGTGAAATGGTACTTACAAGTTTCCACTCTGACCAGATTGTTATTTCCTTTTGAGCTGTGATACGAGTTGAAATAATTGATGGTCTGTATCTATACTCTTGTTCCATGCTGGTGATTTTGTTGTTTGCATTGAATTTCTTTCCCCTATTCTTGAGACTGTCTTTGTTTGGGCCTGTTATCTTATCCTGAGATTTGCATTCCCTAATGACATATCATATTCTTTACTGCATCTTCATGTAACTTGCATGGCATATCTAATTGGGGATGGTTGCATATTGTGAGAAATTGTCCCATGTTGCTTAACATGTTATGTTTTTTTTTGCATTGTGTTACAGTTGCATCTGAACTTGCCACATATGTTCGGTTATGCATCGCTGTTGGGTACATGTAAACTGTAAACAATGAGTGTACAATGAATAATTTATTTTAATTCAACAGGTTAGGTGCATGTAACCTGGAAAAAATGTGTACAGTGAATTTAATTCAACAGACATTATTAACTTTACACCTATAGCAGTCTTATGCCCCCTTCTCCAGAGTACTTGAAAAATGTATTCAGAAACTCTTTCTTGCAGGAAGAAATCCCATCCCCCACACATCATGGCTTCTGTCCCTACCGTATTGGTAACACAGCATTTCTAACTTTTATAGATAGTGTCAGTAAAGCTAGCGATAACAGCAAACTAGTCTCCTTATTTTTAGACTTGTCTAAAAGCTTTGTCATAATTTGTCATGGGAAACTTCTACTTCAAATGTCCTTAATAGGGATATCTCAGCCTACCCTTGTATGGTTCAAAAGCTACTGGCCCAATAGATGTCATTCAGGAAAATGGCAGTTCACCCTCTCTCTACCTCCCAGTCACTACTGGTGTACCACAAGGTTTTATCCTTGGTCCCTTCCTGTTTAACATTGTAATGAACACCTTTCAAACATCCACCCAGCAAGCCTTCCTAATGTAATATGCAGATGACTCCACACTCCAATGCACATCTGACAACCTGGCACATCGGCAAAATATTTAGCCACTAAAACATAGTTTACATACATACATACATACAAATGTTTCAAGCATGGGCATTAATGTCCTTCTAGCTTGCCAATATACCAAAACACTTGTTCCCATAATAAATGTCCAGGCCGTTCTTAAAAATATCTAAACTAGTACTTGCTTTAATGTAATTTGATAGTCTGTTCCAAGCATCAGCTACTCTGTCAGAGAACCAATTAGTACACTTCTCATTCCTATATAATCTTCTACATAGGTTGTCTGATGATTCTCTAGTACTTTTTGATAACCCCAAACATTCCCAGAGGTAGTTGTCCCTAAATGCCTTATATACCTGAATAAGATCTCTTAAATATCTGTAAGATACACTGTTCAAGTTCAGATATTTTAGTCTTTCATAATAACTTAGATTTTCACATCTGTGGATGCCCTTGGTATATTTCTGTTGTACTCTTTCCAGTTTATTCATGCTTTTTTCCTGTAGGGTTTCCATATTGTTATTCCATACTCAAGTTTGGGTCTAATGTAACTAACAAACAATTACTTCATTATGTTTGATTTCCTAGACTTTATAAATCTTTTTATACAACCTATAGGTCTATAACTATCATTAGCCTATTAGTTGATATGATTAGAAAAACTCATAGCTGAATCTACCCATATACCAAGGTCCTTAAATGAGTCTACAGTTTCAATCACTGTGTGCTGTATTAAATATTCACCTTCCAGTTTGTTTCCCAAATCTCATATGCTTAGTTTTTGATGTATTTATCAACACATTATTCTCCTGTGCACAAATGGTCACTTTAGTCAAATTATTTTGCAGACATGCCTTATCTGTAACACTTGTAATCAATTTACCCAATTTCAGATGGTCAGCATATAGAATACCTCAAATGAAAAAGTAAAGTCTGAAAGATACAATCTAAACAGTTAAGGGACTAGGACAGAGCCCTGTGGGACACCTTGACTGTAACCAGGGATTTCACCTGTCTAGTTGGTGTGTGACACTTGCCATGTCCTATTTGTAAGCCATGCAGCTATCCATCTTATCAACAGTACATCAATACCTAGTTGTACTAATTTATTGATCAGTGTTTTGTGTATGACCTTGTCAAATGCTGAAGTTAAATCTATATAAATTACATCACAGCACAATTTTTAATTCATAGCTGTTATTATATTGTTATAGAACATCACGTTACAGCTGGTAATAGATCTGTTTTCAACATGTGCATGCTGATATATGGTTTCAAGTCCCAACCTATCCAGTTCTGACAATAACTTATCCAGTATTACCTTCTCCATTATTTTTCCACAACATGAAAGTAGACTTAAGGGTCTACATGATTCTGGGTTTATCCTACTCCCCTTTCCCTTAAAGACAGGTTTAATAAGTGCATGTCTCCAATCTTGAGGAATCTCTCCATATTTATATGACCTAGTGAATAATAGATATAATGATAGTGTAAGTTCTTGTTAAAGTGTTCTCAGGTCATTGTTACTTATTCCATCTTCTTCCTGCGCTTTGTTTGGATCCAGTTTGCAGAGTTCTTTTTCAGTATAATTTAATTTGATTCCAGTATCTGGGGTTACCTGGATGTCACTAGGGCAACTTACCACCCCTTTTGTGGAGCCAAACTGTTTTGTATAAGATTTTGTAAATGTATCTATAATCTGTTGTGTCTGAGAGTAAATTTTAGAATCTGCACACAGTTTATCAATATGTGTATCTTTACTCCTTCCACATCTTATGTATCTATAAAAAGGTTTCCTATTATGCTCAATATCTTTATATAAATTTTCTTCATTTTTTTCTTGATCTTGTCTAACACTATGCTTAAGCGGTTTGTCCAGCTTGTTTATTTCAGTTTTCAGAGTTGTAGCTTTACCTGTCTTTCTCTCATTTCTTATATTTTTTGTCTATCACCTTAATCAGGTATCTTGTTCTTATGGAAATATACCCCCCTGATGTTGCGTGCCTAGATCCTGATGTTAAACATTTTTTTAACTTTTTGCACTCAAACAATTTTTCTTTCAAAGCTTTCCACATTCCATCTGCAGTTTTTCCACTGAACACCTCACTCCAGTTAGTTTTATATAAGTATGCGCCCCCCACCCCCGCAACTATATATACTAACACCAGGATTGCACTTCAGTGGGGAAAAGGACATATACCTTTGACTTGCCTTAGAGTACTGCTTGTCAGTGAAATGAACTTTCAGTGAAATGAACTTTAGGTGATTTTGTCTCAGTGAAATGGGTTTCAGTGAAATGGTCTTTCAGTGAGGTGATAAGACGATGCACACACACACACACACACACACACACACATATATATATATATATATATATATATATATATATATATATATATATATATATATATATATACACATATATACACACACATATATATATATATATATACACACACACACACATATATATATATATATATATATATGTATATATATATGTATATATATATATATATATATATATGTATATATATATATATATATGTATATATACACACGTATGTATGTGTGTGTGTGTGTGTATATATATATATATATATATATATATATATATATACATATATATATATATATATATATATATATATATATATAGTGAAGGCTGCCATCCTAGCTAGGTAGAATTTTGTAGATAATGCTATGTCATTTGTAAATATTAATATAATCCACAGGCTTGGTTTACAAATGTAAACAGAACTATATGTTATGATTAGACTATATGTTGTACTGAGCTTCAAAAATGTAACCACAGTGCACTCTGCTGGAAGAAAGCTGAAATCTAGCATTGCATGACCATTTGATATTAACATTGGAGACAGGATGTCTGGGCGAGGAAATTCTTGATTTAAGAGATGATTACTAAGGTTGTACATGTATAATGTCTTTTATTGCTGTGGCTTCCTGGTCGGATGCAGCTTACTAAGAAATGTAAATTTTGAGTTTCTGTTAGCCTGGGAACAGAGAAGTGTCAAGAATGATATAATGTGAAATGACTCGGCAGTACTGTGTTATCAATTTAAGAATTTCTGAGAGAGAGAGGCATTTTGGATTTTTGTTTGAACCTGAACAAATCAACTCACCAGCACATTCTGACTTTGCTCTGTAAGTAAGATATTTATTTAGAACAGTGATTTCTCTTGTAGATAGAAATAGCCAGATTAGTCTAGCTGTTTTCTATATTTCTGTCAGACTATCCTACAATATTATTTTAAAAGTTTCCTGTGATCTCTGAACTGTGTAATGTCATTGTGTTGAAGTAATAAGATTTGTCTTCTATTTTTATTATTTATTGTTAAATAGTTTTAAACCTTTCAACTGTGGCTGTTTTGTGTAAAAGTAATGTAAGCTCTTAGCGTACATTGCATGTATTCGGTGATACTGTTCAAGCCAATCCAATAGCTTTAGCCCTGGGTCACACTTACTAATTGGATAATAATATTGCACAGTAAAATTGGACACCCTTTAGTAAGGGACGTATTACTAGCTGATAAATAGTGGTTGGTGGCAGTGGATTACTACCTTACAGCCTGGTCAGAAAGGGGCATAGCTGGAGATCCTGTGCCAACCTTCCGCAGGAATATCTGTGTTTGTATATAACCCGTATCTTAAAGTGTGTGTGTGTGTGTGTCCACTACTTGGGCAGGGACACAAAGCAGTGGTTGGGCAGAGGAGGTGCTGGAGGTTTTAGCTTGACCACTAGGCTGAGATCTGTACCCTATAGCTGTGCCAGTGGGGAGCCTTATTGGAGATCTGGAGAGAAAAGAAGAAACCAGCCCCAGACTGACTGTGATCTCTGTGTGCTCTTAAGGGAAGTTGTACTTTACTGTGTGTGTACTTGTTATCCTTCCCAATGTACACGCCCCTCACTGGTGGTAGTAGTGAGGATTGAGGCTCCTTGATTACTGGGCCAGTGCACGGGCATCACATATCTATAAGTACATGCATGTTCTTCATGTTTCACTGTTGCAGTCATTACATTTGGGTAATCTTCTGGCAGGTTGTCCTCAGCCTGAATATCAAAGTCTTGGGTCCTGCGTCGGTTGCTGTCTCCTCTTCCATGAAGTCAGGGGTATAAAACATGCAGCTGACACCATTTTATTCAGTCTTTCTTGCTGCGCGGTGCCCGAAGCAGTTCGCAAGTGCTGGTTGGCCGACTCCTGAAATTTTCACATTCGAGTTTCAGAACCGAAGTCTTCAATTAAAGCGAAGTACCCTGTTGGGAAAACTTTTTCTTGCTCCTTACCGATGTCAGTAAAAGTTAATAATTGCATTACTTGTGGGAAGCAAATACCTCATAAGGATTTTCATTTGTACTGCATTCCTTGCCTAGGCCCAGATCATAACGTGCCTTGCTGTCAGTTTTGTGCTAGATTTAACCAACGCACTATTAAGCGTCTGTATATTTTTGCTTCAAAATATTTTGGATCCAGATTTAATTACCCTGAAATGTCGTCTGATAGCAATCCGACTACCGGAGTTCACAAAAAACGCAAAAAAAAGACAGAGACAGACCGTAGAGGTCCAAAACCGATGACAAAGCTTCTCCTGAACCAGTTGCCGGTACTCAGTGAGGCGCTTTCACAGCCCCTGATACCTGCTACTTTTGAGTCGCAGGCCTTTACCGAGACCCATGCGGAGTCCGGTATGCCACGAGATTCTCAGTATTGTACCCACGGATGTCTCTCCCTCAGATGGGTCCAGAGCCGCTGAGTAGGCACCGGCTTCTGAGGGTATTTTCAGGCTTCAACATTTCTTTATAAAACTGACACCAGCTTCAAAAACTAAGTCTAAAAAACCGACGCATGAGCCACGTGCTCAGGCCCCTATGCCTAAAACACAGATGATCAAAATGGCTAGGGACTTAATTACCTTGATTAGGGGTTCCCAACCCACACACCCCCTGCTAAGAGGCCTAGGCAAGACACTGATTATAAATCTTCAGATCAGATTTCTATTTCTTCTGATTCCTCTTCTGATCAGAAATTATCTATTCCACCCTGTGAGGATTCAGATGCAGAAGAATCCATCCCATCTGCATCTCCTCCTGAGGATTATTCTTTTGGAGAAACCTTGCATACTTTAAGGGAACATTTTCATTGGGAGAGTCAGGATTTCTCTGAATCAAAAAAGAGGCTTAGGGATTTCCTTCTTCCTCAGCATAGGCCTTTGGCTATAACTCCTGTATTAGACATTGTTGATGTGTTTTCGGAATCAAGCATGGCTCCTGATTCCCTACCTCCGGCTCCTAGTAAGCCAGACAGATATTACAGGGTTTCTGACTCCCACAAATTTTTATTCAAAACTCCTGCTGCTGATCCAGAAACCATCTCACAGGGTCCCAAAGGTGTAAAGGCTTCTACGGCCAAAAATCCTACCCCCTCTGATAGAGATTCCAGGGCGCTGGATAGATGGGGAAAGAAGGTTTATACATCTGCAACCTTGGCAATAGGGCCTTAAACTGCCGGTTTCATATGCTTAAATATCAACAGCATGTTATGAGCTTATTGAAACAAAAAAAGGGTTGGGAGGGTGGCCTAATGGTTAAGGTGTTTGCCTTACAAACACAAGGTACAGGGTTTGAATCTCACAGGTAATAATTGGCTAGGCTTAAAATGGCTCGCAAGGGCAGTTAGCCTAGTACTAATCTATGAAACTATTTAGCACCATGATCTTCATTTTGGGTTGGGAGGGTGGCCTAATGGTTAAGGTGTTTGCCTTACAAACACAAGGTGCAGGGTTTGAGTCTCACAGGGGATAATTGGCTAGGCTTAAAATGGCTCGCAAGGGCAGTTAGCTTAGTACTAATCTATGAACCTATGATGTTGATTTCTGATTGTGTGGAAAATAAAGACTTACAGGAATTATTGCATGCAGCAGAACAGGTTGGAAAGCATTTTTTGCAGTGTGGTTTTGATTCTTTGGAGGCCTCTTGCAGGGCCGCAGTTACTAGATCTGTGATTAGAAGGCATGCCTGGCTCAAGGAGCAAAATCTGCCTGATCATGTTAAGGCTAAATTGTTGGATGCACCTTTACAGCATAATAATTTTTTTGGTAATAAGGCAGAAGAGGTTTTAAAGAAAATGGAAGACAAAGCTAAATCTATGCAAACTGTAAAAGATTTCTTACAAGTGCAGCTACCCAGATTCAGTAGGCACTGGCCTACTAAAAATTGGTCCTTTCCTGTGTCCAACAGAGCCTCACAAGGCAAATCCAGATGCTCAAAAGGCTCTAGATACCAATCACAGGGTTCTTACAGGTCAGAGCAATGGGGTGTCTCTACCTCCAAATTTGGAGGAAACAAAGCACAACCCTACAGTAAGCAGTCTAAGTGACTTCTCTCTACCATCACCAAGCACTTATCTTTTGGCAGCCTACTTGGGAGGAAAATTAGCACTTCATGCTCAAAATTGGCAGTTAATTACCCAGGACAAGTGAGTATTAAACATAGTATTCCAGGGGTACAGATTTCATTTCCATACTTTGCCAATTCCAAACAGTTGGCCATATCTTCCACAAAATCAATGGGCAGAGGCTCAGAAACAAGTTACGTCCCTCATGGATATGGGGGCTATTCAGCTAGTACCAGAACAGGAAAAAGGACAAGGGTTTTAATCAAGACTGTTCCTGGTACCCAGAAAAGACAGTGCCTGACATCCAATACTGGACTTATCGATTTTGAACACGTTCTTGGACATCCCAAAATTCAGAATGCTGACTTTACAACAGCTACTGCCCATGCTGGGCAAGAACGCTTGGCTAGTGACTCTAGACTTAAAAGGGGCATACCTGCATATCCCAATAAGGGAATCGTGCGGAAGATACCTCCGCTTCAAGGCAGGTTTTATGCATTACCAATTCTCTGCACAGCCCTTTGGCTTATCCACTGCGCCCAGGGTCTTTACAAAGTGCCTGGCACCAGTAATTGCATTTTGCAGACAAAGAAGCATACAAATCTATCCTTACTTGGATGACTTTCTCATTCAAGCAGAAAACAAGGACATTCTTCTTAAGCATCTGGCGTTTGTAAAAAGGCTTCTAACATGCCTAGGGTACACAATAAATGAAAATAAATCACAACTGGTACCCTCTCAAAAAATTACATTCTTGGGTGCAAGCTTGAATACAACTGCCCAGATGGCTTACCTTACGCCAGACAAACAAAGGCAACTGACTATATACTTCAAATAGATGGCAACAAAAACCCAGTTATCTGCAAGACAAATTATGCAGGCTTTGGGGTTCATGGCATCCTGCATTCTACTAATTTCATATGCAAGACTGCATATGAGGAAACTTCAATGGTATCTAAAAAGTTTATGGAGTCAACATTGTCACAGTCTGGAAACAATGATTCCTCTCATTCCCTGCCTACAGCAGGAATTTCTTTGGTGGGCAGAGACATGTCACCAGAACAAGGGACGGTCTTTCACTCTACCCCCTGCCACCCAAATCCTAACTACAGATGCATCAGACTATGCTTAGGGGGCCCACCTGGCGGGGAGATGCATTCAGGGCATATGGAGCCTAAAACAAATGCATCTGCATATCGACCAGAAAGAGATGCTAGCTGTTCAGAATGCCCTGACAGCCTTCAAGGACTTGCTTCATCCAGGACAATTACTGATAAAGACGGACAATACCACAGTTGTGGTACATAAACAAGCAGGGGGATACACATTCCTACCCCCTATGCAGACTAGCCATGGCATTGTGGGACACAGCCTTGACTTACCAAGTACATCTTCAAGCTCAATTCCTGCCAGGAAAACAAAATACTCTGGCAGACGACCTAAGCAGAAATCTTATGGACCCTCACGAGTGGAAACTGGATCCTCAAGTCTTCAGCATGATAACACAGAAATGAGGGAGCCCAGACATAGATCTATTTGCCTCTCCCCCAAAATTATCAACTGGGCAAATTCTGCACAAGGACTTATAACAGACAAGCATGGAAAGTGGATGCCCTATCCTTCATTTGGAAAAACCTATCAGGCTACTCCTTTCATCCTCTGCCTCTTCTCCCCAAGGTCTATACTAAAGGTCAGACAGGAAAAAACAAACATGATCCTAATTGCCCCGGACTGGCCTCGCAAGCACTGGTACACAATTCTAAGGAATATGTCTCAACTCCCTCCTTGGTACTTGCCTCAAATACCGCATCTACTTTCTCAGCCGAGCAATCAAATTCTGCACACACAGCTCCAAACTCTGAACTTGGCAGCATGGCTGATCATGTAATTATTCAAACAACACCTCTCAGTAAATCTGTGATGGATGTCATTTTGGAAGCCAGAAGGCCTAGTACTAGAAAATCTTATGCTGATAAATGGAAGAGATTCTGCGCTTGGAACCAAGCACAAGGAACGAACACAGCAAAACCAAATATTCCTCAGGTTTTACGTGACTGAGATGCTTGACAAGGGCCTATCTTTTTCTTCAATAAAAATCCATGCCTCTGCCATCTCGGCTCATTTCAACACGGAGCCTCCCATCTTTTCTCATCCTCTGCTAAAACAGTATCTTAGAGGGACCAAAAATTTAAGGCCTCCCAGAAGATCACCAACTCCTGCATGGGACCTAAATTTTGTGCCGGAAAAACTCACCCTGGCTCCTTTTGAACCAGCAGCTGCTGCGGATATAAAGTTTCTGTCTTGGAAAACAGCTTTCCTTTTGACAATCACTTCAGCAAGAAGGGTTTCAGAACTACAGGCCCTCATGGCTGTGGAGCCTTTTATTACATTTTACCCGGACAGGGTGTACTTCAGGACCAATCCTTCCTTTATGCCTAAGGTGGTATCCAGTGTGTCTCTTAATCAAACTATTCACCTGCCAACATTTTACCCAAATCCGCAGAACAAGGGGGAGCGGATTCTGCATTCATTGGACGCACAGACAAGATTCTACGTAAACAGGACCAAATCTCTAAGAAAGTCTGAGCAGCTACTGGTGGCATTTGCTGCAGGATCAGAGGGGAAGGCTATATCAAAGCAGACTATTTCTAAGTGGATAAGCCACTGCATTAGTTTCTGCTACTTGCATCATGGTAAACCAGTGCCCAAGGTAATCGGGTCACATTCCACCAGGACTGCCTCTACCTCAGCAGCTTTTCTCAGAGGAGTTCCAACCAAAGACATTCTAGAAGCTGCTACTTGGAGCTGTATTCATACTTCTATAAAGCATCATCATTTGCCTCTCTTCTCCAGGGCAGGCTTTGCCACTGCAGTTCTGCAGGGCCTTATAGCCTCTCCTAATGCTATTTAGCTCCATCCTCCCATCCATAGCTTTGGGATTCTACCCAAATGTAATGACTGCAACAGTGAAACACGAAGAACATAGTACAGTTTTGTACACTTACCATAAATGTAGATGTTCGAGTGTATTCACTGTTGCAGTCCATCCTCCTTTTTTCTAGAACTTCTCTTTCCTTCAATGTATTCTAAAGCCTTTGTGGTGTATTTGCTTTTAGATGAAGGTAAAGTTTATGTTGCTAAAAGTGCATTTACTTATATATTGCTGTATAAAACTGAAAAAAATGGCATCGTCTGCATATTTTATAGCCCTGACTACCTGACGTCATGGAAGAGGAGACAGCAACCGACGCAAGACCCAAGACTTTGATATTCAGGCTGACTGAGGGCAACCTGCCAGCAGATTACCCAAATATAATGACTGCAACAGTGAATACACTCTAACATTTACATTTATGGTAAGTGTACACAACTGTACGTTTTTACAGAAGTAGCTCAGTTCCTGCCTTCACTTAAATCTCACTTCTAATCATAATTCTGCATGTATTTTTCCAATAAATTCCATTTATTTAAATGAAATTTATTCAATTTCCTGAAGATCCCACCTCCCATTGTTTCATCTTCTTTACAATATTTAGTATTTCTGTTATAGTTAGTTTAGATTTTTGCCGGCCATATTCTAGTAATTTTTTGGGGAGGCAGCCAGTAGCATTAAATGTATCAAGGCCTTACTTTGTCAATGTAATTTAGATCCTGTATCCTAACTCAAAAGAATAATTTCCCAAGATACATTCATTCTCTTAACGTTTCTGTCAAAATACTGTACAGAATTTTTTTAAATCTGCCAACTCATTAGATCCCTAAAAAACATATTCCCATGTGTCTCTCTCTCTAGATCTCATCCACCCACCTAGCTTTTACTGTCTGACTCTTATCAACCTGAGAAGAAATTCTGTAAAGTCTACTTGGGGTATAAAATGGCATATGCAAATGCTTCCAAGCAAAAATCTTAAACCTCCTGAACTTTTTGCTTGTCTGAATCATATTTATCTAATAAAATGAATACTTGACTGCATAGATGCAACATTTATAAATTGTTCTTCTGTAAATTGACTTTCCATTCTGTTTTCCCAATGTTTTCTAACTTCCTTTAACTGATTGTTATAGTGATCATACAATATTTTATGCACCCTATGAAGTTATCACACTTTTAATAGTTTATTTTCTACACACAGTTAAAAACTCTACTAGAGGTAGTCCTTCACTTAGCAGGTCCCAATCCTTTTCTGTTTGCCTATTCTCTATCAGTCCCTAATAAGGGAAGGTAGTCTCTAAACCACAGTCCAAACTTCTGCTTAGCTTCATCCCACTCTTATCACCTTTCCCTCCTGAGTTATTTGTTCCTAGTACACTGTTTTTTGTTCATGTCCTCCAGTAAATTCCATTTGCCTCTTTTGTATACCCCTACCTGCAGCCATGCCTACTGGTCAAACCTTTATCTGTTCCTACTGTAGCTGGTTTCTTAGAAATACTTTCTGCTGCTTTATAGGCACAGTGTTCTGTGTGGTCATTAAAACTTGTATCCAAAATTCTAGTTGCTCTTTATTGCTCAAACACCTCCCCATTTCATTGTCTTCCCTTTCCACTCTGATTTAATAACCTTCTGCTTAAGTTATGTATATGAGCTTTAACTTCATAGCTCTAGTGTACTCCTTCAAATCAAGTAACCCTAAACCACCTTGGTCAGTGAGAGGACAAAACCTATGGCAAATCCAAAAACAGAAGCTTGCAAATGCAGTCCCTGGTATATAAAGTGCTCAGAAGTCAAACAAACACAAGAACACAGTCCAGCACTACAAAGTACAGACCACAGCACTCCAATGTATTACAGTTGACTTTGTTTTGCCCATTGTCTCGTAGATAAACCTGTTTCAGCACAGAACTTTCATCAGTATCTGATCTGTCCTGTTTGGGTCTAAAACACTGCTTTGTATATCCTCCTAATGATGGCATCAGCAGTGACCTGCACATATAAAGTGCAAATTGTGTAAATAACTACCAAAATAAATGCATCACTGCATAGTCACAATGTGTGTAAATACAAAAGAACAAATATTGCTATAAATGAATTGATGAACCATGAGAAAGTCAGCTTAAAAATGTCCATTTAAACGAGTGTAAATGGAACACCCAACATGGCAATCCATTATTTTGTTTTTTTGGCCGAAATCTGTTGCCAACTTAATTGTATTTGAACCTTTTTATATATATTTTGATATCCCTGTAAACCTGAAAGAATTATTAGGGTGATTACACATTTAAAAATTAAATGTGTTTGTTGCATCTGTTGCTAAAATGTTCAGCGATTATTTTATAGCTTCTACAAGTTTTTTGTATGTATTACACTGAACGTGTGCATGTAACTAAATAAATCATCCATTCACTCTGGCATGTAATTAAGCCATAAATATCAACTACTTTGTATTAGTAGATTAAAGATTGTTGTTTTACATTACAAGCTACACAATGTCCTTAGTGAGCACACCCCTTTGAGTTCTCCTTGTAGGTTCACTTGGTTGGGAGGTTTCACATAACCAGTAGCCTGTTTATAATGATTCTGTCCAGTAGTTCTTCTTTTTTTTCAGTACGTAAATTTGCAACTTACAGGTAAACCAGCTATGAATGTATGGTTGATGGAACTGGAGTAATTTTAGTGTGTGTATGTGTGTGTGTGTGTGTGTGTGTGTGTGTGTGTGTGTGTGTGTGTGTGTAAATATATTTATTTGCACACTGGCAGGGCTAGCCATCTGGCAATGTGAACACTGGCTCTAGATGGCCACTAATGTGACACCCCAACACCATGTATATAAATAGAAAAAAGGAAGCCAACAATAGACACGCACACACACCACGCACATACACCATACACAAACAATAAAACCCATGTTTTTTTTACTAATGCAAATTTTGCTATTCATTTAAAAAAAAATTTCCCATGTCCACCCCCCCCCCCCAAGCAAAATGAGTAGTCAATCAGGAGAATCCTACCATTCACACAATGTGTGCTAGTAAAGCTGAAATCATTCATTCGTTCATGGTGTCTTTTTATGAACGAATTACAGTTTCTAGGGCTAAATTCCCCAGTCGTTTACACTGAAACAGTAAATAATCATTGCATGCAGCAGCTGTAGTCCTCATTGTTTTAAAAAAAAAAAAAGGCATAAAAAGTTAAAGAAATAACTTGGACAATTCTTTTGTTGACTTAGAAACGGTCTCTTGTTCCATTGGAGCACTTGGTTCAGGCACTTAAAATTTCTAGCCAGACGGATCCACCTTGTACTCTGATCTGGTCACTGATGCTCCCTCCTTGATTCTCGCTGGAGTCGGTCAGCCCTTCTCCAGTCACCCTTACTGTAGAAGAGGCACTTGTTGAGACCATCTTCAGTAGCTTCATGTTCCAAGTCCATTCTTTCATCAGAGCCTCATATTGAGGCAGGTGTTGATAAGCTGATGCAAAAGTTCCTTCAGATGGAAATTCAGCTAGGGGTTCTCCCAGCACCGTCCACACTGGATGTTATTCAGGTCTGTCTTTCGGATCCGAGGTCCACAGGTCTGAGCCTCCCAGCGCCACCCACGCAAGAGTCAACAGTCTCGTCGACTTCAACTCAAACCGTATCCCTCTCTGTCTCAACTGATGCCTTAGATCGGGATGAGTCTCTGAGTTAGGGCTTGAGATATGGATTCAACACCAAAACATTCAAATCCATCGCTATCCCACAGCACTTCAGCACTTGATAGTTCAGCTCCATTGTCGATTTCGGATCCTGGATGGGTTGGGAAAGGTGAAACCTACACCTTATTCTGAAACTGGAGAAGTCTCTTCGGACCCACTCTCCACCTCTGCATTTGAGACTTTTGAAAGGGTTCTTGCCAACCCAAGAGAGGAGGTGCTTTTTACATGCTTTGCTTAGTCCTGACCCCTTTTGGACATTGCATCGGACTCTTCATATCCATGAGAATTAGCCAACCTCATTCAGTCTTGGAGCTGCTCGCCACACAAGATCGTAGTTTGATTTTGATTTGTCTCCAGAAGTCCATTGAGGCAGAGTTCCAAAAAACTGACTTGTAGAAGAAGACTTATTCCTTGCCAAAATCAGAAATGGAAGAGACAGACTTGGATGGTGGGAATGGATCACCAAGATGGTCTTCTTTTCATATGCTGCAGTATTCATTACATGTGAGTACGTCCAGCCAGTATACCAAAGTCTAAATGCTACTGCAAGGTATGTGCGACAGCGCACATCACTCAGTGTATGTCTGCCATAAAGAGATGTATGGTATAAAGCAGATGTCAGCACATACCTATGTCAAAACTTTGCTACTGCCTGTCCGACTACCAGCTCCAGTCATCGCTCACCAGAGAACTCGCCTTTGTGCTTTAGATAAGTACCCCTTGGGGGGGGGGTTCCCTTTTCTTTTGGCTGCTATGTTGTTTTCCTGTGAGTACATGTCAGCTAGGAAAGGCAAGTGTTAATGTGGAAAGCAGATTTTGCATAAAGGCTCCCACGAGCTTTGCTTATTTTGCTTAGGCCCAGACCACGATCACACGTCCTGCGATATCCGCAAGGCCTTTTGGCGTAAAACACTCCATAGCTGCCTAGCATCTCTTAGGTTATATTTGGAGAATCGGCACCTTAAGCACTTAGCTCGAGGCCTGGAACTAACTTCCTTGAGTTGCAGCTCTTCTGAAGGGTCCGAAGGCCAAGAAGCTTCAACCTGATCCTACAGATGCTCCCTCTACTTCGGGCATCCCTTCCAAGGTTGATGAGGGCCCAGTGGCCGTTTTGGAATCTGCAGAGCCACCTTCAGTGAGTTCCTTGGTGGAAGCCGTCCAGGTATCTGTAGGCATATTCCCAGATGGATTCACAGGCTTCCAGTTCTGGCGCCGGGGGAAACATCGGCTGGTTATCTCTTGTGGTTTATGAGGATTTTCTTACAGATGTTGTGGAATGCAGCCTGACGTCAGGCCCTTCTACTTTTCATCGCCTGGCTCCTGGGGCTCCAAAGACAAAGAAACTAAAAACTAAACCTGTTTCTACAGCTCCTCAAAATCAGGCTTTTGATCAAACTTCTAACTGGTAGGCCTTTACTCAAGGCCTCTTTAATGTCTTCATGGCCCTCTGCCAGACATCAGTCCATTCTTTTCCGGCACAGGCTGTTTCTCTTTCTACCTCTTTGAAGAGGCCTGCAGAGGATGTCTCTTCTGAAGAGGAAGATTCATCAGAGGATGAATCTCTTGCCTATTCTACTCAAATTGCTTCTCCTCTGGGTTATGCCTCCCCAGAGGAGGGATCTAATGGTACGGACTCCCCTGGGGAGGATATTTCCTTTGGAGAGACCATTTTGAAGATGGACTTCTTAAGTGGGATTGGGATTGCTGCCAAGTTTCTGAGATTCAAAAGAGGTACTATGACCTCCTACAGATGGAATCTCTAATCCTTCAGCCATTCCTCCTGTCCTGCCGGCCTTCTTGGATGCCTTCACTGCAGCTTCAAAGTGCCCAGATTCCTAGCTTCTAGGCCCCGAATGCCCTGACAGATTTTACAAGGTGCCTGAGTATGCCAAGTTCCTTTTTAAGGCACCCTCAACTGACCCAGTTACTGTATCAGTGGCAGCATATAAATCTTCCAAACTTTTACCCTCCACCTCCCTGCTTCCCTGTGATAAGGAAAGCAAGGATGTTCTTCTGTTCACATTTTGCAATATGCTGTACAGTTGGGTTTTATCCTCTTGCTTCTGGAACATCCAGCCAGTATGCAAACATTTGCAGTTACTGCATGGTGCATGGGACATCTGACGTGGCTATCTGAGCGTGGGCCATAAAAGTGACGTCTTCACACACCAGACCTCAGAACTTCTCTGCTGCCATTCAAACGTCAGGTGTTCCTGCCATCCCAGCCATCGGATCTTTGAAATTTCAGATAAGTACCCCGTTGGAGAACCTTTAATTTAGTCATTGCATGATAGAGCTTGTTCATTTTTCTCCAGAAACGGCAAGTGTAAATGCGGCTGTCAGATCCCCCAAAGAGATGCCCACAACCTCTGTTTATTTTGCTTAGGACAGTCGCATGATTACAAGGCCTGCTCTATCTGCCAGGCCTTTGTCCCTAAAACCTTACGTAGCAGACTTTACTCGCACAACCTCTATCTTGAGAACCAATGTCTGAAACAGCACTAGGCATGGAGGGACCTTCCGACTTGCCTGCTGAGACGCCTAAGAAAAAGGCCAAGACCGCAAGGCTTGTTACTGTCGCTGCCCCTCTGCCATCCGATATTCATCCTGTGGCCAACATCAGCCTGGACTAGCTCTCTGGAATTGCCGTTCTGGGTATAGTGGGTACCAAAAAGGAAGCTGCTAACCCTGTGCGAAAGGCACATCCTTGGAGGCCGTGCAGATGTTAGTCTCCGATGCCAAGGGGGGGGGGAACCAAGGCTTTCGGCAGGCCAGCTGGATCTCTCCGCTCCTTTGCAGTCATCCGGTCCTAGTCCTTCCCCTGTACAGATGCCTGCTAGGCTTTCTCTTAAAAAGAAAGAGAAGAGAAAGCATACCTTTCCAGTTAGGGAAATTCAACCAGATTGGCACGCTTTCTCTCAAAGCCTCTTCAATGCATTCATGGCCTTGCGGCATACCGCTCCAGGGACTTCCCCAATTCCTCCTCTAGTTCTGAGTCCTAGGCCTCGGGCCTCAGAGCCCTCACAGGTGGAAAAGGAGGAGTTCTCTGATTCTTCCTCAGAAGAATCTCTCTCTTACACTTCCCAACTCCCTTTCCCCCATGGTTATCCCTCTCCAGAGGAAGAATCTGCTGAAGCTGATTTCCCTGCCGAAGTTCTCACCTTTGGGGAAACCATAGCAAAGATAACAGAGTATTTCAAGTGGGATTCATCTGAGATGACAGAGGTACAAAAACGGTACTGTGAGCTCCTTCAGATGGATTCCCCAGCTCCCTCAGCTGTTCCACCTATACTTCCTCACTTTCTTGATGCTTTCACTGCCGCATCCATGAATCCAGACTCTCAACCTCCATCTCCCGGCAGACCTGATAGATTTTATAAGGTTCCTTAGACAGCTAAATTCCTGGTAAAATGCCCTGCTGCAGACCCAGCTACTATCTCTGTTTCTATTGACAAGGCTTCAAAATTACTGCATTCAACTTCTCTCCTCCCTGCTGACAAGAACAGCTGGACATCTCTAACTCTCCAGCCAAAGCTCAACTGTCCAGTCTTGTTTCCCTGACCTCTCATGGTACCGGGCATTCTATAAGGTGCAGCTATGATGCTACTGAGGCCTCGGCTAGGTCAGCAGCATCGGCTTCTGCACTAACTCTCCAGCCAAAGCTCAACTGTCCAGTCTTGTTTCCCTGACCTCTCATGGTACCAAGCATTCCATAAGGTGCAGCTATGATGTTACTGAGGCCTCAGCTAGGTCAGCAGCATCTGCTTCTGCACTAAGAAGGTATTCTTGGCTATGCCTTCAGCCATTGTCAGATTATTTCAGGGTTAAGATCGTAGATGCATCTTTCGACAATTCATCCCTATTTGGATCCAGGGTTGCAGTCTTGTTTAAGACCTTGCAACAAAAAGATAAGAAATTGCAAGATCTAAAGCATTTGTTTGTATCCCCCATTCCTAAGTTTCTAAGGAATTATCCGTCCAAAACTCAGGAAACATTCAGGTCCCGCTTCCTTTTCCAGACCAAGAAAAGCTACCAGGAAACAACCCACTCCTGCCAGGACTATACAAACTACCACTCAGAGGGTGCCCTTTCAACACCGGGCAGGTAGTGTGCGATCACCTGCCATTTTTGAACCCCTCCCCCCCTCCGTCCCTCTTTCATTACTACTCTCTCACTGATTCCAGGTGTGGAGACTCATCAGTGGGTGCTTATCAGTAGTAGAACACTGGTACTTCATGACCTGGATCATTCCCCGAAAGAGAAGGGGAATTCCCCAGGCCCCAAAAACATGGCTTCCTCTCTTACAACCAGTTCTGGACAACATTATGGCCCAAGGTGCCATCTGACCTGTTCCACAGTCAACAATGGGAGAAGGCTTTTACTCCAGGCACTTACTAGTGCCAAGAAAAGATGGGCCCTGGAGGACATTTCTGGACCTTTCCCATCTGAACCTTTTCCTGCATGTACCCACCTTCTGGATGCTTACATTGCAAACTGTTTTCCCTCTTATCCTGTCTCAAGAGTTCATGGCCACCTCGGACATCAAGGATGCCTACCTTCACATCCCAATAAGGCCCAGCTTCAGGTGTTTCTTCCCGATGTCCTTCAAGGATGCATCTGCAGTCCTTACAAATGGGTTGTCCTGTCGTCAGGCAGCCCTTCGGTCGGCCGGATTCCAAAGTCTGGGTCTGGCCTCGGCTGGTGTCGCACTTCACCCGACGTCATAGCTGCAGTTATTCGGGTATAAAGGCATCAGCCGACGCCATTTTCCTCAGTCTTTCTTGCCGCGTGGCGCCCGAAGCAGAAGCTGTTCGCAAGTGCCGGTCGGTCAGAACCAGAGATTACTACTACCGAATACTTCTACTACTACCGAAGACTTCTAAAAGCTAAGTACCCGTTGGGGACTCTTTCTTGCCTCAGCCGATGTCAGAAAAAGTGAATAACTGTTTAAATTGTGGGAAACAAATACCTCATAAAGATTTCCACTCTTACTGCTTACCTTGCTTAGGCCCAGACCATGACGTAGCAGCTTGTCTAGCCTGTGCTTCTTTCAACCGACGAACGCTTAGGCGTCGGTCTGAATTTACTGAAGAGTTTTTCGGCCCCGATTTTGCCTATATTATGCCGTCGGATACTCCGACTACGCAAATTTCTAAAAAAACGCAAAGAAAAGGACCGACACTCGCGGTCCGCGGTTTCGGCCGAAACTGCGGATAAGTCAACCGCGAGTGTCTCTGTTTCGGCTGAAACAGATTCCACGGTTCTTCCTTCGGCCGAAAGCTTGCCACTTACCGAGGCCTCTTCCAGTTTGGCTGAATCTGCTACGGAAATCCCACCTGCTCCTGCAGGTTCAGGATTTATCAGATACTATCCCTTTGGATATTTCTACCCCTGCACGTGGAGCTGCTAGGCCTCCTGCATCCATGTCGATTAAGGCCTTTGCCAGGGCTAAAGCAGCAAAAACTACCAAAACTGTGCCTGCTAAGACCCCCTCTCACAGGCCCAGTTCTAGTTCTCAAATGCTTAGTCTTGCAGAGGATCTCATTTCTTTGATCCGGGGATCTCAACCACACCAAGACAGGGCCTCTCACCCACCTCCAGAGAAGAGGACTAGAGTAGAGCCCCCTGAGCCAGTCTCTTCAGATGGCTCCTCTGATGAATCAGATAATACTGACCCTCCAGAGGCCCCCTTCTCTCCTTATGAGGACTCTGATGCAGAAGAGTCCATTCCTTCTGCCTCCCCGCCTGAGGAATTTTCTTTTGGTGAAACCTTGCATGCTATGAGGGAACAATTTCAAAGCAGGGCCAGGATTTTTCAGACTCTAGGAAAAGGCTTAGAACCTTTTTGCATTTGCCACAGCATAGGCCTTTAGCCATTCCTCCAGTACTTACTGTTGTGGATGATGCTTTCAATGATGCTTGTACTGCTCCTGACTCTCTCCCTCCGGCCCCTGCTAAGCCCGATAGGTACTACAGGGTTCCGGACACTCATTATCATTTGTATAAGGCCCCTTTTGCATATCCCGAAACTATATCCCAGGGACCCAAGGCTGTAGCAGCTACTTCTACCAAGAACCCCCTCCCCTCTGAAAGGGAATCCAGGGCCTTAGAGAGATGGGGTAAAAAAGTTTACACTTCTGCTACTCTTTCAGCTAGGGCCTTGAACTGTCAATTCCACATGATCCAGTATCAGGAATTTATGTTAGACCAATTAACTAAAAAGCTGTCCTCAGATGAACCATTAGACAAAAAATCTGTTCAGGAAATGGTACATAACATTCAGCAGGTCAGTAATCATTCCTTAAAATGCGGCTATGATGCACTGGAGGCTTCCTTTAGATCAGCCATGACTGGCACAGTGATCAGAAGACATGCATGGTTAAAAGAGCAGGCCTTACCTGACCATGTCAAATCAAAGCTACTAGATGCTCCCATGGACAAGATCAACTTGTTTGGCTCTCCTGCACAACAGGTGCTGAAGGAGATGGAAGAGAAAGCAAAATCTGTCCAGACAGTCAAAGATTTCTTACAGGTCCAACCTCCAAGGTTTAGCAGGAATTGGCCCTCCAAGAATTGGTCCTTTCCAGACACCTCCAGAGCTCAGAGAGGCAGGAATAGGCGATCAAGAGGCAGAGGTCAATCCAGAGGTGCCTACAGGGGACGTCAGTGGCAGGCTAACAACCAACGAGGTACAGACACAGCCACCACCACTACTACAGGACAATCACAGTGACTTGGCTCTGGCACCGCCTACCAGGGAACAACTAGAAGCACCCTTAGGCGGGAAGCTAGCCTTATTTTCAGTAAACTGGCATTACATCACAGGAGACAAGTGGATTTTGCAGACAATAGACCAAGGTTACAGGTTTCATTTCCATACTCTACCAAGGAAGAGAGGAATTCCAAACCTACCTCCAAATCAAAAGACAGAAGCTCTAAAACAAATAACTCACTTACTAAGGATGAGAGCTGTAGAAAAAGTACCATCTATCGAGCAAGGCCAAGGATTTTACTCCAGGCTGTTCCTGGTACCACGAAAAGAAAACAAATGGAGAACTATTCTCGACCTGTCCGCTTTAAACACATACATCATTGTCCCAAAATTCAAAATGCTGACCTTACAGCAGCTTCTTCCCATGTTGGGCAAGGAGTGTTGGCTGGTAACTCTAGATCTCAAGGAGGCATACCTGCACGTCCCCATACGACCAAATTGCAGAAGATACCTCAGATTTCTTGCAGGATCAGAGCATTATCAATTCTCAGCATTGCCCTTTGGCTTATCTACTGCGCCCAGAGTGTTCACGAAATGCCTGGCATCAGTAATTGCTCCTTGCAGGCTTCAGGGAATCCAAATCTACCCTTACCTGGACGACTGCCTGTTACAAGCGGACAACAAAAACAAGCTAGCAGAAGACTTGAAAAGGGTCATTTATCTACTGCAAGCCCTGGGATACACAGTCAATACAAAGAAGTCAAGGCTGATACCATCCCAAAGGATAACCTTTTTGGGTGCAGAGCTGCACACATCAAAGCAAATGGCATTCCTAACAGTAGAAAAACAGGAGCAACTCCCTCTCTACTTCTTGGCATTAACAAAGCAGAACCGGCTAACAGCAAGAAAAGTCCTACAAGCCTTGGGTTTCATGGCATCCTGCATAATTTTGGTCCCACATGCCAGACTACATATGAGAAAGTTACAGTGGTACCTAAGGAATTTATGGTCTCAGCACAAGCACAGCCTAGAAACCCAAATTCCAATAATCCCATGCCTGAAGCAAGAATTCCAATGGTGGGCTCAGGCCTGTCAATCAAACAAAGGACTGCCCTTCCACAGCACTCAACCCAGCCAGACCATCACAACGGACGCCTCAGACCTAGGTTGCGGGGCCCACGTGCTGGACAAGTGCATACAAGGCTTATGGACTCAAGACCAGCTGCATCTACACATAAATCAAAAGGAAATGCTGGCAGTAAAACTGGCAATCCAGACATTCAGACCATTTCTTCAACAAGGTCAACTGTTAATAAGGACGGACAACACCACAGTTATGTGGTACATCAACAAACAAGGAGGCACTCATTCGTACCCTCTATGTCGGATGGCAATGGACCTCTGGAATGTGGCCCTGAGCTACAACATTCAGTTACAAGCAATTTTTGTACCAGGAAAAGAAAACATTCTAGCAGACATACTAAGCAGAACTACCACGGATGCCCACGAATGGATGCTGCATCCGGACATCTTCAAAACCATTACAAGAAAATGGGGGCTACCAGAAATAGACTTATTTGCATCCCCACGCAATCACCAACTGAAGAAATTCTGCACAAGGACGTACCACCCACTTGCTTGGAGAGTGGACTCCCTATCCTTCAGTTAGAAAAACCTGACAGCATATGCATTCCCACCACTTCCTTTGATGCACAAGGTGCTATTGAAGATCAAAGAGGACCGTCCAAGGATCATCCTGATACCTCCAGACTGGCCAAGACAACATTGGTATCCATTACTGAGGAGCATGTCTCGGGAACAAATATGGCCTCTACCACTAGTTCCCTTGCTGTTGACACAGAACAACTACAACACCCTGCATCCAAACCTGAAAACACTGCAGCTGACTGCCTGGAACATTGCATAAGACCAAATAACCCAAACTTATCCCAAAGGGTCAAAGACATTATCTTGGAGGCTCGCAGACCCTCAACAAGAAAAAAATTATTCAGCAAAATGGAAAAGATATCACATTTGGAGTACTGCAAAAGGAGAAAATGTGTCACTGGTAAACATAGCCAACATCCTGGAATACTTGGCAGAGCTCTTCCACAACGGCCTGTCCTATTCTTCCATTAAGATTCATGCATCAGCTATTTCAGCAGAATACGACTTGGATCCTCCAGTCTTCTCACATCCTCTACTCAGGCAGTTTCTGAGAGGAATTAAAAATGTAAAACCACCTAGGAAGCCACCATTGCCAGCATGGGACTTGAACTTTGTGCTAGAAAAGTTAACACTCCCTCCTTTCGAACCAGCAGCAACAGCAGAATTACAATACTTATCATGGAAAACTGCTTTCCTGCTTGCAATCACTTCAGCAAGAAGGGTATCTGAGCTACAGGCATTAATGGCAGTACAGCCCTTCAAGATCTTCCATCAAGATAGAGTATCCATGAGAACAAATCCTACGTTTATGCCAAAGGTGGTTTCCAGAGTATCTTTAAATCAGGCTATCCACCTACCTACATTCTTCCCCAACCCACAGAACAGGGGAGAAAGACTGTTACATACCTTGGATGTACATAGGCAATTACGCTACTACCTGGACAGGACCAAGGGCAATAGAAAAACTGACCAGCTACTGGTAGCATATGCAACAGGAATGGAAGGAAAAGCAATTTCAAAACAGACAATCTCCAAGTGGATAGGAAATTGCATAAGATTTTGTTACTCCTACCATGGAAAGAAAACTCCAGAAAACATCAGGCCTCACTCTACAAGGGCTACAGCCACTACCACAGCTTTTCTTCGAGGAGTGGCTACCAAAGACATTTTAGAGGCTGCTACTTGGAGCTCCGTGCATACATTTGCCAAGCATTATAATCTACCTTTATATTCCAGATCCCGAGCAGGTTTTGCCACTGCTGTTTTGCAAGGGATCTTAACTACACCATAATCTTATTTCTCCTCCTCCCCCAGTTTGGCTATGGTATTCTACCCATTTGTAAGGACTGCAGATGCATCCTTGAAGGACATAGTACAGTTTTGTACCTACCATAAATGTAGATGTCCGATAGGCATGCATCTGCAGTCAGGATTACCCACCCTCCTTCCCCTCTGTGGTACTCCTAGGGTATTTGCCCATCTTGTAGCTAGCTGGGGGAATCTATTATGGTGTATTTGTTTGTATATATGTACATACATGCTTATTTTTGTTTGCTCTCTACTATTTGGAACCATTTGCATTTATCCAAATTTAGCCTTCCTAGAGGGCACCTGGCATCTGGGGTAAGAAACACTGAGGAAAATGGCATCGGCTGATGCCTTTATACCCGAATAACTGCAGCTATGACGTCGGGTGAAGTGCGACACCAGCTGAGGCCAGACCCAGACTTTGGAATCCGGCTGACCGAAGGGCTGCCTGACGACAGGACAACCCATTTGTAAGGACTGCAGATGCATGCCTATCGGACATCTACATTTATGGTAGGTACAAAACTGTACTTTTCTCAGTGGCTTCTTCTCACTATCAATTCTCGACCTTGCCCTTCGGTCTTTCCACAGCACCCAGAGTCTTCACCAAATGTCTGGCACCAGTGATTGCCTTCTGCAGGACTTAAGGGATCCACATCTTTCCTTACTTGGATGACCTACTCATCTAGGCAGATTGCGAACAGTCCATCCTGCTTCAGTTGCAGAAAACCATCTCCCTCCTTCAGGCCCTAGGGTTTCAGGTAAACTACCCAAAGTCCCCTCTGGACCCTGCCCAGGAAATAGTTGTCCTGGGGTGCAGGATTTAAACAGACATCCTGAAAGCTTTCCTTCCAGCCCAAAAGGTGGAAAGCTTAACACAGTACCTGCTTTGGTACTTCAAACCAAGGAAATGGCTGCAATGCAGTACCTCTGGCTCCTGGGCTACATGGCTTCCACTATCCTTATGCTGCCTTTAGCAAGACTTCATATGAGGAAACTGCATTGGTACCTCGGGTCCATTTGGACTCAGCACTCCCACCCCCTGGAGTTCAGGGATCCCCTCTTGCCCTGCCTCAAGATGGAGATTCATTGGTGGTTGACCCAGGTGAATCTCAATCCGGGTCTACCACTACAATCATCTTCACCAACACAGGTAATGTATACATATGTCTCAGACCTCGGTTGGGGAACAACTCTGAGGCCCCTAAAAATACAGAGCGTTTGGCCAGAACCATACCGGAATGACCACATCAATGCAAGAGAAATGAGAGCAATACTACTGGCCTTGAAGGCTTTTTAACCCAGACTACAACATGGATCCCTAAAGCTTGACAGACAATACCACAGATGTCCTTCATGGATGCATCTGCAGTCATAACAACTGGGTTGTCCTGTCGTCAGGCAGCCCTTCAGTCGGCCGGATTCCAAAGTCCGGGTCCGGCTTCAGCTGATGTCGCACTTCACCCGACGTCATCTCTGCTGGTCTCCGGGTATAAAGGCATCAGCCGACGCCATTTTCTTCAGTCTTTCTTGCCGCTGCTCAAGCAGAAGCTGTTCGCAAGTGCCGGTCGGTCGGATCCAGAGATTACTACTACCGAATACTACTTGAAGACTTCTAAAGCTAAGTACCCGTTGGGGACTCTTTCTTGCCTCAGCCGATGTCAGAAAAGTCAATAACTGTTTAACTTGTGGGAAACAAATACCTCATAAAGATTTCCACTCTTACTGTTTGCCTTGTTTAGGCCCAGACCACAACGTAGCAGCCTGTTCGGCCTGTGCTTCCTTCAGCCGACGAACGCTTAGGCGTCGGTCGGAGTTTGCTGAACAGTTTTTCGGTTCAGATTTTGCGTACATTATGCCGTCGGATCCTCCGACTACCCAAATTGTTAAGAAACGCAAAGAAAAAGACCGACACTCGCGGTCCACGGTTTCGGCCGAAACCATGGTTAAGCAAATCATGAGTGTCTCGGTTTCGGCCGAAACCGAGAAAACTGATCAAAGCACAGCTGAATCTTTGACTACTTCTGAGGATCCTGCTACCTTACTTGAATCGGCCTCTGAAATTTTACCTACAACAGTGGTTCCTAGTGAATTGTCAGACACCATCCCTTTGGATGTCTCTACCCCAGCACGTGGTGCTGCTAGGCCTCCTGCAGCCATGTCCATTAAGGCCTTTGCCAGGGCTAAAGCAGCCAAGTCTACTAAATCAGTGCCTGTTAAACCCCCCTCAACCAGGTCCACTTCTAGTTCACAAATGCTTACTCTGGCAGAAGATTTAATATCCTTAATTAGGGGATCTCAATCTCACCCAGACAGGGCCTTTCAGCCCCCAGAGAAGAGACCTAGGGCAGAGCCCCCCGAGCCTGTGTCCTCTGATGATTCTGCGGATGACTTAGATATTACAGACCAGCCAGAGGCTCCTTTCTCCAATTATGAAGACTCAGATGCTGAAGAATCCATTCCAGCTGCTTCTCCACCAGAAGAATTCTCCTTTGGGGAAACCTTACATGCCATGCGAGAACAATTCCAATGGCAGCAACAGGATTTCTCAGATTCCAGAAAGAGACTTAGGACTTTGCTGCACCTTCCACAACACAGGCCCTTAGCTATACCTCCTGTCCTCTCTGTTGTGGACGATGCCTTTAATGATGTCTGCTCTGCACCAGATTCCTTACCTCCAGCCCCTGCCAAACCAGACAGATTTTACAGGGTACCAGACACTCATCATCACCTATACAAGGCCCCACTTGCAGACCCGAAACTATATCCCAGGGGCCTAAGGCAGTAGCCTCGACCACAACAAAAAACCCTATTCCTTCTGAAAGGGAAGCCAGGTCTTTAGACAGATGGGGCAAAAAAGTTTATACCTCAGCTACTCTCTCAGCTAGAGCTTTAAACTGTCAGTTTCACATGATACAATACCAAGAGTTTATGCTTGATCAGTTAACTAAAAAACTATCCTCTGATGACTCTATAGATAAGAAATATGTATTAGAAATGGTAAATAACATACAACAGGTTAGTAACCATTCCTTAAAATGTGGCTATGATGCACTGGAGGCTTCATTTAGATCAGCCATGACTGGCACAGTGATAAGAAGACATGCATGGCTGAAGGAACAAGTCTTACCGGATCATGTTAAAGCTAAGTTATTAGATGCTCCTATGGATAAGACCAGTTTGTTTGGTACACCTGCCCAGCAGGTAATGAAGAAAATGGAAGAAAAGGCAAAATCTGTTCAAACGGTTAAAGATTTCTTGCAGGTTCAGCCCCCAAGGGTTTAGCAGGAACTGGCCTGCCAAAAATTGGTCCTTTCCTGACTCCACAAGATCCCAAAGGGGCAGGAATAGACGTTCCAGAGGCAGAAACCAATCCAGAGGAGGTGCCTACAGAGGACGACAGTGGCAAGGTAATAACAGAGGCACAGACACAGCCACTACCACTACAACAGCACAATCACAGTGACTTAACTCTAAATCCACCTACCAGGGAACAAATAGCAGCTCCATTAGGCGGAAAATTAACCTTATTTTTGAAAAACTGGCACTATATCACAAAAGACAAGTGGATTTTGCAAACCATAGACCAAGGTTACCGGTTCCACTTTCACACTTTACCAGTCAAAAGAGGAATGCCAAACCTGCCTCCAAATCAAAAAACAGAAGCTCTACAGCAGATAATGCAATTAGCAAAGATGAGGGCTGTGGAAAGAGTGCCAATAACAGAACAAGGCAAAGGATTTTACTCCAGACTATTCCTAGTTCCAAGAAAGGAAAAAAGTTGGAGACCTATTCTCGACCTGTCCACCTTAAATACATACATCATTGTCTTCATTACCTGCTGTTCAATTTTTTAATACCACATTTTTATCAATCCTTGACAATCATGCACCAAAACGAACTATCAGAGTCAAAACTAAACCTGCCCCCTGGCTATCTAAGGAAAGTAGACAAAAAATGCTACTCAGAAACAAATCCTGGGTAAAATGGAGAACTAGTAAATCTCCCTCAGATCAAGTGACTTTCAGACACCTAAGAAACAGTACCAAAATAGCTATTCTTTCTGACAAGAAAAGCTACTATAGTAACCTCCAACAAGCAAATTATAATAAACCCCAAAAATTCTGGTCTACCTTGAATAGACTTCTCCACCCCGGACAGACTACCACTCCCTCTCCCTCTGGGTCCAGTAATAATTCTTCCCATGAAACTGCCAATGCTTTCAACTCCTTCTTTACTAATACTATCAATTCACTGGCCTCCAACCTTCCCATTGACAATTCTAGCATCCCTGAACTTGCATCTTCTAATCAACCAACATTTATAATATAACCCATCTCCACCACCTTCATCCAAAAATGCCTCCAAAAACTTAAACCATGTACTCCTTCTGCTGACCAACTTCCATCTGAATTCCTCCAAAAAGCTGCCAAGGAAATAGCCTATCCCATTTCTATCCTTATCAACAGAACTATTAAAGAAGGAACCATACCTGACATCTGGAAAATCTCACACATTATACCATTACATAAAGGAGGAAACTCCAATGAATACTCTAACTACAGACCTATAGCCCTCCTGTCTCCCCTAGCAAAAATCATGGAAAATGTGTTCACTACCAGCTAATGAATCACTTAACTAAAAATAACATTCTTACTTCCTGTCAACACGGCTTTAGGCCTTTTCATAGTACCACCACTGCTCTCCTTTCCTTTACTGACTCTATAAACACAAACCGCAACAATAATATTCTATCTTCAGCCCTCTTTATCGATCTGTCCAAAGCCTTTGACATGGTCAACCACCCCCTCCTCATAAAAATCCTGGAATCTCTTGCTTTACAACCAAAGGCTATCCATTGGTTCACTTCCTATCTCACTAACAGAAAACAGGCAGTCCTCTGGGATAACAAACTTTCCTCTCTTCTCCCAATTTCTCTTGGTGTCCCTCAAGGCTCTATTCTTGGACCCCTCCTTTTCTCCCTTTTTATAAATGACCTACAAGTAGCTATTCCCCAAGCTAGTTGTATACAATATGCAGACGACTCCACCCTTATTTGCTCCGCTAAAACCATACCGGAGCTCCAAACTATTACTCAAAATGTATTCCACAAAGTAGAAGCATGGTTCTTAAAACGCTGCCTACTTTTAAATGCTAAAAAAACAAAACTCCTCCTCTTTAAACCTGCTACTAGGTCCCCCACATTAGACTTCTCCATCTTATCTATTAATGGCACCCTCATATCAGCCGACTCTACTACCAAACTACTAGGTGTCATGATTGATAACAACCTTACCTATGATTGTCATATTAATAATACCATTAAAACTGTAAACAAAAATTGGGCTCCTCTACAGAATTAAAACATTCTTAACCCCACAGCAAAAGTTACCCTTGCCCACTCTCACCTTATTTCAACTCTTCTCTATGCCTCATCTATTTTCACTAACCTGAAGAAAAACAATCTCTCTAAACTATCTAACACATACAATAGCATTGCCAGATTTGCAACTGGCACTCCTTTCAGAACTCACCACTGTCTGAACCTTCAGAAACTTCACTGGCTAGAACTAGAAAATATGTTGCTTCTTTCCCAACTTTCCTTTGTCCATAAAGCCTTCTATCAACCTAACAACACACCTGCACTTTCCAAACTTCTGACCCCTTACTCTAACCTGAATTCACTTCGCTCCTCAAGCAAACTCCTAGTAACATTAACTAAATCAAACAATCTTGCTGGTGACTCCCTTTCTAACGCCATTGGGAAACACTGGAATCAACTTCCTATTGAACTTACTTCAATGCATACCCCTGCTTTGTTCAAACAAAAACTAAGAACTTATCTTAAAAATCAGTGGATATGTCCATGCTTTAACCCCGACTAAACTCTAACTCACACTAATTTCCTCTACCTATCCCTCTCACTCTCTATTTACCTTCTCTCTATGTGCATGTATTACTTCCATTACTTTGTATGAGTTACCTCGCTGTAATATTCCTTCTCCTCTTTCAGGTTTCATCTCGATCTATCATAATCTAATTCTATTTCTTAGTATAAAGCAGTAATACTGTAACCTAGTAAATTATCTAACCTTTCTCTCCTGCGAAAGTCTCATATTGTACTCTTGTGTATATACTTTCTGAAAGATATTTTAAGCAAATGTTTCCTTTTATCGCATAATTTTGTATATGTTTTCTTTAACTTGTTAAGTAGTAGTTAGTGGAGCTTTTCTCCTCGGGCCTCCACTGAAAATGGACATGTATCCAGTTGGACTAGCCCGGTTAACAAATGTAAAATAAAAATAAATAAATAAATAAAATAAAATAAAATAAAATGCTGACCCTACAGCAACTTCTTCCCATGCTGGGCAAGGAGTGTTGGCTGGTAACTCTAGATCTCAAGGAGGCATACCTGCACGTCCCCATTCGACCAATTTGCAGAAGATACCTCAGATTTCTTGCAGGATCAGAGCATTATCAATTCTCAGCATTGCCCTTTGGCTTATCTACTGCGCCCAGAGTATTCACAAAATGCCTGGCATCAGTAATCGCCCACTGCAGACTACAGGGAATCCAAATTTACCCATACCTGGACGACTGCCTGCTACAAGGGGACAACAAAAGCAAACTGACAACAGATTTACAAAGGGTCATTTACTTGCTACAAGCACTGGGATACACAGTCAATTTACAAAAGTCAAGGCTGATACCATCCCAAACAAGGACATTCTTGGGCGCGGAATTGGACACCGTAAAACAAATGGCATTCCTAACCGCAGAAAAACAAAAAGAACTCCCTCTTTACTTCTTGGCTCTAACAAAACAGAACAAGTTAACAGCAAGAAAAGTTCTGCAGGCCTTGGGCTACATGGCATCATGCATAATCTTGGTTCCACATGCCAGACTACATATGAGAAAACTACAGTGGTACCTAAGGAATTTATGGTCCCAATACAGGCACAGCCTAGAAGCAGAAATTCCACTAATCCCATGCCTAAAACAGGAGTTCCTATGGTGGGCTCAAGCATGCCAGTCCAACCCAGGACTACCCTTTCACAGCTATCAAGCAAGCCAGACCATCACAACAGACGCCTCAGACCTAGGATGGGGGGCCCACATGCTGGACAAATGCGTACAAGGATTGTGGACGCAGGATCAACTTCACCTGCACATCAACCTAAAAGAAATGCTGGCAGTAAAACTGGCAATCCAAAATTTCAGACCATTTCTCAAAGAGGGCCATTTGATGATAAGGACAGACAACACCACAGTCATGTGGTACATCAACAAGCAGGGAGGCACTCATTCATACCCCCTATGCAGAATGACTTTGGAGCTTTGGAACCTGGCACTCAGCTACAACATCCAGTTACAGGCAATATTTGTACCGGGAAAGGACGATACTCTAGCAGACATATTGAGCAGAACCACATCGGATGCCCACGAATGGATGCTACATCCGGACATCTTCAAGACCATCTCAAAGAAATGGGGAAGGCCACAGATAGATCTATTCGCTTCCCCTCTGAATCACCAGCTCAAAAAATTCTGCACAAGGACATTCCACCCACTTGCATGGAAAGTGGATTCGCTCTCCTTCAGCTGGAAAGGTCTAACAGCATATGCATTTCCACCTCTTCCCTTGATACACAAGGTATTACTAAAAATCAAGGAGGAACGTCCAAGGATAACCCTGATAGCTCCAAACTGGCCAAGACAACACTGGTACCCATTGCTGAGGAGCATGTCTCGGGACAACATGTGGCCAATACCCTGATGCCTTTGATGTTAACTCGAACAACTACAGCATCATGCATCCAAACCTAAAACGTTGCAACTGACTGCATGGAACATCACATAGCAGCAACTAACCCAGAACTTTCCCAAAGGGTTAAAGACATTATCCTTGAAGCCCGCAGACCTTCAACAAGGAGGAACTATGCAGGAAAATGGAAAAGGTTTGTCATTTGGAGCACTGAAAGAGGAAAAGATGTGTCAATTATAGATATGGCTAACATTCTGGAGTATCTGTCAGAGCTTCTACATACAGGCCTGTCCTATTCCTCCATCAAGATACATGCATCAGCTATTTCAGCAGAATACAGCTTTGATCCACCTGTCTTTTCACATCCTTTACTCAGGCAGTTCCTCAGAGGAATCAAGAATGTAAAACCTCCAAGGAAACCACCATTGCCAGCTTGGGATTTGAACTTTGTGCTAGAAAAATTGACTCTCGCACCTTTTGAACCAGCAGCTACAGCGGACCTGCAGCATCTATCGTGGAAAACTGCTTTCCTACTGGCAATAACCTCAGCAAGGAGGGTCTCTGAACTTCAGGCCCTAATGGCAGTACAGCCCTTCCTAATCTTCCACCAAGATAGAGTGTCCATGAGGACTAATCCTACGTTTATGCCTAAGGTGATATCCAGAGTGTCTTTAAACCAGGCAATCCACCTACCTACCTTCTTTCCCAACCCACAAAACAGAGGGGAAAGAATGCTGCATTCCTTGGATGTACATAGACAGTTACGCTACTACCTGGACAGAACAAAAAGTAGCAGAAAAACTGACCAGCTTTTTGTAGCCTATGCAACAGGAAGGGAAGGAAAAGCTATTTCCAAACAGACAATCTCCAAATGGATAGGAAATTGCATACGATTCTGTTACTCCTTCCATAAAAAACCAATTCCACAGAACATAAGGCCTCATTCTACAAGGGCAACAGCCACTACCACAGCCTTCTTACGAGGAGTGGCAACCAAGGACATTATTGAGGCGGCTACTTGGACCTCCGTGCATACATTTGCCAAGCATTATAACTTACCTTTGTACTCCAGATCCCGAGCAGGGTTTGCCACTGCTGTGCTGCAAGGGATCCTAACCACACCATAATCTATTTTTTCCCTCCTCCCTTAGTTGGCTATGGTATTCTACCCAGTTGTTATGACTGCAGATGCATCCATGAAGGACATAGTACAGTTTTGTACCTACCATAAATGTAGATGTCCGAACTGGATAGCATCTGCAGTCAGGATTACCCTCCCTCCTTCCCCTCTGTGGTACTCCTAGGGTATTTACCCTCCTAATAGCTAGCTAGTGGGGGGAGTCTCTTATGGTGTATTTGTTTGTATATATGTACATACATGCTTATTTTCTGAGTTTGCCTTCTATCCTTTTGGAAACATTGGCATTTATCCAAAAATTAGCCTTCCAGGAAGGGCAACTGGCATCTGGGGCAAGAAACACTGAAGAAAATGGCGTCGGCTGATGCCTTTATACCCGGAGACCAGCAGAGATGACGTCGGGTGAAGTGCGACATCAGCCGAAGCCGGACCCGGACTTTGGAATCCGGCCGACTGAAGGGCTGCCTGACGACAGGACAACCCAGTTGTTATGACTGCAGATGCTATCCAGTTCGGACATCTACATTTATGGTAGGTACAAAACTGTACTTTCTGTGGTATCTCAACAAGCAAGGGGGGACCAAATCTTTCTTATTTTGCAGACCAGCTGTCCTTGTGTGGGAACTGTCCACCAGTCAGGGAGTTGTTCTTCAGGCAGTATACATCTCTTCCCAACAGAACACTCGAGCAGATTCTGTCAGCAGGTCCATGTCAATGTGCCATGAATGGATGCTACACAGGGATGTTTGTCTTCCTGGACCTTGTCCACTTATGGGAGTATGCCTCAAATAGAACTGTTTGCCTCCACCATGAATAGATGTCTTTATGCACCAGACTGCCAAGAACGTCTGGCGATGGCATCAGATGCTTTTTCAGTCTCCCGGAAGGGGTTGTTTCTCTATGCAGTCCCCCCTTCCCTCTTGTTTAGAAAGTCCTGCTGAAGATCCATCAGGATAGGCCGAAAATCTTGCTGGTGACTCCATATTGGCCAAAACAGCATTGGTTCCCTCCTTCTGCAATTAGCCAAGGACATTCACCACAAGTTACCTCACAGAGTGGACCTTCTCACACAGGACAAGGGATCCCAAATCCACCCACATTAGCAATCTCTACACCTCACCTTGTGGGTGATAGGATTCTGATTCCTTTCAGACACCTATACAAAGAGGATGTGATCACAGTCCTGCAGGAGGCCAGGAAACTTAATATCAGGAGATCTTACATATCCAAGTGGAAAAGATTCTCCATATGGTGTCTTTAGAAGGCAGTTGGACCCATTATAAAGTGAGGTTCCCCTCGTGCTGTCTTACCTGTGTGAACTTTTGCAGACAGGGTTAGCGTTCTCCTCCATTAAGGCCCATCTGTCTGCCACTTCTGCCTGCCTACCTCTGGAGCCCCCCTTAGTTTTCCATATTGCCTGTAAAACTGTTCCTTAAGGGGGGTACTTCATCTCAAGCCACCAAGGAAGCCCATCCCACCTCCATGGGACCCAAACTATGTTTTAGAGAAGCTCATACTTCCATTTTTTGAGCCAGCATCCAAAGCTTCTGTAAAGTGCTGCACATGGAAGACCGTTCTTCTAGTGTTATTAATCTCGGCTAAAGAGTTGAGTTGCAAGCTCTCATGGTTGTTCCACCCTTCCTCATCTTCCACAGAGACAGGATAACTCTCCGAACCAATCCCTCCTTCATGCCCAAGGTAGTCAATGAGCTTTCTTTAAACCAAGCCATCCACTTACCCACTTTCTTTCCGAACCCACAGGGGGGCAGTGAGAGTACTGCATTCCCTTGATGTGCACAGACAGCTTAGGTTATATGTGCACAAAACTAAGTTAATCAGTCTGACCAATTGTTTGTCTACTTTCCACCCCAGGGCCCTGGGGAAAGCAGTAGCTAAGCAAACCATCTCGGCCTCAATTTCCAGGGCTGTTACCTTCTGTTACATACACCATGGGAAACCCTTACGAGGCAGTGTTAAAGCGCATTCCAGAAGGGCAATGGCTTCATCTGGAGCCTTCTTCAAAGATCTGGACACTTCCACTATTCTTGAGGCAGCCATCTGTATACACTTTCAGCAAGTATTACAAAATGGACCAGAATTCCAGGTCCAGGGCTGGATTTACCAGAGTTATCCTCCATGGATTCCTGGAGAACTCTACTAGGCCACCACCCCCTTCCTCACAGTGAGCTTTGGCACTCACCCAGCTGTACAGAATACTGCCACATGAGAATAGAAGGGCATAGAATAGTTGTGTAAAATCTTACCTTAACTATACGTGTCCTCCTCTTATGTGTTGTAGTATTCTTTCCCTCCCTCTTATCCTTCCTGATAACAGGCATTTCCTTTCTTGGATGGCACAGGACTTGCACTACCTTTTCTGGGACTGGGTCCGACTGGGGCACTCAGTTCTGAGGTCTTGTGCTTGCAGACATCACTTTGCCCCACGCTCCACCACGTAAGACATCCCACGTCGGGTAGCAAGAGGAGAAAACCCAACTGTATAGAATACTGCAACATGGAAGAGAAGGACATCTATGGTTATGGTGACATTTTACACCTCTCTTCTTTATGGAGAGGCTGGGGAGAAAAGTGTATACTTCTGCAACCTTGGCTTTTAGAGCAATGAGTTGTCAGACTCACATGGCCAAATATTCCCTGGCTCTTATGGAAGATGCTGAGAAACTCGTGTCAGAGCTTCCCGATTCTCCTAACAAAGCCAAGCTTTCCAGCATTCTTAATTCCTGCTCTCCGGTTAGTAGGCACTCCAGATGTAATTATGATGCAGTGGAGGCTTCAGCTAGGGCTACAGCTTTGGGGTCTGTCCTGAGAAGGCATTCATGGCTTAGATTACAACCCTTACCAGATGACATTAACACTAAGCTCATGAATGCCCCTCTGGACAACAAGGCTTTATTTGGCACTGCTGCTGCAGAGCTATTTCAAACTCTTCAGGAAAAGGGGGAAGGAACTCCAGGATTTAAAACACATTTGTCTCTCCTGTCCTCCGCTTCCAGAGAAACTATCCAGCCAGAACCACCTTTGTTAGGAAGGCAACTGAATCTCTCCCACCTAAAGGTAAAAGGAATGCTAGGAAACAGGCTCCTTCTAACTCTGCTTCTTCAACACCCTCTCTGAAACAGCCTTTTCAGGCCAAACCTGGTTGGCTGTGACCCATCTACTCCCCTTTCTCTTTGCCTCTTACTTTTCCTCCCAGCTTGGAAACAGATAACCCAGGCTCTTGGGTCCTCTCCATCATCGACAAAGTTTACTTCATGGTATGAGAAACCCATCCTACCTTCAAGGGAATCCCACAACCCCCACATGACCAAATGGAACTCTTTTTCCTCTAGTCCTCTCCTCTCTCAAGGCACTGTCCAGGAGGTACCACCCAATCAAAGGGGAAAAGGATTTTTCTCCAGGATGTTTCTGGTCTCAAGAAAGGATGGCCCTTGGCAGCGCATCGTAGACCTGTCCCATTTAAACACCTTTCTGAAAGTTTCCACCTTTTGCATGCTGACTCTACCTACTTTGCACCCTCTGATTCTTCCCCAGCCCTTCATGGTTTCACTGGACCTGATGCCTACCTTCATATCCCTATCCACCAACAGTTCAGATTTCCTTCATTTTTTGTGGCTTGCTTCCTCTCATTCTCAGTTTTGTGCTTTGCCCTTTGGTCTATCTATTGCACCAAGTGTATTCACAAAATGTTTAGCCCCTGTCATAGCCTACTGCAGGCTGCAGGGCATACAGATATTTCCATACTTGGCCAACCTGCTCCTCCAGGCCCCATCACCAGAAATACTTCTGGACAATCTTTTCTTACACATTGTCCCTTCTGAGAGGGCTAAGGTTTACCATCAACCTCCAAAAGTCTTCCCTAACCCCTCTCAGGACCATGTCTTCCTGGGCTGCAAGATTCTGTCAAACGCAGTGATAGCTTGCTTACCCCCAGAAAATATCCTGTGTCTCACCTCATATTTCCAGCACCTAATACCACTTTACTCCCTGACCGTGAGGGAGTTCCTGCACTTTCTGGGGTTTATGGCCTCAACTATTCCAATGCTTCCCTTTGCCAGGCCACACATGAGGAAATTTCATTGGTTCCTAAGAACAGTTTGGAAACAACACTCACCCTCTGGAATTTGTTGTCCCCCTCCTACCCTATTTGACAAAGGAGTTAGTGGTGGATTTTCCAGGTCAACAGAAATCCAGGCCTTACCCCTTCAACCACTTCCACCCACCCAGGATCTGTACACGGATGCGTCAAACACAGGATGGGAGGCAGCAGGAAGGACAGGGATGTGTTGGTCCCCTCCTCAGACAAGGGAACATATCAACATAAAGGAAATGAGAGCTTTGATCTTTGACCTCAAAATCTTCAAGTCCAGGATTTCACCACGGGTCCTAAGATGGTTTACAGTCAATACTACAGTCCTCTGGTACATCAACAAGCAGTGAGTGACAAAGTGCTATATCCTCTGCAGACTGGCATTATACGCCTTGGAGGTAGCTCACCAGAGTCAGGTTTCCCTCCAGGCTGTTTACATTCCCTCAGCTCAGAATGTGATGGCAGACTGTCTAAGCAGGTCCATGATTCAATCCCATGAGTGGATGTTGAACAGGGATGTGTTTCTGGACTTTGTCCATTGATGGGATATCCCTCAGATGGATCTTTCTGCCTGCCCCATGAACAGACATTTTCCCAAGTATCATGCCAGGATTCCACATCCTGGGTCATGGAAAGTGGCTGCTTTATCCATTCCATGGAAGGGGATGTTTTTGTATGGATCCCCCCCCCTTCCCACGCATTCAGAAGATCATTTGCTCATTTTTCTCGACTCCCATTCTGAGTGCTAGCGGTACAGCGAGTCATATTTCCACAAACGTTTCTCTTCCAGTCTTGCATCCAGCACTGAGAATTTGGTAGTCGCCCATCGATTTTTCTGCACTGAAGCCTAAAACGCACCCTTCTTGCTTTCTTTCCCCCAGGAACGCCTACATTTTGAATATGTATACGTTAACGCCTTTCACACTTCTTACCTGCATTGGCCTGTTGCAGTGGTAGGAACTGTTTTAAAAGTTTTCTGTTGGTGGATGTATATATTTTCTTGAAGGAGTTTGCAGTTATTCTGCTTAGCATCACGAGTCTTCTCTTACTTTTAAAACTGGATTATGGCTTCAGATGCACATTGTATCAAGTAAGTCCTTCAGCCTAACAGCGAAACAGTCTTATGTTCTTTTTTTATTTAAACATAAACATCAAATCACTTAAAAAGTGTAGTACAAAATTAAGTTTGACCTCCTTCGGATTTATCCATCAAAGTCATTGTACATCCTTTTACTACAGTTCTCCAGCAGCATGTATTTGTGTCTGTCTGTCTGTGCCTGCTTGCCTGCCTGTCTGTCTGTGCCTGCTTGCCTGCCTGCCTGTCTGTGCCTGCTTGCCTGCCTGCCTGTCTGTGCCTGCTTGCCTGCCTGCCTGTCTGTGCCTGCTTGCCTGCCTGCCTGTCTGTGCCTGCTTGCCTGCCTGCCTGTCTGTGCCTGCTTGCCTGCCTGCCTGTCTGTGCCTGCTTGCCTGTCTGCCTGTCTGTGCCTGCTTGCCTGCCTGTCTCGGAAGGTGACTTAGCTAAATGGCCATTTAACTTGAAATACTTGGAGTAAAGGTCATGCATTGACTAGTTCCTTATATTCAGAGTTTCAAAACAAAAGTTCAACTACTACAAATATAAGATGGTAGTAGGATCGCACCTTCCATCAATCACATCACCCCCCCCCCCCCCAAAAAAAAAATAACCTGTCAAGGTCAGTGCATGTGTAAGTTGCCTTTGTGCCTGACGCAAAAATTATGCCTGTGGGTTACTAAATGGCATTTTGAACTACTGCTTGTCAATTTCCATTTGCAAACTTGTCTGATTTTGGACAAGTCAGTTGAGCAAACATTGCAGTTTTCGCTGACATTAAATACCAGTGCTCGATCTTGCTGTGTTAAAAGTTTACATCTGTAATCCTTCTGCAAACGCACAAAATCCACTTACTGAGGGGAAAAAATATGATAAGAAAGCAGTCTGAACAGTCAGTCCTGGAAAGTCAGGGTCTTGAAATGCAACCTGATCTCACTGTTTCTTGCTCCTTGTAAAACTGCCATTTCACTTTATTATTTTGTACTTTTGTTTATGCTAAGAATAAGGCAAGTATAACACAATGTCGGCATTAACGGAAAATTTATACTTTATGCTACAGGTTTTGACATTTAATACATGCAGGCATTTTGACAGCCAACAGTACCGTGACTGTAATAAAAAAATTAATATTTTTGTTACTTTTAATGAAAATATGTTAACTGCTTCTCGGGCTAGGAAGGGAGGCAAAACAGCAATTCTGAATTGTAGTGTTTATGCTGTGAAGTGATTGTGCATGTGAGAGAGAGAGACACAGAGAGCATGCATCTGAGTTAGTCTTTTTCCACATGCGAATGAGAAAGTGTGCATGTAGTAATACCAGGAAATGATGGCAGAACTATACAATTGGAGCTTGTCGGCTGACTGAAGCATACCTATATGAACTACAGAGTGCAGATCCAGGTATTCTCCGACATAGTATCAGAATGTATATTTGGGGTTCCTGTAAGTAGAATAACTATTGAGGTACATCTGCAATATTTAAGCTGTGACCTTCTCTTTTCTCCTTCCTGTTTGCTTTTGCAGCTTTAGCAAACAGACAGCACGCTTGCAGCAACGTACCACAGCACCAATTAGTTCATGTAAATATTTAATCAGAAAACCATGGGATCTGCATGCGACACATAGCATGCGGATTTATTACTTTCCAGTAAAGCGTCTCAAGCAAAACATGGCATTCTAATTCTCATATTTTAATAGCAATATTATAATTACATTTGTATTAGCATATTGTACTATATAATGCACAGCACAACATTCTGCATTTATTATAAAATCTATTGTTAAGTGCTTTCATTTTCAGTTACACACAACTGTTTGATTTCATCATCACACATTTAAACATGCAGTGTCAGATGTCAAGATATACAGAAACTTCTGCCTTAATTACAGTAAAATTGACAGGTAAGTATTTCTCCAATTATTTAATACTTCATCCGATTGTTTTATATGAATTACGGCAAAAGTGTTTTCAGATTGTCTTGTATCTTACTGGCTATTTAATTAACAATAGAGTGTTCTAAGATTTCAGGATGGATATTCAGCACAATATCAGGGACAAAGAAAAATGTGTAATCTGAACTAAAACCTGTAACCTAGTGTGGCTGAAACAAAGCTGGTATGCGGATACAAGCTTAGAGCAGCTAGTTTGCACATTAAACTGCAATACAATCATATCTTTGCCCAATCTAACCTACTGTATTACCAAACCCCAGATACCACCCAAGGAGAGACGTCTGTATAACCCAGTGTATGGCTTATAGTATCCCATTCAAATACAGGTCTGGACAACATGAATATGCAATTTTAAAATGTCTCCGTAGCCAGCTTGGTAGATATGGGTATCCAGACACAATGTAGCAATTGTCGAATGTTTGCAAACAACCATATACACAATTTGACTGGAGGCAAACATCTTGCATACAAATAAGGTTGTCAAGAACGCAGACACTACATCCACCCAGGGTTGCCAGACGTCCCTATTTGAGCGGGACTGTCCCGGGATCAGCAGCCTGATCCCAAGTCCTGCACTGCTGGTTTAAATCCCGGGCAGCCTCCACTTTGTGTTTTTTTTTTTTTTTTGATTGGCCCGTATACCGGGGCCAATCAAAAATCGCTAAACACGGAGCTTCTTGTGTTTTAATGCGGAACATCGCAGTTCCGCATTAAACAGAAGTAGCTCCATGTTTATCGATTTTTGATTGGCCCATATACCGGTATAAGGGCCAATCAAAAAAAATCGTAAAATGGGCCAATCAAAAAATCGCAAAACAGAGCTACTACTGTTTAATGTGGAACTGCGATGTTTTGCATTAAACAGAAGTAAGCTCCGTGTTTGTTTATTTTTGATTGGCTCAGGCAAATCAAAAAAAAAATAAACACAGAGCTACTTTTGTTTAATGCGGAACTCTGATGTTCCGCATTAAAGACCTAGTGTGGAAGACCTTTTTAGTTTTCACTTGCTGTGAAAGACTTTTTTTTTTTGTCCCTACCTGGCCAGTCTGAAGTCTGGCAACCCTGCATCCACCACACACACAAACCAAATTATGCTGAGGTACTAAAAAGTAATCTTCCCAAACGTGAAAGATTGTTGGAGCTGCTCAGAGTTTGGTGACTTTAGTCAGAGATCTGTAGTGCATCTGAAGTGAAATCCAGGGCATCCAATGAAATCAACTAAGCAATAAGTATATTTTAAGCCTTCATTGCACTTTCTGAACTGTACTAAATTGCTGATTCATTTCTGCTGTTTTGTTGTTGTGAATGTTTTATTCTGCACTTTGAATTTTTAAGTACTTCTGCCTTATATAGCATAGGCTAGATGTTCTTCATCTCACATTGCTGCAGTCCTTACACTTGGGTAGTCTGCTGTCCTCGGTCGGCCCGACTATCAAAGTATAAGGCTGACGTCGGTCAAGGCGCATTTGACTGACATCAGGACGTCAGGGTACAAATGCGCATGACCGACGTCATATCCTCAGTCTTTTTTGCCGCATGGTCCGATGCAGAAGCAGCTTTGCAAGTGCCGGTTGGCGTTCTGAAATTTTTCGATTCCGGAGTTTCAGACCGACTCAAAGTTGGCTAAGTACCCCGTTGGGGAATATTTTAGTTTTTTCTTGCCTCAGTGGTTTACTGGATGTCAGAAAAAGTGAATAATTGTATTTCTTGTGGGAAACAGATACCGATAGAGATTATCATACTTTGTGTATTCCTTGTTTAGGGCCTGAGCACGACGTTGTTGGGTGCCGCTCTTGTGCTAGATTCAATAAGCGCACTATAAAGAGAAGGTTAGATTGTGCCAGGTTAGTCTTCGGGAAGCGGTGCAATTATAAAATGCCGCCGGATGGTCCGACGCCCGCTTCCTCAAGAAGCGCAAGGACAAAGCAGTTAAGCCTAGGCTAGAAGAACCGTCCGTACCGGATGCCGGTTCTTTAGAGGTGTCGGTGGAGCCGGTGGTTCCACCGGAGGTTTCTTTGGGTTCCCAGGGAGAGACTTTGTTGTTGCAGGATGTGGCCTCTCAGGAGGCAGGTCAGGCTGAAGGGGCTTCTCAGGCTACTATACTACCCTCTCTTCCTAAGGTGGTTAGGCCTTCTCCTTCTGTTTCCAAGGCTTCTACCAGAGGCAGGCCAGGTTTAGCTTCAGTTGGTGTCACCCCTAGTTCTTCTGGAACTGTGCCCAAGAAGCATATGCTTAAAATGGCAGAAGATTTGATTACTTTGATTAGGGGTTCCTTGCCCCCTCCTGATAAGAGGCCTAGGGTGGAGCCTGAGTTAGGGAGTTTTGAGCAAGCTTCGGATGTTTCAGAGTCTTCGGCTGAAGACTTGCAGGAGTATTCTCCTTATTCTGATTCTGAGGTGGATGATTCTACTCCTTCTGCTTCTCCTCCTGAGGATTTTTCATTTTCAGAAACTCTTCATTCCATGAGGGAACATTTTAAGTGGGAAGGTCAGGACTTCTCTGATTCCAGGAAAAGGCTTAGGGAATTTTTGTTTTTACCCCAGCATAGGCCTTTGGCTATACCTCCTGTTTTGGATGTGGTGGAAGATGTTTTTTCAGAGGCTTCTCTTAATCCTGATTCTTTGCCTCCTGCTCCTGTTAAACCGGATAGATATTACAGGGTGCCTGAAGCTCATAAGTATCTTTTTAAGAGTCCTAGGGCGGACCCAGAAACTGTTAGTCAGGGGCCTAAAGGTGTTAAGGCTTCTGTTGTCAAGAATCCGGTTCCTTCGGATAAAGAAGCCAGGGCTTTGGATAGATGGGGAAAGAAAGTTTATACTTCCTCCACTCTAGCTATGAGGGCTTTGAATTGCCAGTTTCACATGTTGAAATACCAAAATTATCTCCTTTCGCAATTGAAGTCTAAGGTTGATGCTCTGGCGGAAGGTATTGATTGTAAAGAGTTGCAAGATTTAGTGCATGTTTCTGAACAGGTGGGTAAGCATTCTTTGCAATGTGGTTTTGATGCTGTACAGGCCTCGTCTAGGGTGGCTGCCACTGGGTCAGTTATTCGCAGGCACGCCTGGCTGAGGGATCAGAATTTATCTGACCATGTTAAAACAAGGATTTTAGATGCTCCTTTACAATCTGATGTGTTGTTTGGTTCTCCTGTTGAGTCAGTTTTAAAGAAAATGGAAGACAAGGCTAAGTCTATGCAGACTGTTAAAGATTTTTTGCAGGTTCAGCCTCCAAAGTTTAGTAGAAATTGGCCTGCTAAGGGGTGGACGTATCCTTCTTATGATTCCCAGTCTAGGGGTAGAGCTAGACGTGGTAGGGGCAGAGCTCAGGGCTCTTTCAGGCCTAGAACAGAAGTTCTCCTGCACAGTCTTCGGGTGAGGGCAGGGTCAGTCCTTTCGTAAACAGACCCAATGACCTACCTTTTCAGCTGCCAGAGCCTTCTCGTCTGGCAGCACCTTTGGGAGGAAGGTTGGCACTTTTCAAAGAAAATTGGAGTTTAATTACCCAAGACAGATGGGTATTGGATATCATACACCACGGTTACAGGTTTTATTTCCATACCTTGCCTCCTTTCAAAGGCATGCCAGACGTTCCTCCTCCACAAAGAATAGAGGCTCACAAGCAAATTTCTCTGTTACTCCAAATAGGGGCCATTCAGCCGGTCCCTATGCCAGAGGTGGGCCTAGGATTTTATTCTCGCCTGTTCCTAGTACCAAAGAAAGGGAACACGTGGAGACCAATTTTGGACCTATCTATCCTCAACACTTATCTGGACATTCCCAAGTTCAAAATGTTGACGTTACAGCAGCTTTTACCTCTGCTGGGCAAGGATCATTGGATGGTAACTTTAGATCTCAAGGAGGCTTATCTTCATGTTCCTATCAGACTGGTTTGCAGGAAGTATCTGCATTTTCGAGCTGGGAATTCTCATTATCAGTTCTCTGCATTGCCCTTTGGCTTATCTACTGCGCCCAGAGTGTTCACGAAAGTTCTGGCTCCAGTGATAGCTTTCCTCAGGTTAAAAGGAATACAGATTTATCCTTACTTGGACGATTGCCTGATTCTGGCTCAAGGAAAGGACGAACTTCTTCATCATCTACACTATGTGATAGCAGTGCTAAGATGCCTGGGGTATTCTGTGAACGAAATAAAGTCCAGTCTAGTACCCTCTCAGGACATGTGCTTTCTGGGTGTGAGACTGAATACAGCATCCCAGATGGCCTTTTGACCCCGGACAAACGAAAGAATCTTTCCCTTTACTTTCATCAGTTGTCTCATCTGTCCAGGCTGACTGCAAGGACAGTCCTTCAAGCCTTAGGGTTCATGGCATCTTGTATTCTGGTGCTTCCCAATGCCAAACTGCATATGAGGAAGCTGCAATGGTATCTCAAAATGTATGGACACAGCACTGCCAGGATTTGGACACTGTCATTCAAATAATACCTTGCATTCAAAAGGAATTTTTGTGGTGGGCTCAGGAATGTCACCTAAACAAGGGACTCTCTGTGACCCGGCCAGAGGCGAGTCAGATTCTAACGACAGATGCCTCAGACATAGCTTGGGGAGCTCATCTGAATGGAAAGTGGATACAAGACAAGTGGCCTGCCAGACTACAGCATCTACATATCAACTTGAAAGAGATGTTAGCAGTCCAGTTTGCATTAATAGCTTTCAAGGATTTACTTCTTCCAGGGCAGGTGTTGATTCTAACAGACAACACAACTGTCATGTGGTACATCAACAAGCAAGGCGGAACACATTCTTATCCCTCTGCAGGCAAGCAATGATTTTGTGGGAGACTGCTCTCAGTTTACAGCTAAATCTTCAGGCAAGGTTTCTGCCAGGAGCACAGAACTCCTTAGCAGATGTGTTGAGCAGACAAATTATGGATCCCCACGAGTGGAAATTGGATCCTCATGTATTTCAGAAATTGACAGTGTCATGGGGAACTCCAGACATAGATCTGTTCGCTTCTCCACTAAACCACCAGCTGCCAAAGTTTTGCACAAAAGGTTTCATCCCACAGCTTGGAAAGTGGATGCTCTTTCTTTCAATTGGAGCAATCTTCATGTGTATGCCTTTCCACCTCTGCCTCTCCTCCCAAAGGTACTACTGAAGGCCAGACAAGACAAGCCAAGGATGATTTTGATAGCTCCAGATTGGCCTCGACAGCATTGGTACCCATTACTGAGAAGCCTGATACGGAAGCCTCCATGGCCTTTACCTTCGATTCCACACCTGTTGTCTCAGGAGGACAGTCATTTGCTCAATGTCAAGCTTCACTCTCTGCACCTAACAGCCTGGCATATTCTGTTTTGAACCGTAGTGGGCCTCCACTTCCACAGCAAGTTTTGAATGTTATTTTGGAAGCTAGAAGGCCTAGTACAAAGAAAGTGTACGCAGATAAATGGAAGAGATTTTTATTTTGGAGTGCAGCAAAGGATTTTGATGTTTCTGAGCCTAATTTAAGTGTGGCTCTTCAATATCTTACTGAGTTACTGGACAAAGGTTTGTCCTTCTCTTCTATTGAGGTTCATGCTGCAGCAATTTCAGCTCACTATGATTGTGACCCACCGTTGTTTTCTCATCCTTTGTTCAAGCAATTTCTTAGAGGGGCAAAGAATATAAGACCCCCACGAAGAGCTCCTACGCCTGCTTGGGATCTCAATTTTGTGTTGGAGAAACTCACTCTACAACCTTTTGAGCCTGCAGCTACTGCTGAGTTAAAGTTTTTATCATGGAAGACTGCTTTTTTGTTGGCTATTACCTCTGCAAGCAGGGTTTGAGTTACAGGCCCTTATGGCGGTTGAGCCTTTCTTAATTTTCCATAAGGATAGGGTATCTTTACGTACTAATCCTTCCTTTATGCCTAAAGTGGTTTCTAGTGTGGCTTTAAACCAAACTATTCATTTGCCTACTTTTTATGCAAATCCCCAAAATAAAGGGGAAAAGATTTTGCACACTTTAGATGTACACAGGCAGTTGCGATATTATTTGGACAGAACTAAGGGGTTCAGGCAGTCTCAGCAGTTATTTGTTTCTTTTGCTTTGAGTTCTCAGGGCAAGCCTGTGTCAAAACAAACTATTTCTAAGTGGATTGGGTTTTGCATTGCTTTCTGTTATTCCCATCATGGCAAGGAAATTCCAGCTGGGATTAGGCCTCATTCCACTAGGGCTACTGCCACTTGACAGCTTTTGAGGGGTGGCAACTAAGGATATTTTGGAGGCAGCTACTTGGAGTTCAGTGCATACTTTCTCTAGGCATTATCACCTTCCACTTTACTCTAAATCCAGGGCTGGTTTTGCCACTGCTGTTTTGCAGGGCATTTTGGCAGCTCCTGCTTCCTTATAGTTTAGCCATCCTCCCTTACCTCTGCTTTGGGATTCTACCCAAGTGTAAGGACTGCAGCAATGTGAGATGAAGAACATAGTACAGTTTTGTACCTACCATAAATGTAGATGTTCAAGATCCACATTGCTGCAGTCCAATACCTCCCTCCTTCCCCTCTTGGAGGCGGTTGTGTGGGTTGGGTTGTTAATAGTGTATATTGTATATATTGTACATATTATTAGTGCCAGGATGGTTGGTTGTTGGTTTGCTGTCTTTTGGTTTTGACCTTTATTTCTAGGGTCTTCTGACATCTGGGGCAAGAAAAGACTGAGGATATGACGTCGGTCATGCGCATTTGTACCCTGACGTCCTGATGTCAGTCAAATGCGCCTTGACCGACGTCAGCCTTATACTTTGATAGTCGGGCCGACCGAGGACAGCGGACTACCCAAGTGTAAGGACTGCAGCAATGTGGATCTTCGAACATCTACATTTATGGTAGGTACAAAACTGTACTATTCATACTTGCTGAATCTAGACTGCATAGTATCACTTGAGCACTAAAACCAGACATATTACATTAATAGGGCCTCCCTGCACCTTTATGGCAGAAGTATGTAGCCCTGGATCCATGTGAGTTGGGGATTGCTGGAAAAAGGCTCAGTTTTGGGCTTTCATATTGGTTAGTTTGTCATTACCATTTAGAGAATGGGCGACCTATAGATCAGCACCCTGATTGGAGAACGAATATTTGACCACTGTGTGGGTCTAATTGACTTTACTGAAATAACTCTTTACAGAAATTAAAATTTTCTAGACAACAAAGTCTAAATACCACTATAACCAATGTTTATATTGTTGAAACTGAAAATACAAATGCTGATGTTAAACACCACTTCTGATACCCTACACACTCCTACAACACGTCTGTTTAATTATAGTGTGATGCACAGGAAGTTAATCCACTGAGCACTTTTCACTTCGAGAACATTATTTTTATTTGTCTTTACAACAGTGTGTAGGATATTGGGAGTAGTGTTTAACATCCACAGTTGGGTTTTCGGTGTTTTGAGTTTCGATAATTTAAACATTCATTATATTGAAATTTTGACATTTTAATTTTTCGGTAAAGCCACACCTGTAGAAGCATTGCTGGGGTAGGGCAAAGGGGAGAGCCACCCTGGTCACAAGATATTAGGGGACAACACAGGCATTTGTTCCCATACCAGTACTTTTGAATGCTAAGAAAGAAATTAATATTGATACTACTGCTGTCAGTACACAGGACTGAAGTGATTCTGTACTTCATGTGTGTGGTATATGTTGTAACAAGCAGTTTGCTACAATTTATAAAAAGAGAAAGTTTTCCTGTTTAAGTCTGTAGTACAGTAGCATTTTTTTCCTTTGCTCTGCAACTAAAGGTTATCTTTTTTATCAACTTAAAGTTGAAGAGCACGTTAATGGAAAAAGGGATACAGACCTGGCTTGATCCTTAGGTGAGGAGTGCCAAATCTGAGCATGGAATGAACTTTTTTTTTTTTTTTTTTTTTGGGGGGGGGTGAGTGAATGAATGAGAAAGGATACAGGAGAGTGACAGAATGAATGAGAGAAGGAGAGAGGGAGAGACTATGTAAGAGTTTCCAAAGACATGCATCTGGAGCGTTTCTCCCCGGGCATCCTCTGAAAATGGGCTCTGTCCCAGTCGGATTTTCCCGGTAAACAAATGTTAAATAAATAAATAAAAGATTGCCTTTCACTCTGTTATACATGACATTCTCATTTGTTTATCAAAGTCAGAGCAGAGCATATGTCACTAAGAGCTGGTTACAGCTCACAGAAACTTTAGTGGTTAGCTGTTTTACATCACAGGGCTGTGCTGTTACAGCATGCACACAAGCAAAACAAAGGCCTAAAGGGGCAGCATATTCTATGGAACACTAAAACAGGCTAACTGCCCTGATGTGTGCAGTAGTCTTACACACACTCTGTATGAAGGTAATATAACATGGTCCAAATTCCAGCCTACATTCCCCTTCCAGACACAAAAAAACTCTCCAAAGAAAAGGAATCAGGGTCTTGGTGTGAAACTAAAACAAACTGGATTATCCCAGCATCTGGGTCTTCCATAACAAATTAGCATTTGTTCACAGTCGCACAAACTTTCAAAGTGGACTGAGTGGCTACATGACCCTAAGAATACTATAAAAGGAAAAGACTTGCTCTTCAACAGCCATTTAACTGTTGTTGACTAACCACAAGGGACTACATTTTAACAGTGAGGCAAAAGAAATGAGATGGAAAATACCGGTGGTGGAAAGATAGATATTCTTCGTGCTTCACTGTTGCAGTGGGTTATCCCTGCTGTGGTAGCCCACGGCCAGACCAAATACCAGAGTCAATGTTTTTCTGCATCAGCTGCTGTCAAGTCATCAGTGCTATAAAGCAAAGTAGTTGACGCCATTGCATCAGTCTTTCTTGCCATGGAGCCCATAGCAGAAGCAGTTGGTAAGTGTGCCGGTCAGTTGCTACCAGAGCTTGGATTACAGCTGAAAACGTCTAAAGCTAAGTACCCCGTTGGAGATCCTTTTTTTCTAATGGACAGAGCAGGATTCTGAGGAATCTGATTATTCAGATTTTGAAGAGGAACAACCTCTGACTGCTTATGAAGATTCAGATCCAGAGGAATCCATTCCTTTTGCCTCCCCACCAGAAGATCTTTCCTTTGGTGAAACCCTTCCCACCCTCAGGGAACATTTTCACTGGGAATCTCAGGACTTCCCTCAGTCTAAGAAAAGGCTAGGAGAGTTTCTAGACCTGCCCCAGCACAGACCCCTGGCCATCCCCCTATCTTAGAAGTGGTGGATGATGTTTCCATGAATCCAGCTTAGCCCCTGACCCCCTCCCACCTGCTCCCAGTAAACCTGACAGGTATTAGAGTACCAGATTCTCACAAATACCTGTACAGAAATCCTGCTACAGACCCAGAGGTCATTACACAGTCACCTAAAGGAGTTAGGGCTAGTTCTGCAAAAAATCCTACTCCTTCTGACAAGGATGCCAGAGCTCTGGACAGATGGGGTAAAAATGTTTACACCTCTGCAGTCTTAGCTGTCAGAGCACTCAACTGTTAGTTCCATATGTTAAAATATAGACAACACACTTTGGAACTATTAAAGCAAAATTCTAAACAGTTAGTAGATTTCCTGCACTCTACTTGTCAAATGGCAAAACACTCTTTACACTGGATATGGCACACTAGACGCCTCTAGCAGGGCAGCAGTGTCTGGATCTGTCATTAGGAGACAAGCATGGTTGAAGGAACAACCTCTCCCTGATCATGTCAAGTCTAAATTAATTAATGCACCCTTGGATAAAGACCACTTGTTTGGAGAAAAAGCAGAAGTGCTTAAAAAGATGGAAGACAAAGCAAAATCAATGCAAACATTAAAAGATTTCTTTCAGGTTCAACCTCCTAGATTCAGCAGGAAGTTTCCCTGTAAGCACTGGTCTTTTCCTGCACCTAGCAGACAGGGGCAAGGTAAGCCCCGCAGGGACAGACCACCTAGGCCCCTATCCCAGGGACAGCAGCAAACCAAACAGTGGACCGCTTCTGCCCCAAAGGCAGGGAGTTCTAAGCCATCCCTCTATGGCAAAAACTCAATGACTCCCACTCCTCCCTCTGTCTTCCTTTCACCCACCAAAAGCAAGCAGGAAGGCTATCCCTCTGCAAAGAAAATTGGCTGTCTGTAACAAAGGGCCAGTGGATCTTAAAGATCTTTTTTCAGGGATACAAATTCACTTTAAACGAACTCCCAATTCCCAGAGGGTACCCCGACTTACCTCCAAATCAGTGGGCAGAAGCATTAAAGCAAGTCCAAACTCTCATATTCCAGGGGGCAGTAGAACCTGTTCCCACAGATCAAACGGGCAACTGGTTTTATTCCAGGCTATAACTTTTTCCCAGAAAGGAGGACACTTGGTGCCCCGTCCTGGATCTATCTGTTCTGAACACCTCCCTGGTGGTCCCCAAATTCAAAATACTAACTTAGCAGCAGCTGCTGCTGCCTATGCTGACAAAAAGTGCCTGGTTAGTGACCCTAGACCTAAAAGATGCCTACCTCCACTTCCCCATAAGGGAATCTTACAGGAAATTCCTGTGCTTCAGAGCAGGCTGACAACACTTTCAGTTCTCTGCGCTTCCCTTTGGCTTATCTACTGCTCCCAGGGTATTCACCAAATGTTTGGCCCCGGCCATAGCATTTTGCAGACAGAGAAATATAAAGATTTACCCTCATCTGGACGACTGCCTCCTTCAGGCAGAGTCCAAAGAAAAGCTGCTCCAGGACCTCTGCTTTGTCAGAACCCTCCTATGTTCCTTGGGGTTCACCATCAATGAGAAGAAATCAACGCAAACACCCTCCAGGAGCATCATATTTTCTTGGGAGCACTGCTGGACACAGCATCCCAAATGGCCTTCCTATCCCCAGAAAAGCAGAGCTTCCTGCCTTTCTACTTTACCCAGCTGGCATCCAAAAGTCACCTCACAGCGCGGAAGTTCCTGCAAGCGTTGGGGTACATGGCATCTTGCATCCTTCTAATTCCTCTGGCCAGTTTTCACATGAGGAAGTTTCACTGGTATCGACAGAACCTTTGGTGTCAACAATTACAGCCACTAGAGACCTCTCTCCCTCTGAACCCCTGTATAAGGGCCGAGTTTCTCTGGTGGGCAGGGGCCTGTGCCAAGAACAAGAGTCTCCCCTTCATCCTCCACCCTACCGGGCAGACCATCACCATTGACACCTCAGACATTGCTTGGGGCACTCACCTGGCAGGCAGGTGCACACACAGTCTTTGGGATGCCCAGAAACTTCTCTTGCATAACAACCAGAAGGAAATGGCAGTACAAAAGGCTCTGACATCCTTCAAACCCCATCTCAAGCCAGTGGTCCTCCTTTTCAAAACAGACAACACCAAACAGGGAGGGACCCAATCTTACCCTGTGTGCAGGCTAGCCATGAACCTCTGTCTGACTGCTTCCTCCATGGGATTACACTAATAGCCAATACCTATCAGGGATCAACAACTCCCTGGCAGACCACTTGAGCAGAAACTTACTGGACCCTCACGAATGGCAGCTCCACAGAAAGATGTTTTTGCAAGTCACTCAGGAGTGGGGAAATCCAAAGGTGGATCTCATTGCTTTGCACCTCAACCACCAGCTAAAGAAATTCTGCACCAGGGAGTATCACCACCTAGCATGGAAGGTGGATGCCTTGACCTTCCCCTGGAACTCCCTCTTTGTGTACGCATTCCCTCCTTTGCCTCTTATTCCCAAGGTACTGGTCAAGCTAAGGGAGGAGGGACCAAAGGCCGTCCTCATTGGTCCATATTGGCCCAGACAGCATTGGTACCCCTTGCTGTGCAGCCTGACATCACAGCCTCCCAGGCAGCTTCGCCTGATCCCAGACCTCTTGACTCAAACAGTGTGTGGGGGGGGGGGTTCTTCACCCAGACTTGCAGACTCTCAAACTATCAGAATGGCTAATACTCTAAAGGCAAGCAAGGGGCACCTGTTAAGCAAACGGGTCCTAGACATTATCACAGAGGCCAGAAGGCCCAGCACCAGAAAATCTTATGCAGGGAAATGGAAATGATTCTGCTCCTGGAGCCAGTCCAGAGGGGCCAGTTCCTTACAACCTTCTTATCCCTCTTATCCTGGACTATTTAGTGGAGTTGCTCACTAGTGGCCTCTCTTTCTCTTCTGTTAAAATCCATGCCTCAGCCATTTCAGCTCATTTTGACCAGCCCCTGTTCTCGCATCCTTTGATTAAACAATTCCTTAGAGGAGCTTCTAATATCAGTTCTCCCAGAAGGCCACCCGCACCAGCCTGGGACCTGAATTATGTTTTGGAAAAACTAACCTTACCATCCTTCAAACCTGCTGCTTCAACTGAACTGAAATACCTCTCCTGGAAGACTGCTTTCTTACTAGCTATCGCCTTAGCCAGAAGGGTTTCAGAACTTCATGTACTGATGGCCATTGAGGCCTTCATCATTTTCCATGCAGACAGGGTCTCCCTTAGGACTAACCCCTCCTTTATGCCCAAGGTGGTATCTAATGCGACTCTCAACCAGGCCATTCATCTGACCATCACTTTCCCTATCCCTCAAAACAAGGGGGAAAGAATTCTGCACTCACTAGACATGCACAGACAGCTCAGATACTGCCTGGACTGTACTAAACCCTTCAGGCAAATGGACCAACTCCTTGTCATCTTTGCTCTAGGGGCAGAGGGGAAGCCCATTTCCAAGCAAACCATTTCCAAATGGATATCACACTGTATCCATTTCTGCTACAGATTACATGGGAAAACACCCCCTAAGTCAATTCGTACCCCTTCCACTAGGGCAGCCTCCACTTCCACAGCATTCCTCAGAGGAATTCCCACCAGGGACATCTTGGAAGCTGCCACCCGGACCTCGGTCCATACCTTTACAAAGCATTACCACCTTCCTCTTTTCTCTAAGGCTAGGACAAAGTTTGCCTCTGCAGTTCTGCAGGACTTGCTTTTACCCATGCCTAGATCTCTAAGTAATCCTTCCCACCCCTCTCCTCAGCTGTGGGAATCCTCCGACAGGTGATGACTGCAACAGTGAAACATGAAGAACATAGTACAGTTGTGTACACTTAACATAAATGTAGATGTTTGAGTGTATTCAATGTTGCAGTCCTGGTTTCCCTCCCTCCTTCCCCCTTATATCCTCTTTACGTAGGTAGACGTAAGCTTTTTAGGGTGGTTTTTATCCACCAGGACCACTTTGCCATATTTCCTTGGGCTTCTGACTGGTTAGGGCAAGAAAAACTGATGTAATGGTGTCAGCTGCCTTGCTTTTTAGCACTGACGACCTGACGTCAGTCTACAAGCGACGGCAGCTGATGCAGGAAAAACATTGACTCTGGTATTCGGGCCGGCCGAGGCCAACCACAGCAGGGATAACCCATAGGTGATGCCTGCAACAATGAAACAATGAATACACTTGAACATCTACATTTATGGTAAGTGTACACAACTGTACTTTTTCTGCACATATCCTAAAAACTTTGGTCAGGTGAGGCAGATAAGCTAAACAGTAGTTCACGTATCAATCACGTATCAAAGAAGCATCTTGGCTCCTCAGGAAAAATGTAGGGTATGAATCTGCCTTTTAATAAGTCACTCATGCCATTCTCAATACTTCTACTGATGTTTCAACATTTGAAATGACTGGAAATGAACTGGTGTTAATGTTCCATCTTTTGTATACCACTCTAGGTGCTAGGGCAGCTCATATTAACATCACAAAGAGAGCACTAAAAAATAAATATATATGAAAAACACATGCTCAGAATAATTTACCAAAATGTTTTCAGGTCTACAAGACATATGACAAAGTATAACCCCATATAAAATGAATGAGAGAGAGAGAGAGGGTGCATGAGAGAGTGTTGGAGAATGAATAAATGAGAGAGAGAATGAATGACAGAGGGAGTGGGAGAGGATACAGGAGAGTGAAAGATAGGGAATAGATAACATAAGGCCAAAGAGGAAGATCTGAGAGAGACAGTGAGAGAATGAGCGAGAGAGAAGGGGCTATGCGAGAGAAAGTGAGAATGAATGAGATGGGGACGGAGAGTGAGAGAGAGAGAGGGAAAGGATGGACATGAGAGAGGAAGAAGTTACAATAGACAGTGAGAATGAATGACTGAGGGAGAGGATAAGAGTGAGAGAATGAGTGATAGAAAGTGAGAGAGGATGTTATGATATGACATGCTGCTTGGATAATCATGTCAGTCTTTCTGGAAACATTTTTGTGTTTTTTCTTTTTGTAGGTAGGTTGGGCGGAAGTACTGTCACAGAAGAAGTTAAAGTACATAATTATATACGTAGGAGTTAAGTAATGTCCATATACTATAACAGCTGTATTAAAATTATAGTTATTTTTAAAGACTGAATATTTCTGTCTCTTAACAGATCATACTAATTTACTGATTTTCACCAGTGAGTGTTCTACTAAATTTATGTATATAACCTCACTGCTGTGTGTTTATTTCAAAATAACTACATCTACATGATGTACATATCCTCTGTATCACACTGCTTTATTGCAACTGAGAGTTAAAAAAGAAAACACTAACCCTTGTCTGTAAAATAATCCAAGTGTTATCTGTTGGATTCTTCTTGCTACCAGAAAATTGTACAGAACTCTTGTGAGCCAGGGTTCAATTCCCAGATGAAGGTCAGTGTTTTCCCTTCATGTTTCAGTTGTTAAAAAGAAGCAATGCCTTGCAGAAGCTTTGCACTACTTTGAGGTATGTTGTACATGCATGTGCGTGTGTTGATGTATGTGGTACTTTTTTGGGGGGAGGGGGGCTAATAGTATCTTTACTTACAGAAGGAATGTCTGAATTTGTCTGTATTGTATTCTACAGTGTATTAGCTTGTACAGGAATTTGCACAGAATTTTGAATTAAGTACCGTCATTGTGTTCTTGTAATTGGTTGACCATGTTTTAATTTATAAAAAAAAGTCAGCTTTTGGGATTATGCAGTGTTTGTAGTTAGTGCTGGAAAATTTGCCAAGTTAAATAGTTTTTAATTTACTTTTCTGATTCAGATGGCGCAGTGCTACAGAAGGTAGCATGTTGCCTCACAGCAAGAGGTTCTCCTGTTCAATTCTCTGCTGGAGTGCCTTCTGTGTGGAGTTTGCATGTCCTCCCTGCATTTGTGTGGGTTTTCTCCGGGTACTCCGGTTTCCTCCCACATTACAAAGAGATGCATTTGCCAAGTTAAATAGTTTTTAATTTACTTTTCTGATTCAGATGGCGCAGTGCTACAGAAGGTAGCATGTTGCCTCACAGCAAGAGGTTCTCCTGTTCATTTCTCTGCTGGAGTGCCTTCTGTGTGGAGTTTGCATGTCCTCCCTGCATTTGTGTGGGTTTTCTCCGGGTACTCCGGTTTCCTCCCACATTACAAAGAGATGCATTTGCCAAGTTAAATAGTTTTTAATTTACTTTTCTGATTCAGATGGCGCAGTGCTACAGAAGGTAGCATGTTGCCTCACAGCAAGAGGTTCTCCTGTTCATTTCTCTGCTGGAGTGCCTTCTGTGTGGAGTTTGCATGTCCTCCCTGCATTTGTGTGGGTTTTCTCCGGGTACTCCGGTTTCCTCCCACATTACAAAGAGATGCGTTTGGAGCATTTCTCCCCAGGCCACCACTGAAAATTGGCTTTGTTCCAAGTTGTACTTTCCCGCTAAACAAATGCTAAATAAATAAATTATGGCAACTTATGAAAGCCAAATTGACAAGCACTGTTATGTATAATTAGATCTCATAGGCCAAGGACAACCACAAGGTTGTTCCCATTACCTCTAGTTCTACCTCAAGAAATACACTGCACCACTCCATTGTCGATTATCACCAAAGAAAAGGTTGCTAATGCACTCTCTAAAGCTAAAAACATGACTTCAGTTGAGCCTGATGGTATACCAGGTAGCCTCTTAAAAAGCTTAAATCAAGACTTATCAGGCCCATTAGGATCTCTACTTAACCACAGCCTCCAGACTGGCTTTGTCCCGATAGAGTAGAAGACAGCAACAGTCATCCCTCTGCATAGAGGAGGACCATCTACTGACCTGGGAAATTGTAGACCCATAAGTTTGACTTGTCTTGTATGTAAGGCCATGGAAAGAATACACAACTGGGCATAAATCCCTACGTCATCAGATGGATAGCCAAGACCCAGCATGAGGCCAGTTACTAGTGGTGTGGCACAGAGCTCAGTGCTGAGAGCACTCCTGTTGGGAATATATTTCTCTGATGTCAAGGCTAATGTGGAAGGCCTCTGGATGACAAAGCTTGCTGAGGACTGCAAGCTGGGGGCAATCATTGAATCCCCCAGTTATGGTGATATCCTTCATGAGGGCCTAGAGCAGACAAATGATTGGTCCCAGAATCATGGCCTAAAACTAAATGCAAAATAAATGCATTGCCATACCCTTGGTGAAATCAAATAACCTTGTAAATTACAACACCAGTAGCACATCCCTAACAGTAGACTCTGTTGTGAGATATCTAGGTACACAGATAAGTAGCAGCCTGAACTTTGACCACCCATGTGTCCACATTGGTGATGAAGTATTTGTGTGTGGTATAGTCCATAAGTAAAGGTATAGCATCCATAAGTAAAGGTATAGCATCCAGATCCAAGGAAATTGTAATCCCACTTTATTCAGCCCTTTCTACTACAGTGCCCCATTTGGCTTGCACTTGACTAGACAGTTACAGCAGCTGGACGAACCTCAGTGTTTACTCACAAAGAAAATACAGGGTGTAAACAACATGTTCTATGCATATAAGCTAAAAGCCCTATCCCTTTACTCTTTGTTCGACCGACTATTAAGGGGTGACATATGCTGGACTTACAAGACACTCACAAATCCAGCTCTGATGGAGCTGGAGCTGCTACAAATCCTCAAACCGAACAGCACAAAGATCACTTGATCTAGAGATCTGCAGTTAGTCAGCGACTCAAACAAAACATACTGGAGTGATGTGTCTCAGAGATTGCCCCTTCTTTGGAACAGGCTTCCTCTTCACATTAAGCACAGCCCTTCCACGGCTCTCTTCATACGCAGTTTGGATCAATGGATCAGGAATTACAAATTAACACCTGGAGTATTGCCCAAGTCCCTTACGAACAGAGGGATAAGATACTTAATGCAGAGGCAGAAATCCATGCCATCTTTTTGCCGCGTTGGACCATATATTGGGTAAAATGTTTTATTGGCAAGGCATGTAAGGTTTCTTAAACCATTAACCTTGTAATCTCCTATGACAACAAGACTGCCAACTACAGGAATGATCTTTTGAACAAAATAATGTATGAAAAGGCATCATGAAAAAAGAATGGGATAATGATATATCTAAACTCAAAATATCTAAACTGAAAAATATTGATAAAATCTAACCACATTCAAAACCAGTGTCTTTGCAGGGGGCAGTCTCCCCGGCACACCAATCTCTACCCTGCCTGCTAATTATGTATGCTGACTTTGAGGTAGCACAACAGCGGAGAGAGAACATAAATCCTTCCTTAGTTTCACTTCAGTTTTGTGCTTTAGATATTTTTGAGATTGGATTTTCCTGTTAGTTTACTTTGTATTTAGATATTTGTTTAGATCATTTGAAGTACATACGTGTGTGTGTGTGTGTGTGTGTGTGTGTGTGTGTGTGTGTGTGTGTGTAGATATATATGTTTCAGTAAGTTTGTAATTTAGGTTTGCATGTGCAGTTTAGAAGTACTGCCACGTAAGTAAAGGATCTGTTAAAAGGATGGGTGCTAGCCCAAATAAATTCTACACATTGTCTTCAGGGAGAGGTAATGCTTTTTTGACAATGTTTTTGGATGATTTTGGAATGCCAGAAGGTGATCATAGTGCATGCTAAAACATTATGTTCCACCGTTACAATGGTGTTTGCTTCCCTTTGAAGTAAGATAATTGGGAGTTACTAGGCTATTGGCCCTGAGGTCCTTACAAGCCTAGCCAAGAATTTAGCCCATGTTCTGACAAGTCAGCACCCGATGCCCCTGCCCAGCAGACACACAGGTGGAACCCCAGGGGTGTATTTTCTGTTCCCCATCCAGCTATCCAGGTTGCGCTTAACCAAGATGGTTGGCAAATCATCAAAATAGCGCAGTTAAGACACCCATGGGGGAGTCCTGAATAGCTGGGCCATAACTGCAAGCCCATCACTTTTTGTCATACTTTCTTTGGCGTTGTCTTTAGTGCAACCTTCAAGCAACCTCATGCTCCTAGGAGTCCTGATGTCTGCATCCCCCTTTCAGATGGCGTGACTGCCACTTCCAGCTGTGCCACTCCTTTCATATCAGTAGCAGTCAAATTCATTGTTATTCAACTAACTTCAGACATTATGCTTTCTGTAGTCATTTAGACATGTACATTCTCCTTCTGAATTAATGAGGTTTCATTTGCTCACTTTAGAGTATGTGTTCTTTTTTTAATATGTAAAGTCGCATGAAATACCTCCGCAAACAAGGTGTCTGGCCTACACATTGATGTTGCTTCACATTACTTTATATCAGGCAGTTTTGCAGTTGTACTCCAATGCCAAGATCACATCTATTTTCATATGTTTTTTTTCAGTACCTAAACAAATGTCCTGTAATCATGGAGCTTATTTATTTTTTATTATTTGGTACCTGGTTATAACAGTGATCACAGTAGCATTTTTAACAAGCAGCACAGGTAGACACAGCTTGTACAATACCATCAACTGCAGTGAAATTAAACGTGTTAATCAGCTGCCACAAAGTCATACAGCTCTGTGGTACTACTTTTCTGGCATGCAGAGCAAGTAAAATAATTGCCATTTTTGTATTAACTAACAACACTGTTAGTTAAAAGCAACAGGTGGTCTAGAAGGAGACAAGGGAGGAAACAGAAGACCGGAAAGGGGAGACAAGGTCATGAAAAACATATACTTTTGCTTAGACATCCCACAATCCATAATTTGTTTTGGAAAACTTGTTAGATTATTATCAATGAATAATGACATTTATTGAAATAAAATACTTATTTTTCTTAAGAAAATGAATGCTAATTCAGGTACTCTTATCTTCTGAAAAGTGTGATTTAGAACGTTATCCATGATTCTCTTGCTGAGAGGTATGCTTACAAGAAGTAAAAACTGAGATGAGAAACCTAAAACAATGTTTCAGACAATTGGGAGGTAATTGTTAAAAAGAAACTGAGAACCATTTCATTGTAAAGCTCTGCATTAAATAACATAGTTTAGGTCATGCTATAACAGAATAGCATGGCAGGATAACCATGACAGCAGCAGCCAGAATTTATTTCACTTTGTCTGCTTCACACTGCACATTTTAAGAAATGGTTAGGTTTGTCTAAACTATGGACTGATTTTTTTTAACATTCAATTCCTGGGAAAATACTACTCAGAAGCTAGGAGTAAGGAGACACATGAAGAGCACTTTCAGTGGAACATCAGGCTAGGTGATATGATTGATGTCTATTGTCATGCATAATTAGCTGAACCTAGCCAAGCTAGAAATGTGAGACTATAGCTCATCGAAGGTGGGGAGATGGGAGAAGTACTCTGACTAGGAAATGAAACTTGCAAAACTGCTCTTTGTAAAAAATATTTTTTATCTCATTAATTTGACAGTTTTGCAAACTTCTGTCAGAGAATGTGTAGTACGTCAGTAGGAACAACATTTGTAAAACTCAGTGCAGAAAGTCAATGACACATGATCTGCAGACTCTCAAACTTGGCAGTTTATTTCAGTTCTTCCATTCTAAGGGAATGGAAGTGTAGTCTGAGAACAAGTAGTAGGGCTACTTTTTCTCAGAATCAATGCTGTCATACTGCATTGTAGGACAGATTTAGCTTTCCAAAGAAAAAATATCTTATCAGGATGTCTGCCCCCATGAGGGCATTCAGGAAAAAAAAATAAGAATTATTACTTATTTTGCTGCAGACACCTTTGGGAAGTGTAGAAATTCATGAAAAGATGAACAATATGATGTTCATCGTGCATACAGCTGCAGTCATAACAGATGGGTTCTCCTGCCGTCAGGCGGGTCCTCGGTCGGCCAAATTCCAAAGTCTAGGTCCGGCGTCAGTTGTCGTCGCCTCTTCCCTGACGTCAGTGCGACAGGGGTATAAAAGAACCAGCTGACGCCATTTTCTTCAGTCTTTCTTGCCGCGCGGTGCCCGAAGCAGAAGCAGTTCGCAAGTGCCGGTCGGCCAGCTCCTGAGATTACGAAAAATTTGGAACCGAAGTCTTCTTAAAAGCTAAGTACCCCATTGGGGAAACTTTTTCTTGCCTCAGACCGATGTCAGACAAAGTTAATAATTGTATTTCTTGTGGGAAGCAAATACCGCATAAGGATTTCCATTCCCTCTGTATACCTTGTTTAGGCCCAGACCGAACTGAAAGAAAAAGCTCGTGCTATGCTTAATCCCAGCAACAGTCACAATGTAGAATCCACAATAAACCGAAAAAATGTTGCTGGAAACTGCTGATTTGAAACCTGGAGTTTAATAACAACACAACACAATACAGCTCGTAGGCCCAGACCATGACGTCTCGGTCTGTCGCTTTTGTGCTACATTCAACAAATGCACTATTAAGCGTCGGGCGGAGTTCGCCCAGCATTTTTTTGGGAAAGCATTTAACTATACTATGTCGTTGGATACTCCGACTCCGGTTTTGTCTAAAAAATGCAAAGACAAGGACCGACACTCGAGGTCCGCGGCCTCTACCGACACCACGCCAAAGCCGACTACACGTGGTCCGGTTCTCAGCGAGGCGCCCTGATTACCAATGACACATCTTTGGCGGTGTCTCCTGTACCCGAGGTCGCAGGCTCCTCGGCCCACACCCTGACTACAGATACCGAAGCCACGCTTGGCGTTGAAACACAGAATGTGGACAGGGCCACCTCCACTCAAGGTGTCTTCAGACCTTCCTCTTCTTTCTCCATCAAGGCTTTCACCAAGTCTAAAGCTACCATGCACCCTAAGAGACCAGCTACACAGGGCCCATCTCCAGGCCCCATGCCTAAGAAACAGATGCTTAAAATGGCTGAGGATTTAATTACTCTAATCAGAGGTTCTCAGCCACCTCCGGACAAAAGACCCAGAGTGGAGGAAGATTCCCCCTCCTCTGATCAGGGCTCCATTATTTCAGAGCACTCTGATTATCAGGAACAGTCTTACTCCCCTTTTGAAGACTCTTATGCAGAGGAGTCTATTCCTTCTGTATCCCCCCTGAGGATTACTCATTTGGTGAAACTCTGCATACCTTAAGGGAACACTTCCACTGGGAAGGCCAGGATTATTCAGATTCCAAGAAAAGGCTCAGGGAATTTCTTTTGTTACCCCAGCACAGGCCTTTGGCTATACCTCCTGTCCTGGACATCCTAGATGATGTTTACTCAGAGGCCTGCCTTAACCCGGACTCTCTTCCTCCAGCTCCAGTTAAGCCTGACAGATACTACAGGGTTCCTGACTTTCACCAATTTCTATACAAAAGCCATGCTGCTGACCTAGAAACCATCTCACAGGGGCCCAAGGGAGTTAAGGCCTCCATTGCCAAAAACCCTTTGCCTTCCGAGAGAGATTCCAGATCCTTAGAAAGGTGGGGGAAAAAGGTATATACCTCGGCTACCTTATCCATGAGGGCCTTAAACTGTCAGTTTCATATGCTAAAATACCAACAGTTTCTGTTATCTCAATTGAAAAGTAAAATGTCACAACCTGAACAACCAGACATGAAGGAGTTGCAGGATTTGATGCATAGTGCAGAACAAGTGGGTAAACATACCTTACAATGTGGTTTTGATGCTCTAGAGGCCTCATGTAGAGATGCTGTTACAGGCTCAGTCATACGTAGGCATGCTTGGCTCAAGGAACAAGCCTTGCCTGATCATGTCAAAGCTAAATTACTAGACCCTCTTCAAAAGGATGTACTATTTGGGGCAAATGCTGAGGAAGTATTATGGAAAATGGAGGAAAAGGCTAAATCAATGCAAACTGTGAAAGAATTTCTGCAGGTTCAACCCCCACGTTTTAGTAGAAATTGGCCTTCAAAAACTGGTCCTTTCCTGCCACAGACAGACCCCAAAGAGGCAGATACAGGCGCCCGAGGGGCAGAGGACAATCACAAGGCTCGTACAGAGGCAGACAATGGCAAGCTCCTACACAAAGAGGTGGTGAGGACAACTCGCAATCTTTCAGAAAGCAAACTCAATGACTTTCCCCTTTGCATGCCAACCAGGTCTCAAATGGCAGCCCCCTTAGGAGGAAAGCTGGCACTATTCTCAAAAAATTGGCATGTTGTCACAAAGGACAAATGGATCCTGGACATTATAAACAGAGGCTACAAATTCCATTTTCATACCCTTCCAAAAATGAAAGGCATGCCAAACCTGCCACACAATCAAAGGGCAGAGGCACAAAAGCAAATTTCAAATCTTATAAACATGAAAGCTATTCAAGAGGTACCTACACACGAACAAGGTCAAGGTTTTTATTCCAGGCTATTTCTGGTGCCAAGGAAGGGAAAAGTTTGGAGACCTATTTTGGATCTTTCCGTCCTAAACCCATTCCTACTCGTACCAAAATTCAGGATGCTCACTCTACAGCAACTTCTTCCCATGCTGGACAAGGAATCTTGGCTGGTAACATTGGACCTCAAGGAGGCATACCTGCATGTCCCAATCAGACAAAATTGCAGAGATACCTCAGATTTCTTGCAGGTTCAACCCATTATCAATTCTCTGCATTGCCCTTTGGCTTATCTACTGCGCCCAGAGTATTCACGAAATCCCTGGCATCAGTAATTGCCTACTGCAGACTTCAAGGGATACAAATATACCCTTATTTGGACGACTGCCTGATCCAAGCGGACAGCAAGCACATTCTTCTGAAACATCTGGCTTATGTAATAATGTTATTAAACTCTCTGGGATACACAGTCAACAAAGAGAAATCAAGACTAATACCCTCTCGGAAGATTCCTGGGTGCCAATTTGGACACAAACACCCAGATGGCCTACCTCACGCCAGAGAAGCAGGGGCAACTAATTCAATATTTCAGAACACTGGCAAATTGCACCAGGCTGACTGCAAGGAAAATCCTGCAGGCTCTGGGATTCATGGCATCTTGCATCTTACTAATCCCATGTGCAAAGCTGCATATGAGAAAACTACAATGGTACCTAAAAAACATATAGTCTCAACACAGCCACAGTTTGGAAACAATAATGCCACTAATTCCATGTCTGCAAAAGGAATTTCTGTGGTGGGCTGAAGCATGTCAAACAAACACAGGTCTTCCATTCAGCAAGCCTCAAGCAAATCAAGTCATCACAACAGACGCCTCGGACTACGCCTGGGGGGCGCACATGACAGACTGGTGCATTCAGGGCAAATGGTCCCAAAAAGAAAAGCACCTTCACATCAATCAAAAAGAAATGCTAGCAGTAATAAATGCTGTTATAGCTTTCAAGGACCTTCTACAACCAGGTCAGCTATTAAGAACAGACAACGCCACAGTTATGTAGTACATAAACAAGCAGGGAGGAACACATTCTTATCCCCTATGCAAACTGGCCATGTCACTTTGGAACATGGCCATGGACTTACAAATGGAGCTACAAGCACAGTACTTGCCAGGCAAGGAAAACACACTGGCAGACAACCTAAGCAGGAATATGACAGATCCACACGAATAGAGGTTGCATCCAAAAGTTTTTACAGAAATAATCCAAGAATGGGGAAGGCCAGACATAGATCTCTTTGCCTCCCACAAAAATCATCAATTGACAAAATTCTGCTCAAGGATCTTCCATCCGAAGGCCTGGAGAGTGGACCCTCTCTCTTTCAGTTGGACATCAATGACAGTTTATGCCTTCCCACCTCTTCCTCTGCTGCCCAAAGTACTATTGAAGACCAGAGCAGACAGACCAAAGATGATCCTCATTGCTCCGGACTGGCCAAGGCAACACTGGTACCCACTCCTGAGGAGCCTGACGCATTCCCCACCATGGACCCTGCCTCTAATGCCTCTTCTTCTGACTCAGCACAGCTTCAAAACTCTTCACAGTCAGCTGAAAACACTCAATCTAGCCGCATGGAAGATTCCTTAGCATCGCAGCAGGTCCTGCTCTCCAAGGAGGTGCAGGATGTCATTTTGGAGGCCAGAAGGCCATCAACTAGAAAAGCTTACTCTGCAAAATGGAAACGTTTTTGTGTCTGGAATGAGAAAAAGGCCCAGAACCCTGGAAAACTGAATTTACCTCAAATACTACAATATTTGGCTGAACTGCTAAGCAGTGGACTTTCGTTCTCCTCCATCAAAATCCATGCCTCAGCCTTTTCTGCAGAATACAACACTGATCCACCTTTATTCTCTCACCCTCTATTAAGACAGTTCCTCAGAGGGGCTAAGAATTTAAGACCTCCAAGGAAACAACCAATACCTGCTTGGGATCTTTTCATTCTGGAAAAACTGACTTTGCCTCCCTTTGAGCCAGCTGCCTCATCAGATTTACAATATTTGTCCTGGAAAACAGCTTTCCTTCTGGCTATCACTTCAGCTCGTAGAGTTTCAGAACTACAGGCTCTTATGGCTGTCCAGCCTTTTATCATCTTCCATCATGACAGAGTTTCATTATGTACCAACCCGTCCTTTATGCCTAAAGTGGTATCCACGGTAGCTTTAAATCAGGCCATACATTTACCCACTTTTTATCCTAATCCTCAAAACAAAGGGGAGAGATTACTGCATTCCTTGGACATCCACAGACAACTGAGTTTTTATTTGGACAGAACAAAACCTTTCAGAAAATCAGAACAGCTTTTTGTGGCCTATGCGGTAGGAGCTCAAGGAAAGCCAATTTCCAAACAGACAATCTCAAAATGGATAGCCCACTGCATACGCTTTTGCTATTCCTTTCATGGCAAAACTGTACCTACAGGCATTAGAACCCATTCTACCAGGGCCACAGCCACCTCTGCAGCCTTCCTCAGAGGAGTTCCTACCAAGGATATTTTAGAAGCAGCCACTTGGAGTTGTGTGTATACCTTCTCCAAGCACTACAACCTACCATTATACTCCAAATCTAGAGCAGGCTTTGCCACTGCAGTCTTGCAGGGCATTTTGGCTCCTCCTAGTTCCACCTAGTGCCTACCACCCCTTTCTTAGCTTTGGGATTCTACCCATCTGTTATGACTGCAGCTGTATGCACGATGAACATAGTACAGTTTTGTACCTACCATAAATGTAGATGTTCGAGTGCTAATACAGATGCAGTCCAGGTTTCCCTCCCTCCTTCCCCTCTAGGGGTCTTCTTTTATGGTGTATTTGCTTGCAACTACTGGTCTTTGATTATATTGCATTGCATTATTACATAATTTTATGTATTGCCTTCTTTCTGGGGGCACCTGACATCTGGGGCAAGAAAAACTGAAGAAAATGGCGTCTGCTGGTTCTTTTATACCCCTGTCGCACTGACGTCAGGGAAGAGGCGACGACAGCCGACGCCGGACCTAGATTTTGGAATTCGGCTGACCGAGGACCCGCCTGACGGCAGGAGAACCCATCTGTTATGACTGCAGCTGTATTAACACTCGAACATCTACATTTATGGTAGGTACAAAACTGTACTTTTTTTCATATTGTGCATGTAATGGTCCTTTAATGAGTTATCCCTGAATCAGGCTATCAATCTACCTGCCTTCTTCCCACTTCCCCAGTCCTGCAGTGAGAGGATTCTCCACCCCTTGGATGTTCACAGACAACTCGGATACTATTTGTGTAAAACCAAGCCCATCATAAGTCTGACAGATTGTTTGCCTTCCATCACCCAAGGGCCCTGGGCAAACTATTTCTTCTTGGATCGCTAAAGCCATTTCTTTCTACTACTCAGAAATGGAAAGGATATGCCTTCCCCAGTAAGGGCACACTGTACTAAGGCTGTGTCCTCTTCCGGGGCCTGCTTTAAAGGATTGGATACAGCCTCTATCCTGGAGGCAGCTACCTGGTCCTCTGTTCATACCTTCACCAAGTACTACTAATAGGATGTTATTTCCAAGTCCATATCGGGGTTTGCCAGAGCTATTCTCCATGCCTTCATGGAAAATGTTTCTGCTCCTCCTCCCAATTCCTCCTGTGCATGAGCTTTGGCATTCTCCCTCATGTAATGAATAGTGCAGCATATGAATAGAAGGACATAGAATAGTTGTGTAAAATCTTACAGTAACTACAGATGTCCTTCTCTTCTGTATGCTGCAGTATTGCTTCCCCCACTGCCTTCCCCTGATGCTTGCCTGCTCCCTGATTGCATGTTGCTCACTTTTATCAGGCTGATGCTTTGTGGCATTCAGTTCTGTGGTAGGTAAATGCTGACGTCCACTTTATACCCAATGTCTCTTTATGGCCAGTGTATGCTTAGTGATGTGCCCCATCGCACATAACTTACAGTAGCAGTTAGACTTATGGTATACTGGCTGAATGTACGAGTCAGCCGGAGGCAGACTCCCTAATGTAATGAATACTGCAGCATGTAGAAGAGAAGGACATCTATAGTTATAGTAAACTTTTACACAACTATTCTTTCCTTTCTCGATGTCACCGGTGACATTTTGGAAGTGATGCAACAATGAGGGCATTGGTCCACCTATGCACCCTTCCCTGAGGGGTCTGTGTTCCTTGAGGCTTTTGGAGCTGGCTTTTCTACCTCCTGGGTGGTACCACCTGCTGATGCACTTATAGGCCTTGTAGCTCAGTGGGCTTGGAAGGATCTTGATACTATGGAGCCAGATCTTAGGAAGCCAGATAAAATGTTGGTCATACCAAAGGACAGACCACACTGGAGCAAGAGTCCCACAGTAGATGCCATGGATGTCCTTCAAGGATGCATCTGCAGTCATCACATATGGGTTGTCGTGCCTCAGGCAGCCCTTCGGTCGGCCGGATTCCAAAGTCTGGGTCTGGCCTCGGCTGATGTCGCACTTTCCCCGACGTCAGAGCGTCTGGGGTATAAAAGCATCACCCGACACCATTTTCCTCAGTCTTTCTTGCCGCGTGGTGCCCGAAGCAGAAGCAGTTCGCAAGTGCCGGTCGGCCAGCTCCTGTGATTCAGCTACCAAAGACTTCGAAAAAGCTAAATACCCCATTGGGGACTCTTTCTTGCCTCAGCCGATGTCAGATAAAGTCAATAATTGTTTAACTTGTGGGAAACAAATACCTCATAAGGATTTCCACTCTTATGCCTAGGCCCAGACCACGACGTCTCGGCCTGTTCAGCCTGTGCTTCCTTCAACCGACGAACTCTTAGATGTCGGTCGGAGTTTGCAGAGGAATTCTTTGGGGCTAGTTTTGCTTACAAGATGCCGTCGGAGACTCCGACTTGGCATTTAGTTAAGAAACGGAAGGACAAGGACCGACGCACGCGGGCCCTGGTTTCGGTTGAAGCCACGGTCAGGCCTACCGCGAGTGTCTCGGTCTCGGCTGAAACAGAGTCCTTGGTACTTCCGATTACCGAAACCGCACAACCGACTACCTTGGCCCCGGAGGCCCCGGCCGAGTCGGTTATTGAATTACCTTCTGAAACTGGTGTCCAGGAACCTTCCGACACCATTCCTTTAGACAAGTCTACTCCTGCACGTGGTGCAGCCAGACCTCCTGCATCCATGTCCATTAAGGCTTTCTCTAGGGCTAAAGCTGCTAAACTTACTAAAGCTTTGCCTCCCAAGGTTACCTCTCGGAGACCTTCTACTGGCTCACAGATTCTTAGCTTAGCAGAGGGTCTTATCTCCTTAATTAGAGGTTCTCAACCTCATCCGGACAGGGGCTCTCAACCACCTCCAGACAAAAGGCCCAGGGTTGAGCCCTCTGACCCCCACTCCTAAGATGAGTCCACTGATGGATCTACTCTGTCAGACCACCAGGAGGAGGCTTATTCGGCCTACGAGGATTCTGATGCTGAAGAATCTATTCCCTCGGCCTCGCCTCCTGAAGAGTTTTCCTTTGGAGAGACATTACACTCTGAGAGAACATTTTCAATGGCAGGGTCAGGAATTCTCTGATTCTAGAAAGAGATTAAGGACCTTTTTACATTTACCTCAGCATAGGCCTTTAGCTATACCTCCTGTTTTGAATGTCATTGATGATGTGTACTCTGATGCTAGTACAGGCCCTGACTCTCTCCCTCCGGCTACTGCCAAACCTGATAGGTAATACAGGGTCCTGGACTCACATCTACACCTGTACAAGGCCCACTCTGCTGATCCAGAAACTATTTCCCAGGGCCCAAAAGGGGTTGCAGCTGCCACTGCTAGAAATCCTCTACCCTCTGAAAGGGAGTCCAGAGCTTTAGAGAGATGGGGTAAGAAAGTGTATACTTATGCAACTCTTTCCATGAGGGCACTAAATTGTCAATTTCATATGATACAGTACCAAGAGTATTTGTTAGATGAATTGCATAAGAAACTGTCTTCTTCTGAACCCCTTGATCGCAAATCCCTTCAGGATCTGGTACATAACTCCCAGCAGGTTAGTAACCATTTCTTGCAGTGTGGTTATGATGCATTGGAAGCTTCATGTAGGGCAGCTATGACAGGTGCAGTCATACTTAGGCATGCCTGGCTGAAGGAACAATCTCTGCCAGATCATGTTAAAGCTAAGCTTTCGGATGCTCCTATGGAAAAGGAAAAATTATTTGGTTCCACGGCTCAAGAGGTCTTAAAGAAATTTGAAGAAAAGGCAAAATCTGTGCAAACAGTCAAAGACTTTCTGCAAGTCCAACCACCGAGATTCAGCAGAAATTGGCCTACTAAGAATTGGTCCTTTCCGGACTCAGACAGATCTCAGAGAGGCAGGAATAGGCGTGCCAGAGGTAGAGGGCAAGCTAGAGGCTCCTACAGAGGCAGTCAATGGCAGCCTCCCAACCAGAGAGGTAGTGCAGGAACTACAACTGCTACACCAGGACAGACTCAATGACTTTGTTTCGACTCCGCCGACCAGGGCTCAATTGGAAGCACCTTTGGGCGGAAAGCTTTCTTTATTTTCAAAAAATTGGCACAGCATTACAAGGGACACATGGACACTGCAAATAATAGACAAATGATACAGGTTCCATTTCCACACATTGCCAAAAAGAAAAGGCATGCCAGACCTGCCACCAAATCAGAGGGCAGAGGCTTTGAAACAAATTTCCAACTTAATACAAATGAAAGCTATAGAAAAGGTACCTCTTTCAGAACAAGGCCAAGGATTTTACTCCAGATTATTCCTTGTTCCAAGAAAAGAAAACCAATGGAGGCCTATTCTCGACTTGTCCGCACTGAATACTTACCTCATTGTGCCAAAATTCAAAATGCTGACTCTACAGCAACTCCTTCCCATGCTGGACAAGGGGTCTTGGCTGGTGACTCTAGACCTCAAGGAGGCATACCTGCATGTCCCTATCAGACAAAGTTGCAGAAGACACCTCAGATTTCTTGCAGGGTTAGAGCATTATCAATTCTCAGCATTGCCCTTTGGCTTATCTACTACGCCCAGAGTATTCACGAAATGCCTGGCATCAGTAATTGCACACTGCAGACTTCAGGGGATTCAAATTTACCCATATCTGGATGACTGCCTTATACAAGCGGACAGCAAGCAAACTTTGTTAAAGGACTTGGATTATGCCATCCACCTACTGCAGGCCTTGGGATATACAGTCAACATCCACAAATCAAGACTTGTTCCATCCCAAAGAATAACTTTTCTGGGTGTGGATCTAGACACAACCACCCAAATGGCCTTTTCTCACAGAAGAAAAACAAAAACAACTATTACTTCAAGAATCTGACAAGACAAACTCAGCTGGCTGCAAGGAAAATCCAGCAGGCCCTGGGTTACATGGCATCTTGCATTCTTCTGATTCCACAAGCAAGGCTGCATATGAGAAAATTACAATGGTACCCAAGGAGTTTATGGACTCAGCACAGTCACAGCTTAGAAACTTTGATCCCACTCATTCCATGCCTCCAAAAGGAATTTCTGTGGTGGGCTCAAGCCTGCCAGTCAAACAGCGGGTTGCCCTTCAGCAAGCCAAGAGCCAACCAAACCATCACTACGGACGCTTCAGACCAAGGCTGGGGAGCACACATGGAGGGCAGATGTATCCAAGGGCTATGGGCACAAAGAGAGCTGCGCATGCACATAAACCAAAAGGAAATGCTGGCAGTGATGCACGCAATCGAGGCCTTCAAACTTTTTCTTCATCAAGGCCACCTACTCATAAGGACAGACAACACCACAGTTATGTGGTACATAAACAAGCAAGGAGGCACCCATTCCTACCCTCTTTTCAGACTGGCAATGAATCTATGGGAACTTTCCTTGAAACTCAATATACAGCTGCAGTCCCAGTTCGTGCCAGGGAAAGACGATATACTGGCAGACAGCTTAAGCAGAAATATCATGGATGCACACGAATGGATGCTGCACCGAGACATCTTCTTACTCGTAACACAATCATGGGGAAGGCCGGAAATAGATCTGTTCGCCTCCCCCCACAATCATCAACTGAAGAAATTCTGCTCAAGGACAATACCACCCACAAGCATGGAAAGTGGACGCTGTCTCTCTCAGCTGGAAAGCTCTAACAGTGTATGCTTTTCCACCTCTCCCATTAATGATCAAGGTCTTACTGAAGATCAGGACAGAGCAGCCCAGAGTGATTCTGATAGCTCCAAACTGGCCAAGACAGCACTGGTACCCACTGTTAAAGAGCATGTCACAGACGAAACCGTGGCCTCTCCCCCTATGGCCACTTCTACTGACGCAGCACAATTTCAAGACTCTGCATTCCAACCTGAAAACCTTGCAGCTAACTGCCTGGAAAATACCATGACTCCTCCTCAGGATAAGCTATCCCAGAGAGTGAAGGATATTATTATGGAAGCTCGACGGCCTTCCACAAGGAAGGCATATTCAGCAAAATGGAAAATATTTCACACTTGGAACACAACAAAGGGCCTAGATGTGACAGTGATGAACATGGCACATATACTGGAATATTTGGCAGAATTGTTCCACAACGGCCTGTCTTACTCTTCCATTAAGATACATGCCTCAGCAATTTCAGCAGAATACAATGTTAATCCACCTGTCTTCTCTCATCCTCTCCTGAGACAGTTTCTAAGAGGAATCAAAAACATCAGTCCTCCAAGGAAACCACCTCTACCTACTTGGGACCTTAACTTCGTGTTGGAAAATCTAACACTTCCTCCCTTTGAACCAGCAGCATCTGCAGATCTACAGTTTCTGTCTTGGAAAACTGCCTTCCTTCTGGCCATAACCTCAGCAAGAAGAGTATCTGAGTTACAAGCTCTAATGGCAGTACAGCCATTTCTTATCTTTCATCAGGACAGAGTTTCATTGAGAACCAATCCTACATTTATGCCAAAGGTGGTATCCAGGGTATCTTTGAACCAAGCTATTCACTTGCCTACATTCTTCCCACAACCACAAAATAAAGGGAGTAACTTCTGCACACCCTGGACATACACAGACAGTTGCTACTACTTGGACAGAACTAAAAGTTACAGAAAGACTGACCAGCTGTTTGTAGCATATGCTGCTGGGGCACAAGGAAAAGCAATTTCCAAACAGACAATTTCAAAATGGATAGGAAATTGCATTCATTTTTGTTACTCCTTTCATGGAAAAACTGTGCCAGCTAACATTAGACCTCATTCCACGAGAGCCACAGCCACCACCACAGCCTTCCTAAGAGGGGTGGCTACCAAGGACATTTTAGAAGCTGCTACATGGAGCTCCATGCATACATTTGCCAAGCATTACAATTTACCTTTATACTCCAGATCCAGAGCAGGCTTCACGGCAGTCCTGCAGGGTATCTTAGCTACACCATCCTTTACTTAGTACCTCCACCCCCAGATTGGATATGGTATTCTACCCATATGTGATGACTGCAAATGCATCCTTGAAGGACATAGTACAGTTTTGTACCTACCATAAATGTAGATGTCCAATAGGTATGCATCTGCAGTCAGGTTTACCCTCCCTCCTTCCCCTCTGTGGTATACTTCTTGGGTACTTACCCCTCTTATAGCTAGCTGGGGGGATCTATTATGGTGTATTTGTTTTTATAGTACTGTGCATGTTTGGATTTGTTTTTGCAATGCATATCTCCAAATTTTAGCCTTCCTTAGAGGGCACCTGGCATCTGGGGCAAGAAAAACTGAGGAAAATGGCGTTGGCTGATGCTTTTATACCCCAGCCGCTCTGACGTCGGGGAAAGTGCGACATCAGCCGAGGCCAGACCCAGACTTTGGAATCCAGCCGACCGAAGGGCTGCCTGAGGCAGGACAACCCATATGTGATGACTGCAGATGCATACCTATCGGACATCTACATTTATGGTAGGTACAAAACTGTACTTTGTGGTGGTGGCCACTAGGAAGGAACTCTCTGAAGAGAGTACGTTTGTCTATCCTCTTAAAAGGGACTCATGATCATTGGTCAAGTTTGGGAAATGGATGCATGTGTCAGTGACTTTCACACTCAGAGCCCTGGAACTACTCTACTCACAGACAGCTAACCTACTGATGGACATCCAAAAACAAAAAAAAAAACAAAAAAAAAACAGTGGAGTCCCAGTTGTCTACAGTCGATATCCAGCATATTTGCGCATCTGCTTTCTAATGCAGCTGATGATATGGTAAGAGCAGCAGGAACCAGTATGCTTGGATGCAATGGTGTGACTTTGTGGAAGGCTTCAACATATCTTTCCTTAAGACCCCTTTCAGGGTTCGACACCTTTCAGACCAAAGGTTAAGGAAAGTATCACCAGGAGCAAGCAAGGTAGTAAGACCCTTTCTGTCATTAAAATCTGCTTCTCTACTCCAAAGAGAATCTTTTCCAGAAATCTGAAGGGTAGTAAGAAGATGTAGTTCCGAAAATCTCAAGGGTTCAGCTAAAACGCTCGTGCAAGCAGGTCCTCCTGAGGCAGAGGGAGGAGCAATTGCAATAGACATTGCCCTAGGGGCAGAGGCAGACCACAGAACCTGGGGTTTCACTCTCCTTTTACTGAGAAATCCTTCCAGGGTTCCTGAAAGATTGCCTGAATACCACACTTTTTTCAGGAGGCAGTTGGGGGGGGGGGAGATGCTTATCCCTGCACTCTCAGGCCTGGCAGACCATCACACTAGATGCTTTGGTCCTAAGGATAATCACCAGGGGCTACATTATTCCATTTGTTTCCCCTCCTGCATAGAAATGGATTCCCACAGTGCCATCTGAACAGATAGAATCTGTAACAGCAATAATCTTAAAGCTGTTGGAAAAAAAATAAGTTATCAGCAGGCTCCTCTCCCCAAAACAGTTAGCATCAGAGTGTATTCCAGGTTCTTTTTAGTCCAAAAAGGACAGGGGGGTCTAATGTCAGTTTTGAACCACAGTCATCTCAGTTTGTAAAGCAGATGACATTCCAGATGGTCATAGTTCAGTCCAGTCTGTCTTTTCTGAAGGACTACTGGATGTCCCCTATAGATTTCCAGGATGCCTGCTACCATTTCAAGATAGCGTGTCAATCCAGGAGATTTTTTCCATTTCCAGCTGAGAGCCAGTCACTTCCAGTTCAGGACACTACCTTTTGTTCTCACCACAACACACACGCACGCACACACACACACGCACACACACACGCGCACACACGCACGCACACACACGCACGCACACACACACACACACACACACACGCGCGCGCGCACGCGCACACACACACACACACACACACACACACACACACACACACACACCCACCAAGGTATTCAGCAAATGCATGACAGTGGTTGCAGAGTATGTCACACAGCTAGGGTTCTGGGTGTGCACACATTTAGACAGTTGGTTCCTCGCCACCCCAGCCATGTATCTTCTGATGCAGCAACAGAAATTTTGCTCCACCGTCTTAAGGAATTAGGAGTCAGTCAAGCAAAGAGCCAGTTGACATCCACGCAATAGATGGAGTTCATCAGATGCCACCTAAATACAAGCCATCATATAGCCAACCTTTCAGACTCCATAATTGTATCTCTGCATCAGGTAGCCTTTCATACCCACCTACAAGACCTATTCTGAAACTGCTAGGGCTGATGGCTTCAACAATAACATTGGTTCTCCTAGCCAGATACCACATGACCGTTCTTCAGTGGACCTTTTCTGTACATTGGTCCTAGATTTCGCATCCTGTTCATGCTCAGATTTGTCTGATGTTCATTTGCATCTGTCACATCAGATAATATTTGATCTTGACAGCTCTCCTGAAAGGTCAGCCCTTTAATCCACAACCCCCACAGCCATAGTAGCTATTGATGCTTCCCTTCTACAGTGGGGTTAGACATTTCAAAGGTAAGATGGTCCAAGGTTCATGATTGCCTATGGAGGCCAGTCTCCAGATAAATACCCTGGTGATGAGAGCAGTTGGGCTAGTGTTGCAGGCTTTTCAGGACTCTTTCTCATGTGTGTGATCTTTATCCAGATGGACAGCATATCGGTAGTCTGGTACACCAGCAAGCAAGGTTAAACCTGTTTATATCCCTTATGTTGTGAGACCATGAGATTGTGTCAGTGGACAGTGCCTTACCATCTCTTTTTCTTATAGCAATGCATATCCCAGGGACTTCTGATGTATTGGGGCAAATTGATCATCTTTATCCTTCTGCCCCATGAGTGGTCCCTCAATCAGGCAGTGGCGAATTTTATCTTCAGTCACTGGGGTCAACCATGCTGAGATCTTTTTGCTTTATACCTAAACAGTAAGCGCAACAGTTACTTTGCTATAATTTATGGACAGGGACAGTCACCGAGATTCGTCCACAACTGGGCCTTGAGTCTACTATATGCCTTTCCTCTAATAACAGATTTTATTGAGAAAACAAAAAGGTGCAAGACCAAGGCAACCTTCATTGCTCCTTTTTTGGTCCTGGCAAGTTTGGTTCCCCTTCCTCTGACCTCCTGTAGTGTGTCCTCCCTGGATGTTGGATTTCCACCCAGATCTTCTGACTCACCAAACAGACAGCCTCTCCCGGACCCAGAGACACTAAACCAACTGCCTGGTTGCTCAAATTTTAACAGTGGCCAGCGATGCCAGGCTTTCTGCTCAGGTGGTTCATGTTTTTTCAGCTTCACAAAAATAGAGTACCGGGAAAGGTTACCTCAGAAAATGGAAAAAGTCTCCAGTCCGAGCAGCCTCTAAAGAGAGAGAGCCCTTTTTAGCTCCTTTGCCTTTCATTCTTCACTTCTTGTCAGATTTTTTCCAAAAAGGCCCTAGCTTTTCAACAGTCAAAGTACAGTTGGCTGCTATTTACAATTTCCATATTGGACATAATCTGACTGCTATAGCTTCACTAAAGATTTCTAAGACCTTTCTGAAAGGAAACCTCTTAATGAGGCCTCCTATAAGGGATCCACTCCCTCCATAGGACATAACTGTCACGCTTCAAGTGTTACAAAACCTCCCTTCAAACCCACAGCAACAGCAGAGTTAAAACATCTTTCTTGGAAGACCATCATTCTGACGCCCATCACTTCAGTGAGAAGGATCTCTGAGTTGCAAGCACTTTCTTGTAAACCCCCTTACTTAATCTTACGTAAGGATAGGGCTTCTTTGAGAACAAATCCTTTGACCATTCCAGAGGTGACATCTGAAAAGAACCTTGATCCAACTATTAATTTACCAGTATTCCATTATTTTCTAACGAAGGAGAGTATACTCTGCATTTACTAGATGTTTTCAAACAACTTAGATTTCATCTCCACAGGGCTAACGACTAGGAGATATGATTAGTTGTTTGTAGCTTTCTCTGCAGCAAGGTTAGGCTAGAGTGTTTCTAAAGTCACACTGTCAATGTGGCTTTCAGACTGTATACCTTTTGTCTGTGAAAAACTGGATCTTTCCTTAACCAAGAAACAGAGTTCACTCAAGGTCTGTTGGTACTTCTACTGCCTTTATGCACAGAGTTCCCCTATCAATGAAATCTGTGCTGCAGCAACTTGGTCCATGCTCCACACGTTCATATCCCATTACAATCCAGATCCCGTACACGTTTTGACTTCACCATTCTCTGTTATATCCTTCCGTGATACCTCCCAGGGTATGTACTCACTATAACAGTAGATCCATTTTGTCTTTTCATCTGGTTCAACATCTGTCCCTCCCTCCCTCCTTACACATTCTAAATTTCTCACGTGGTGCTTCTCTTTAACTGAAGGGATTGTAACCAGGAATCTTGTCATTACACAACCTCAGTTGTCAGTTTCTCTGGGTCATGTCCTGCTATAGATTATCTGATATTTCTTTTGATGAGATATTGATGTTTTGAAACCTCAGATCAAGTTTGCCTAGTTATATGGAGGAAGAGTGTAATTTTGGGAAGAGGAGGAGCCCGAGACCTGAATCCACAACTTCTAAAAGGCACCTAAGTTGGGTCCCTTTTATTTCTAATCTGTCTTGAGTATCTACATATGCGTTGAAGAGAGTGTGTATGATTGTGCAGATACTGTGTCTAGGGCTACTGCTACAGTGTTAAGGAAGTATGACTGGGTACATAACCAAAAGTTTGCTAATGAAGTAAAGTCATTTAGATGAGGTTTTCTTTAGTCCTTATCAGATCCTTAAACAATTTGACATAGGAAAATTAATTCATGGAGTTTCTAAGATTTTTCAAGTACCCCATTATAAATCTGTCAAATATTCTACTCTGTTTAAAAGACTGCAGTAAGTAATCCATGCCACCTCCTGGCAAACTTGGAACAAAAATGGGATGGCAGGAGGAGACCAAAAAAAAAGATTCCTTTCAGGAAAAGGGACAGACTAATCCTTCAGAATGACTGTTTATAGTCTTTTTCTTCTCTACTGCTCCTGTTTCTCTAAGTATGCCCCAGAAACTCCCTCTCAGTATGCCCTTTGACAGCAGATTGTATCAGACTCTTGGGTGATAAAAGTGGCGCAGGAGGGTTATAGTTGGCACTGCATATACATACCTTCTTTCAGGGGAATTCCTCATCACCCTCTGAACCACACAAGGTGTTGTCTTCGGGTTCTTCAACACTTGCTGACCCTAGGACTAACAGAACCAGTGCCTTTATATCAAAGGGGAAGGGTACTACTCCAGAATGTTTCTGTTTCCAAAAAATAGCTTTCATAGAGTCTAGTTCTAAATCTTTCCTTCCCCACCCCATTTGTGAAAGTACCATAATTCAAAAGGTTGACCCTTAAGACGGTGTTGCCTGTCATCCCTCTTGTGAGTTTTATGGTAACATTAGCTGTAAAGGATGCTTATCACATCCACATAGTCACAGGCTTCACAAAATTTCTGAGATTCTCTGTATCTCGGTCCCATCAGTTTTCTGCATTACCCTTGGGGTTATCTACAGCTCCAAGGTGTTTACAAAATGTTTCTCTGTAGTGGTAGCTCACTGCAGACTGCAAGACATTCATATATTTTCTTATTTAGACAACTTATCTTTGCAGTCTGCCTAGATGTCAGGAGTCCTTAACATGAGTTTCATCTCTCCTTACCAGTTTGGGGCTCCAAGTAATTGCTCAAAAATCCTCCTGGACTCTGTCACGTGGGACTGTGTTTATAGGCTGCCTTCTAGACACTTGTCAGCAAAAGGATTTTCTTACCCAGGAAAAGGTGAATTTTTATCCAGAAGCTTTTCTGAACTTCTACATTGTCAGACTTCTGCAAGAAAATCTCTGTGTATCTTAGTTCATGGCTTCTGATATTCTCATGATTCCTCCTGCCAGGTTACACATGAGAAAAATTCAGTGGCTTTTTAAAAAAAAAACATGGACCCAACATTCATGTCTGCTGGAGTTTCAGATTCAAGTTTTGGATTTTATCAAAAAGCAACTGCATTAGTAGGGAGGGCAAATGGGTCAAAATCCAGGTCTCCCCTTTTCTCCTATGTCCAAAGTCTGTCTGTAACTACAGACTTCTCAGATTTTGCACGTGGAGCTGTTTCTATGGGGGTAAAGGCGCAAGGCTTGTGGAGCACTTCAGATAGACCAAAGCACATAATGTTACAGATGTTAGCTGTGATCCACACCATAAAATATGTCCATTATTGGTGGTATCCAGGATCTCTACAGGGAATTGCAAACCGCACCATAGTGATGTGGTACATAAACAGCGGGGACACTAGATCTTCTGTGAAAGATGATTATTATGGCTAGTGAGGTTGCTCTTCATCATGGTTTTAACCCTTCAAGCATCTTACATTCTATCAGAGCAAAATGTAATTACAGACGAGCTGAGCAGGATCAGGACAGACATTACAAATGGAAATTGAACAAAAGAGTTCTTCAGGAATTGATCAGCTTGTGGGAAACACTTCAAATAGATCTGTTTACCTGCTTTCAAAACAGACAGCTGAGCAAATTCTGCACTAGGATTCTTTGCAAGCAGGCCAGGAAAATAGATACGTTCTCATGCCTGTGGTAGGGGATGTTACTTTATACATTGTCACCCTTTCTACTGATTTCCAGAGAAATTCTGGAGATTCAAAAGGACATTCCAAAAATCATTGTAGTGAATCCCTTTTGGCCCAGGCAACATTGGTTCTCCCTTCTTACGGAGCTGGTCAAGGGGAATTACCACAAGCTTCCTCACAGACTGGACCTACTCACACAAGATAAAGGGAGTTTGATACACCCTAATCTCAGCTAAAGCTAAATACTACCTGGATGGATGACTCATTTTCTATACCTTTTGGACACCTCTTTCATGATGATATGCAGCAGGTACTAAAGGAGGCAAATTCTGCTACTAGGAAGTCTTACGTTGGCAAGTGAAAAAAATGTTCTAGTTGATACATAGCCAATAACCAAGACCCTATCGGGGATTATGTACCACTGGTTCTTAAAATATTTGTGTCACTTAGTTTCCTCTGTCCTTTCATATTCCTCTATCAAGGTTCATCGGTCAGCCATTTCAGCATGTCTGCCCATGGATCCTTCCCTTTTGTCTCTGTTTTTTGGTAAAACAGTTTATGAAGGCAGTTTTATATCCTAGGCAGCTTTTAAAAAAGGTGCCTCCTCCTTGGGATCTTAATTTTACGCTGAAAAGGTTATTGTTGCACTTTGAATGAGCTCATCAGGCTGATTTAAGGTTCTTCACATGAAAGATTTCTTATTGCTGTGACATCTGCAAGAAGAGTGGATGAGTTGCAAGCTTTCATGATGGTCGAACTCTCTCTGGCCTCCCATAGGGATAGGGTCACATTAAAAACAAGTTCCTTATTTATGCCCAGATTTGTTTCAGAATTTACTCTGGAACAAGTCATCAATCTTACAGTGTTGCATTCATATCTTCAGAACCAGAAAGAAAGGATTCTACATACTCTGGATATGAATAGGCAGCTCAGGTACTTTCTTGACCAAGCTAAGTCATTTAGAAAAGCAGATCAACTTTTTGTTTTATATGATGGGACAAAGAAAGAACAACCAGCATCAAAACAGACTGTTTTGAGATTGTTGTCCTCTGCTATAATTTTTTGTTATTCACACCATGACAGATCTATTCCAGGCAGTATCAAGTCACATTGTACTAGAGCCTTTGCTTCTGTGATGGCATACTGGAAAGAGGTGGACACTAGAAGCATTTTAGAGCATCATGGTCCTCTGTATATACATTTTACAAAGCTATACAAACTGGATTCCTTTTCCAGATCCAGGACTGGCTTTGTTAGGACTATTCTCCAAGAGCTGTTTGACCCTTATCCTTCTTCTTCCCTCCAAGTTGGATAATATTTGGTAATCAACCCATATAACCAAAGGCTACTGCAGTAGTGAGAATGATGAGCATAGTTGTGTAAGTTGCATTTGCCATAACTGTAGATGTTTGAATTCCACACTGCTGCAGTAGCTATACCCACCCTCCATCCTCCTACTTTTGTGTATAGTTAGTTGTTGGGTATAATGTTATTTGTTACTTTTTGTGTCTTTTAGAAGTTCAGAATAAGTAAACTCTTTCTCTCTGTATGAGCAAGAAAGACCTGAAAATTATATACCCTATTGACTGCTGATTTCCCTCCAGGGGGCTGGACAGTCAGCATTCAGGGTGTAGGTGCAGGAGGGAGTCTGAGCTTTGTGAAGCTGTCCAGTTATTGTATCCTGGGCAGGATACAATCCATATAGCCAAAGGCTACTGCAGAAGAAGATAATTTGAACATCTACTGTTACTGTAAATGCAGTGTACACAGCTGTACTTTCTACTGTACATAACCCACCATGCTGCATTGGTTGCATTACTCCCTGTGGTGCATCTGGTCTTTTTTTCTTTCTTCCTGCTCTCTTCCTACAAGCCCTCTCCACTGTTCTGTTCCTCCCTTTTGTCTGAGTGCTCCTCCTTTCCCACTCCCCACCCACCCTTACTTTCCTTGTGCTTGTTCCTGCATGGAAACTTTGGGCTGTCACTCTGTTATCACTTATTGCTGTTTGCATCTGGTCTTCCATTTGCACTTTCTTTTTCTGGTCATCTCATTCATGGCTGCACCTTCCCACTTTCTTTTATGTTACGGTCTGTCACAGTGCTTGCTTGTATTCTTCTCACAAGCTCTGGCCATGTCCAATTGTCCCCCCCCCCAATCTTGTCTTATTTAAAATCTGGTGTATATTGAGATATATGGGTTAGAAGGAGGTTAGCTATATATGTCCCTCCCTCCCCCAGCCCTGTCTTACCTAACATCTCTCTCATATTCTATTGTATACTAATGTTCTTTATAAAACAGATGTACTGTACTAACGGCAAAAACTGCAGTGTTCTCTACACACTGTAACCTATTTACTTTACTCCTGAAATCTCCATTTTTGCAATAGTTAAATAAATGTCATTTATATATTTATTGCATTTGTTAACCGGGAATGTTCACTGGGCCTAAAAAGAGCCCATTTTGAGTGGAGGCCCGGGGAGAAAAGCTCCACAAAGTTACATACAAAGAAAATAGAATCACATAAAAGGAAAAGACAATCACACAGTACAATTACAATGCATAAAAACTGGAAATAGAAGCAACTGTGAATAAGCTAGTGAATGATTACAATGGAGCATAGAGTGTATTCCAGAATACTTGAAGGTAATATATTTGTGGGAGCATAACTGTGAGGAGGATGAATACAGAGTAATTATAGTAGGAGAATAGAAGTGCAGAGGTTGTAAAGGATAGGTGAAGGACATAACATCCTAACATATCTAAACATATATCTTTCTACTAACTCTGTATATTCAGTTTTAGTGAATGTTATGTTGGTCATTTCAACTGTAACTGTACATTCACTTTTCATGTGCATACATATCGGATTTAATGAAAAATGCCACTAGTATATGTATGTAAAGTGAATATCTTCTGTATTTTATATTTGTAAAAACAGTACAGCTTTTTTTTCTCCTTTTACAGTGAAAACCCATTTTTATGTTATTCTATGTATGTATTTTTTAGTGTTCTTTGTGTTTACACATGTAGTGGCTTTGGAGCTTTTTTTCTTAGGCCTTCGCTGAAAGTGCGATCAATCCCAATGGGACTTTCCTGGTTAAAAAAAAAAAAAAAAAAAGATAAGTAATCCCAAACCCTAATGGGGTTCTAAATCTTTATCGGCCTTTTATCTAGGCTTGAATGTGAAAGCATAATGTGATTGTCATACAACAAGGATGAGTAATGGAGAGCAAAAAAATTTTTTTAAATATTTAATCAGAGTGTCTAAGGCTTGTCTAGTATAAGCTACACAGGAAGGTTAAAAAGCTGATATCTTTTTCTTTAAGCTACAGATTAAATTGAGAAAATTTAAAGATCATGTCTTCTCTCTCACACACACACACACACACACACACACACACACACACACACACACACACACACACACACTGTGTTCACATGCATCTTTATACATGTAAACATTTTTCTATCTGAAAAGAAAAGTTTGTTTTGCAGCCTTTAGAAAATTACCAAGTTTTAAAGATATCTTCCAAACGCAGAAGAGTAAACATACAGAGTTAACAGTCTGACAAAAAAATGAATCATTAGGTTTTCTGCCAGACTGTCAAATTAGCATTTACTTAACTAATACACAATTACGCAACTACATTAATCCAGTATAATTGGAGCCCAGAATGACATAAACACTTTCCTCCTAGCCATTAATGTTAATGCCGTAAACATGGCTCCATATGTTTATTCTTCTCTGTTTGAAGATATCTTTAAAACTTTGTAATTTTCTAAAGGCTGGAAAACAAACTTTTCTTTTTACACAGAAAAGTGTTTGCATGCTCAAGGATATATGTGAGCAGTTGTATGTGAAAAGAAAGTTTCATTTGCGCCTTTAGACATGATCTTTAATAAATGTCTATAAAACCATCTTGTTTAAATGCATGGGATTGAATAAAAGCCTTAACTGGTGTTTGGTGCTGAGGTGTACCTTGAGCACAAGCAGAAAATTAATAACTTTATGTACAGAAAGGGTGGGAAAATGTGCATCTTTATAACTGGCCTCATTAGACATAGCTGAAGTGCAGACAATTTCAGGTCTAATTTTAGACACTTAAGACGAGGATAAATGACATAAGATTTTTTGTCAACTCTTATTTTTGGGTACTTATTTGAAATATTTGATTTGTTTATTAAAATGCCTTGAGTGTAGGTGCTTTCGCTGAGTGGATACTCCTTTGGGTTATGGCTTTGGTGGAAACTGAACAGGGTTTACTTGCCTGTATTAAATGCTGCAGACTGGATTAAGCTGTATGTTCATATTGAGCAGCTCTTAACTTCTTAAAATGAACAAGGGACAATGAAGTTTCACAGATACAGTAGTGAAACTCTTTGCTGCATTATTTGTTTTGCTGTTTAAAAAAAATTAATGTGCATGTAGTAACTCGTTTTTTGTTAATGTGTGCTTCTGAAAGACTTGCACAGCAGAAGATATTGTGTGTCCATGCTGTTATCAGACTTGTCTGAACTGTTTATTTCCTTTTCCCTTTCAGAGTGAAGATGTATGGTTGGAAGCTGCTCGCTTGCAGCCAGGTGATACTGCCAAAGCAGTGGTTGCACAGGCTGTACGCCATCTCCCTCAGTCAGTTCGTATTTTTATTAGAGCTGCAGAACTGGAGACAAGTATTAGAGGAAAGAAACGAGTTCTCAGAAAAGGTAATCAAGAAAATATATGCATTTAAATGACCTTCCGAGACCAGAAGCTTGCATAATAAAATATGCTTAAATTCTGTTTTTCAGTTTAACTTTTTGATTAAAGTTTGCCTGTCTGTTAAGAGGTGTACCTCTGTACCTGTGCAATTTTGGAGAAAATGTAAACAGAAGCACAGTATGGATGCTTGGCAGCTCTTCTAAAAGGCCTTGCCTTTCTGGTAAAAAACAAACATGTAACACACCAGTGCAACAGAACTAGGTGAAAACAAAACCAGAAGTGAATATTTCCTATAAAAAAAAATTACAGCGTCTTCACTTTTTATTAAGAAGTATTTTAACATGTTTGCACATTAAAACAACTGCCCACATTGTATTGCATTAGAAATATTATTTTAATGGGTTTGCATGATCGAGATGAAAACAGTAAAAAAAAAAAAAATGTCTTGTAGGGCAGTAGGTGCCTGAAAGAAGTAAAGTTGACTGGTTGTGCTGATTGTTTTTTCTAACTGAATTTTAGGAATGTCTTATTTTATTTATTTGAACACAAGTTATAAGTTTCAGTCCCTTTAGTTCTAAACATACGAATTACATTGCTTTACTTTTGCTGCATTTGCCTCAGACACCATGTTGTGAAGCATTACTTATAAAATTATCTTGCAAACCAATTTACAAGTTCAAAGTTCAAGATCAGTACTCAGTATTTCTGAAGTTTGCAAATAGAAAATTCTGCAGAAGTTTGTTTGGTGAGGCTGATTAGCTGAATATTCACAACATTTCTGTAGGTTGAAAGAAAATCTTTTGTAAAAATAGCATGTTACAAATAAAATGTAGATTACTCCTATATGTGAAAATAAAGAAACCAGAAGGACCATGTTTTTTTTTTTTGGTGGGGGGGAAGGCTGGATTCCAGAACAATTTACTGTCATTTGCAAGGTACTGCCCCAGGTTTGTGAGACTTTTCAGAATGTGTGTAATTGCAAAAGAACGCTCATCATGAGATATGCAGATAATGAAGTGTATATTTCTTTACTGTCCTGTTACAATTTTTACCTGTTATTACAGGGTAACAGTTCCTGTTGATAAGCGTATGAAAAAATCTGCATTGTATGCCTGAAAATCCAGACCTACTAAATATAGCAACAATGTACGTGAGAGTTGCCATAGGAGAGGTGAAGAACTGTGACCATCTGTTATATATCTGCATGTGATGAACATGACTTTAACTGTGCTTGTCTGTATTTTAATAGTGTACTGTATACATTTAAGGCATGGCTCAAAACTCTTCAGTACATGGCACTACTATATACTACTACAGTATTCTATATTTTTCATCACATCTACAGCAACTGTGATATGTAGTAAAATGCAACAAACTGCTGCCATTGTCTGCCTGCTGGCATCTCCCTAAACATCTGCATTGTAGAGCAGTCCACAGCTTTGATTCACATTCACCATCATCACTTGGATGTTCATGATGATGCATTCTGCCCTATAGTCAACATCAGAATGTAAATGCAGATCACCTAGCCCATTAATGTTGTTTTATACCAAACTGAGAGAAGATTCCAGTTATCCAAAACCTGTTTCTGTCCCACCTGTCATAAGAATCAGCTGCATTCTTGTACTTCTTTCACAGAAGCTTGTTGCTGTTCAGCAGAGCCTGCTTTTGCAAATACAGTTTCAGGATTAAGACTTCTAGAATATGTGGCAGTGCTAATTTATACTGAGTCATTAACTCAGCATCTCATTATCTTGTATCAGCCAGTATTAGATCCTGCTTTGCTTCTTCTTCTGGCTTTTCCGGGTTAGGGGTCGCCACAATGGATCACCCGTCCGCTCATGATTGGCAGTGGAGTTTTACGGTGTCGAGTTGCCAGCCCGGCGCCCAGCCTTCCACGGAAGGTACACACACACACACTCACGCCTAGGGCCAATTTAGTGTGTCCAATCCACCTACAGCATGGGATGTGGGAGGAAACTCACGCGACCACAGGGAGGACATGCAGACTCCGCACAGAAGGCAACCCAGCCAAGGATCGAACTGGAGAACCTCTTGCTGTGAGGCGACAAAGCTAACCGCTGCACCACCGTGGCCGCCGGTAATTAAATATATAAAACAGTAGTGCAACAAAAGTAGGTAAAAAACAACAAAAACAAAACCCCTATATATGGATGCCTTTCTGTATTTCATGGAGTCTGTAATTATTCATTTTGTCTACTGATTCACATTCAGTATTTTGAGAGTCAGGGCAACTTTTCTTGGGATTATAGCTGTGCGGTTTTGTTGTAAATGCTATGCCCCATTTTGTTCAACATGAATAGGTAGTGATCTGTTTTCATAGTTTTTTTTATTTCTTTGACAAAGTTTGCTGTAGTCATTGTGTTTATTTCATCAATTTAGGGCTTGGCAGGCCTACAATGTATATATTTAACTCCTGTGAACAAGCTAGTGGTCTGTGGTGTTTTCTAATCCTTGTGTATAAAATGTCATTAAATAAAAATTCCTTGTACCAGATTACTTGACACCAAGATTTCTTATGGACAAAAGCTAGCTGTAATTGTTTAATTTATGAAGGAATAGTGTTTAAGGAGCAACATGCTTATCTTTGCAGTACATTTTGCATTAACATGTATATTTTATAATATCTTGCATTCTGTATATTTTTCTACTTTGTGGTGGTCCAGTCTTGACCAGGCAGTTTACTAGAGGATAGGTAGATAAAGTAAGTAATATATGTTGGAGAAACTTTCACCTCCTGTTAAAATATACTTGCACTCCATTCAGGAGGTTCTACCTCCGTGAGTTCATCAGTGATACTGAAACAGATCAGTCCATCTGTGGTATGTTTAGCAGTACCCATCAGTCTTCCTTGCTACTAACCAGTGAAACAAATCTGCACTATTTCATTCTGATGTCAACAGACTCCTGTTGTATTTTTTATTTTATTTATTTATTTTGACATTTGTTAACTGGAATAGTCTGACTAGCAGAAATAACAGTAAGTACAGAACGTTTCAATTACAAGATAAATTCTAATACAGAGGCAAGTGAAGATACAAAAAAATCTCAAAGTACAATAGCAAAAAAATCACAGGTAGTGCAATATCCAATACTAGAAGTCAGTGGTGGCTACTAAAGTTGCCTATACTTCTCAGGATTCAGTACAATGTAGAATACATCAGGAAGCTCTGGAGTAAATAGTTCTGACTCCAGTAGAGTAGATGAAGGCAGTACATAGGGTGACTAGAAGGGACATTAGAATAGAGAATAGTGTCATGATAAAGTACTAGGGGTGGTAAAAAGTGGATTGGGGAAGTGGACTAAAAAGAGCCCAAGAAATAAGGGAGCAACACAGTAAGAGGATTAGTTAGGGCTTTGGTGGGAACAGATCCAGGAGTTTGTTAGAGTTTCTTTTAGAGCATTTTTGACGTTGTGAGTATTAGATATAGTTCTAATGTTCAGAAGAAGTTTGTTCCAAGCTGCGGCGATGAAATAGCTATGTAGATGCTGACTGATTGTTCTTTTGGGCTTAAAGATTTAAAAAAGAAACTGGTCAGAGCTCCGGAGGGAGCGGTTGGGAGTATAGAAGATGATGAGGGATGAGATGGTGGGGCAGGAGGTAGGTTTGTGAAGTTGGAATGAGTGAGAAGCAGTTTTGCTAGTATGAGCCAGTAAGGGAATTCTAGTCGGGCAAGGAATTTGAGAGAAAGGCAGTGGTGTGAGTTTGTAGGGTTGGTTGACTTTTGTTATATGTGAATTCAAGCGTAGACTTCAGAGAGGATTGTAAGTTGGTTAATATCGGAGAGGCATAAAGTAGACTGGAAAGAAGGTAGGAGTAGACAAGGGAGAGTCTAGAGTCCTTGGTGAGGAATTTTTTTTTCTATAGAGTAAGCCCAGTTTTTGGTGAATAAATTTAAGTTGATTATCAATGATCGCGCCCAGGAGCTTTTTGTGTGTTTCTATGTTAATTGCAGTGTTGTCAAGAAATGTGATAGTAAATGATGGGATTTTCGGAGGAATAAAGGAAGGTTTTTTTTTTTGAGTTGATTGTCAGTTAACCAACTTTCAACAGAGTTGAAAGAGTTTTGGGTTAAAGTGCGGAGTTGAGAGAGATTATCAGAAGTGGAGATGATTGTGGAATCTTCTGCATATTGTATGAGAGAGGAGTGAGAGCAGGAAGTGTGGAGACAGTTTGTCTTTCGGCTTTTCCCAGTTGGGGTTGCCACAGTGGATCACTAGTCCATACATTGTTTGCAGTGGAGTTTTTACAGTGTCTAGTTGCCAGCGTGGTGCCCAACCTTCACAGAAGGCACATACACATAGACACGCACGCACCTACCTGCATGTCTTTAAAGCTCACTCGACCACAGGGAGGACATGCAAACTCCGCACAGAAGGCTCTCCAGACGAGAATCGAACCTAAGAACCTCTTGCTGTGAGGCGACAACACTAACTGCTGCACCACAGTGGCCGTAAGTGTGGATACAGTTTGTGAAGATATTAAATAGCAGAGGTCTGAGAATGTAGCCTTGAGGTATTTCCACATTGACTGGGAGGAAGGGTGAGAAGGAAGAGAGCCACTAGATGGACTGCTGTCTATTGGTGAGGTAGCTATAAACCATTTAAGAGTAGGATTTGAGAGGCCAGGATTAGGCAATTTTGTGTGGAACTTGGGATGAGAGAGAGTGTCAGAGGCTTTGGAGAGGTCTAAAAATAAACAGGAAAACTAGTTTATTGTTATTTCTGGCTTGATAGATAATATGAGTGAAGGAAATTGGAGAAGTAGTTGCACTATGGTTAGGGTGGAAGTTGTATTGGGTAGGCGTGAGTAGATTTTTCAAAAGAAGATAATCCAAGGCTGCTTGTGTATACATTTTTTTTAAGTATTTTAGAGAGGGGGATAGAATGGGTATGGGCCTGTAGTTTGAGAGGTCAGTGGAGTGTCCTCCTTTATGGATAGATATGGTGTAGAATTGTTTCCAGCTAGAGTTGTCTGCTGATTCTTGAATAGATTGGTTGATTAGGATGGAAATTGGGTAGGCTATAGTGCTAGCAGCAGGCTTTAGGAAGAGGGGGTGGTAGGTTATCTGCTGAGAGGAGAGCATGGCTTTAGTTTGTTTAGAAGAGATTTTATGTAAGCAGTGAGGACCGATTTGAGTGAGAAGGTGGTTTTATGGGTTGGGGGGTGGAGGGATTGGAGACGTGACTATTTTAAGTTAGTTTACTGGTGGTGTCAGTGGAATGAGAGTTAAGGATAGTGGCAGTTTCTAGGGGAGATGATAGGGCAAGGGTTGGGAATGCTAAGGCTACTTGAGTTAAGATTCTTGTTGATGGTGTTCCAGAACTTTTTAGGATTGCTGTGAGGTTAGTTTGAGGTTGTAGAAAAGTTTTTCTTGTCATTATTAACATGTTTTTTTACTCAGATTTTGGAGTTCTTTATAGGTTTGGAGGTGAACATAGTATCTAGTTTTTAACCGGTTATTCCAAGTGTTCTCCCTCTTGTGCATTAGAGTACGGGTGGACTGTGAAAGTCAAGGTGCAGAGAGAGATTTTATCCTAATTTTCCAAAGAGGAGCAAGGGAGTTGAGATATCTAGAAAAATGTGATTACATTTGTGTATGGCATCCTCCAGGAGTAAGTGTAGTAGGACGTACCAGTTTATGGAAGAGCATCTATTGTTGAACTCAAGGTTGAAGTTAGAGAGCCTGCATCAGTCTTTGTTTTTATGTGGTCTAATTTGTTGATGGGAGTATCTTTGAATGCAGGTTGGAAGATGGTCACTTATAGAATCCAGGCATTGTTTTGGGGCTGTGATATATAGGTTTGGATTGGATACAAGGATCCAGTCTAGGATAGAGCTCAAATTGGTTGGGTTACTATAGTGGGTAGGGGTAGAAATTAGTTGCGTAAAACTGTGGAGATTTATTTACTAGGGTGAGGACAGTCAGTGGTCAGGGTTTGCCAGTCAGTGTTGACATCACCCAGAATTAATATTTCATAAGATATATAGTGAGATTCAGGAGAGAACATGTTCAAGAATGAGGATGTTATTACGTGAAGGGATTTAAATAGCAGCAGTCGTATTTTTTTGTGGTTAAGTTTGCAGTTTACTATGAAGAGTTCTGCTAGATGAAAGTTGGTGGGTAAAATGGACAAAGAGAACAAGTTTAGTTGCTCAGAGTAAATTATAGGTACACCTCTTCCTTTTTTGTGGGCCCTGTCCAACTGGAAGATATTGTATCCAGGGGGAAGGATTTTATTGTCACTGATGTGGGATTTAAGCCAAGCTTCGGTGAGAGTTAAATAAGGTGAATAATGGGCAATCCATGAGTAGTGGACTTTGCTGACTTTGTTTAGTATGGTATGAATATTCAGTGAGTGTATGGTTAAGCATTTGGAGGTAGTATTGGGGAGAGGGGAAGATAGGGGTGAGGAGAAGCTGTTGTTATTAGAGGGCCAGGAGTCGGGGGGGGGCAGGGGGGTGAATATCTCCTGACAGCAATAAACATTTGGTGATGTGTGTTAGTGAAGAAATCTTAGGGCTGAAGTTGTGGTATTTGGGCTTAGTTTTGAGGGTGTGTGAGGGATGGAAGACTTCTTTGATCTTGAGTAAGAGAGGATTGGATGGGTAAAACAGAGAGGGTGTTAAGAAAGAATGGGGTGTTTCTAAGCCTTTATTGGATGAGTAAGAGTAGGAGGAAGGTTTTAAATTAGATTTTAATTTGTATGATCCTCCCTTGTTTTAATTAAAAAAGATTGCTAGTCTTGCACATTGTAGGAATTGTTATATTTTCCTACAGCTTAGACAATGTCACTAAGTGCCAATCACATGGGTGTCACATTATCAAAGTACATCTTCAGCATTCTGTATGACTTGCATAAGCAAGAATCGAAAACAAAACAGGATTGGGTGTTTTTGTACTCTATTTAAAAAAATAAGACATTTATTTTTAAAATAATACTATTATGTAATAACAGTACACCATAGTAGTGTTGCTGGTAATTCATTTATTTACACATGATGGAGGGATCATTAAATTATCCACACCTTACCATGGTTTATTGCCATAACATACTTTTATTTAAAAAAAAAAGTGTCAAATGCATGTTTGCAGCTGAGGCAGTACAGTTTGCTGCTTCTAAAGTAGTCTCAGCAGTTAAAGTGAAACTGCCATTTTGTTTATAAAACCATTGTTGTAACGTACATATAACAAGCAGCAGCTATTGCATTAAAATGATAAACTACATTGTTAATAATATGTGAAGCTTGTTGAAACTGCCAAAGATATTAAAGACATGCTTGCTGAAGAGAGTGCAGGCTTTGAACATATACTTTAGTTGTTTATTTTATACTTCTGTTTAGCATAGTAAGCTTATAACCCTTGCTTAATCATTTGTGCAGTGACATTGCATGCTTCCATCGCTAAGAGTAATCTCATCACACTTTTTTAACGTATGGTGATGTAATTTTATACCAGACATGTAAAAGTTTTTATTGCAAGGTTTGTATGCTCATTACCCAGATGTTTTTGCATGCGAAGGTTAATTTCACATCATTGTTTATAAGGAACTTTGGTTCCTGTAAAAATTATTTCCTGACCCTGAAAAGTGTTATCAGCTGTGTTTATGAGGCGCTGGTAAGAAATAGCTTCTTTGTGAAGTATCAGATGAAATATTTAATGCTTGACTGAGCTAAAAATTGATGACTGTATTGTACTGTAATTAACTGGAAACAGCTGAAATGAGACTGGAAGGAAAGTCTCTCTGTTAATTATGCAAACTTGTGCTAAACAGGTGCCAGTCTCTCCTTTTTGGGCCCAGTCTTTTGTATTTTTTAGAATGAATTCTGCAAACACTGTAGTTCGGTTAATAAGGCTTTATTAGATATTAACAATATTCAGATATCCAAATACTGTCTTCAGTTAGTCTGTAGAAATTCTGGAGTGCTGATTAACAATAACTTTGTTATAAATATATCCAAAATTTCTGCACATATATTCTAATAATATCAACTGAAACAGTATTTTCCTCCTGAATAGTATGAATATTTAACTTGACTTCTGTGGTCAGGCTCGAGTGTCTGTTCTGTGGTTCAAAATCTAACTTTCTTTCTGAAATGCAGGATATTTAATCATTTATATATCAGTCCAAACTAACTGACTTCCTGACTTCACCGCCTCTTTCTGAAGTATATTCTCATAACACCAAAAACCCTGTAATGTTTTACATGCCTCTCTAGCATTGGTTTCCCCAAGCTTTGTCTTGCATGTGCCTTATCTAGCATTGTATTGTAAGTACATCTTTCCCTTGAGAAAGGAACATTCTGTATTTTTGTATTTCTGCACATCTCATCCTTTATCTTTCCTGTCTAATGAATCGTCTTTCCCTGGAACTAAATGCATACTGTATTTTCAGGCCTATTATTCTACCTTAATGTTCTTTGGTGAATTCACTAACAATACCCTCAGTCTAACAGCTCCTCCTGAGGTCCCTAACGAAAGTTTGCAGGGACCTTCTTTTGCAGTTACCTTATATTTGTATTGCTAACTACTGTAATCTGGTTTGAATTTACAGCTTTATGCCACCTGACTCATAATCTGAAAATAATTTTTCTCTATCTGGTAAATAAACTTGCAATTTCAGTTTTGACCACGAGATGTCAGTTGAGCATTTATGGCCTGGCTGATTGAAGTAATTACCCTATTAACTAGATTCACAGTCTTTAGAGTCTTTTAGTCTAAGTTCTAACGTATGTGTGACACATCTAAAACCTGTGCATTATTCTGAAAATCTGTGTGTCTTAATTTTGCGGTTTTTAAAATTGATTAAGCCAGGTAATAACCTGTCTCTGAGTCTTTTAAGTTAAACAGATTACAAACTGTCAACTCTGCCTATTTTTCTTCCCTATCTCTGTATGCTGTAGTGGTAAAATTACACTGTTTATTGCCTATGTTTTTTACCTTATGAACTGGTAGCATATTGTACCATGATGTCTCTCTGATAGCAAATTAAACATTTTCCTGTTGTCCATTGATTTAAATCTTCAAACATTGTACTGTTTAGTCCATTTTCTTTTTTGTTGTATAGCCTATCAAGTATGATAGCTATTTTCTGAAGATTAACTGAAATTGGCACTAAAGGGATAACTTTATAACTGGTCTTGAAGAGTAATTGCCATATACTGTTTTAACTAGTGTCTGTAAATTCTCCTCTAGATTTGTTAATAATGCTGTTTACCTTTTTAACTTCTATGTGCTGTAATAGATGTTGGCCTTGTAAATTTGTCTGAAATATTCTATAAATATTTATGGCCTGTAATAGGTTAAGATCTGTACCAATGCATACTCTTGTCTTTGTCTTTTTAACTTTGACTAATGTACAATAAAGTGCACTGTAGTCTGTATATTAATTAACAAGTTAAGTCTGCCCTGGTATACCTTGAGTGTACTGCATTTGCTACATATTCTTTAGTTAACTTATCCTGATAAGCCTGTTATAAATAATTCTGTCACTTTACCCTTAACTAATGACTGTACAAATGATTCTGTCACTTTACCCTTAAATTTAATGACTAAATAATATAGTTTTGTTACTTTATCCTTAAAACTAATAACTTAATAATGTGAATGATGATGCAGTAGAAATGCATGATGTAATAAGCCTGTTGCAGATAATTGTCACTGTACCTTTAAAACTGACTGAATAATGTGAAGCAGAAATATATAACAGAGTATTAATGTTTTATTCTGAAACTGGACTGAAATGTATTATACTGAACACACAACTGAGTATGAATGTCATATTCTGAATCTTGACTGAAATTTACATTACTGGACATTTAAAATAAAAAATAAAATAAAATTAATTAAATTTAAAATTATAATTAATTAAATTAAAAAAATTAAATAAAAATAGCTGTGCATAAATGTTATAATCTGGAAACTAAAGTAATACTTAAAGAATATCTTTTGCTGGTGTTACCTAAACATAGATAAAAGCATGACTGAAAACTGGTAATGTCGTATTCTAGAAACTAAGCTATTAGTAACTTTTCCTGTCAGTATTGTCTGAACATAGATGAACTGAAAACTAGTACTGTTGTACAATTGTCTGAAAACATAAGAACATTTACATGCTTAATATCTGTTTTGACATTGTTACTTGAACACAGATGACTGCGGTGGTGGTGCTGCGGTAGCGTTGTCGCCTCACAGTAAGACGTTATCCCGTTCGATTCTCAGCTAGAGCGTCTTCTGTATGGAGACATGCGTGAATGGGCGTACCTTCGTTGAAGGTTGTGCATCAGAGCTGGCAACTCGGCACGTAAAAATCTACTGCCAATCATTAGCGGACCGGAGTTTCGCTGTGGTGACCCCTAACAGGGAAAAGCAGAAAGACACAACAACTTGAACACAGATAAAGAATAAACTGAAAACTAGTACTGTTAATATAACTGTCTGAAAACATGAGAACATTTACATACTTTAACTTGTACGTTTTGACTTTAAACAAACATTGAAGAAATAACTGAAACACATTTCTGCACCAGAGCCCTTGCCAGATTTTACTCTGCATTGTCCCAGTTACTGATAAGGTATTGGAAGGCCTGCTTTAATGTTCAAGTGTCCTTTATATAGTTAGGGCTTTTAAACCTGTCTTTGTTATCTGTTGTGCAAGGCTGGGTAGCTAGTTCTTGATTGTATTTAGTATCAGGTCCTTAAAATAACATTTTCAACTTTTAACAATTATAAACTGATAGCATTACATTTTTCTGTATGAAATAAACATTTGCTTGTAATAAACTCTTGCAAGTCTGTAAGAAAACTGATAATATACTACAGTGACATGGAAAGACTGTAGCTTTATTATTAAATTAAATAGAAACTTCAGTGACATTGTTTTTCCCATCATAATCTCATATCAAACTAAATTACTGTATTATTATTTTAGCATTTTTTTATTTCTGCACCTCTATAAAATTAATCTTAACTGTTGAACTTTCTACATTTACTGTCGTGACCCTCCGGTCCTAACATGCTATTTTGTGTGTGAAACTCCTCCCACTGTCTTAACATTGCCGCTTTGTTTAGCTGACGTCATTTAACTTTTCAGTACTACTGAATGCTGCAAGGGTTTATTATTACTGTCTACTATTTTCTTGGATAAATAGTAAGTACTGTAACTGCATAAACTATTAAGAATACTATTTCCTCTTGCGGAGCCGGACAATAATCTGATCTGGAGTGCTTGGTAAACTGCAATTTCTGCATGAAGTATATACAATTGATTACAGACACCTTTATTACTAGAGTTGAACTTATCTGATTCTAGAAGTTTACTTGTCTGTCTTTTATGAAAGTATATGAAATTTCTTTATCTGCGAGTTTATTTGAATGTCCTTTATACAACTAAGTGAAGTTTCTTTATATAATGTACACATTTATTAGTAGAGATAAATTGATCTAATTCTGGAACTGTATTTATCTGCCCTTTATACAAGTATTAAGTAGGGAGTTGAACCTGTGGCTTTAATGACGCACAATATTTATGATGCGTCTTTGCATTCATGGAATCTGAACTTTTAACTGTACTGTCACTTTTAAAATGTAGCATTGATTTTAAATTGTACATTAAGCTAGCAAAACATCAAAATATTATTTATGCACTGCAGCACTTTGCTACCATAATACAAAGATCTTAACGTCTACTAAACAAAACAATAACACAAAAACAAAACAATAACACAAAAAATTCATTTGTTAAATCTATAACTGTAAACCCTTTATTATGTGAATTAACTTCACTGTCATTTGTGGCATACCCTGTACAACATAAATCCCTACAGTTACCCTTTTTTTTTCTAACTGGCTAGACCCAGTATGTCTTTCTGAGCACTTTAGCTGTCAGCTGAACTGGAATTTATTTTATTTTTAACCCATAAGTCTGCATGTTCCTATTGTAACCAATTTTTCAAATTCTGTACATTTGCGCAATCTATTCCATGTGAATTCTCACAAGTGTCATCTGTATGCACTACTGTACATGCTGTAACATTTTTATTTTTCCATAAAATCTTGTTACTGTAGTCTAAAACAACATACAACTCTGATGACATGTCCTTACCTAGTATGGAGCTCTTATACTTAGAGCAGTTAGCCCCTGTAATCTTTGACCCTTTAAAGCCTGACAAAACTACACTTGTGTCCTCTACATTATTCCATAATTTTCTGTAAACAATGAAATATTGTCATTTCTTTTAACCTTAAACAATGACAAACAAATGCTCTGGTTTGGTGCTGGACTGCCAACACCCTTTATAGGTAAGCTAAAAATCCTTTGTTAATAGAACTAGCAATGGAATGCATATTTTCTTTACTTTGCTCTGAAACGGTAGTTTGTGATGAAGTCGTCTGTATATTTACTTTATCAGACTGATTAATATCTGCTCAGTTATCCACCCTTAGTGCAATATTTGCACTGGCTTATACAGTATTGTTACTTAACTCAGTACTTTGAATTACATGTGCTGTATCATTACCACTGATGTTTGAAAACTGTAAATCAGAATTACTGACAGAAGCTGGCTCATTCTACAAGTTATGTGATAGTGTGTCTGTTGCAGTGATTTAATCCTTTTGTGTCTGGAAAGATGTAACACTTGAACTAATAACTTTTTAACTTTAAATGAACATTTCTGGAACACAATTTTTTTAGCCTGTTTTACCCAGTTTTTAACTTTAAACCTAACATTTTTACTGCTATCTTAACTGTATAAATATTACTTGCATGTTTATACAAAAGGTATGCAGGTGACTTTTACTGATGTATTTAAACTTTTCTGAGCTTTTTTTTTTTTTTTTAATCTAAAAAGTGCATATAAAGTCTTTCATAATGTTGCGATTCTGGAAGAATGTGTCCTGTTGTCTGCAGCTTTTTAAACTTTTCTTGTTGGCTGTGTGACATCACACTGGAAACTTGAAGTACATTGCTGTTAACTGGATAATGTATTTGCTGAAGGTTGTAGATTTTCTGAAGTAGTGCTGGTCTGTTGAAGGTCTTTGAGGCTTTTTCTGAAGTGAATGCTGGTGCTCTGCAAATTGTTTAACTGCTACAGTTAGATGTAGAGGTACGTCGTCGTCTGCTGTAGCTATTTTCTGTATGAAGTTTACATCTGGAATATTAGTGGTGTTTTACTGAAAAGTCTGCTCTGTAAGAAGTAACTGTAGTGCTGTCGACTGTGGTCTTATTCTCTATGAGTTCACTGTCTTGTCTCCCATCTGGAAAAACACTGGTGTGCTGTGGAGAAGTCTGTTGTCCTGAAGTCTGTTCCATAGAATGCATGTAGTCTGACAGCTGATAAGGTTGCTTTGAATGAAACCCTGCTCTTTTGCATATTGCTCTGTAGAACACAATTAGTCTGACTGCTAATGCAAAGTTGCTATGGGATTTTGAAACGTAACTTTTACTGCTTTTTGCGCACTGTTATGTTTGGAGTGTTCCCACGCTTAGGTCTGAGTGTTTTCATGCATCAACGGCTCTTCCATTGAGGTAACTAGCTAGCTATTCCTGCCAGGACTATTGTATGTATATGTGGAATAAACAACATGTCTCCTGTTGCTATTGTTAACATAATATTGCGAATGCTGCTTTCAGTTTCATCTGTTATATGCTCAATGTAGTTAATTAATGTAATAGGCCTTGGATTATTTGACTATTGTAATTGAAGCCTGGAATGCCTTGTTCTTCATCAAACCCAATGTGAAATGTGCTGTTTTAAACTGCATTGTTTTTTTAGCTGAATTTGCTTTGTATTAGAATGACTATTACCTGGGCCCATTACTGTTTGTTTAATTTGCAGGATAACTGTTGGCCTATTTTTACTTTAAAGATTTTAAACCCTGTTAAAGCACTCGCTCTCGAGTGACTGCATGCTAGGATCTTTAATCGCTGCCCAGTCTGTGCCCAGTCTCTCCTATTGACGCCGCTGGCTTACAGTATGTGAAATAGTTTCTTGTTAAAGATTTTAAAGTCTGTTAAGCACTTGCTCTTGAGCAATAGTGCTTTTAGTACATTAACTACTGCCCAGTCTGTGCTCAACCTTCTCTATTGATACAACAGGTTTACTGTACATTAAACCTTCAATGTGCTGTTTAAGCACTCGCTGTTGAGCGTTGTGACTATTGTGAACCTTAAACTGCTTCCCAGTCTGTGCTCAGTTTTTCCCTATTGATAGTTTGATTATACTACTGCTGAATCTAATACCCCCACCATGTAAACTGCTGTGATATTGTATCTGTTTAACTGTGCTCATTTTTCTTAACTGAGAACACTGCCCCCTATGTTTCAACTTTATTGGTGATATATGCCAAGTGTTTTTTAAATGCTTAAACTCTAGTTGGTGATGCATTTTAAATTACTCAGCTGCCATACTGACCGTCCCAAGTAATGCATTAGTTTTAACTTGCTAGCATTTTTTTTACTAAATTATAATATTTTACTGCTATTTATTTGCTTGTTCTGAGTCCTGCATTTACTGTATTATGTCTAACCTTTCATGATAAATTGTGATATTTTGCCCATGATACATCTGTCTTTATACAGCATAGCTCTACTTCTGTATACTAGATTACAACATTCTCCTAGCGTTCCTGTCCCCCTCTTAGTTTCCTTTGATCCTAGTGTTCATGCATACCCTCATCTCACACCAATCCCTAGGCTATTCCACCATTTTTTTAATCTGAACCCATCTAACTTTTACAGCTTTTACCCTATTGCAGATACTGACAAATTGTTACCGTGCTAATAATTGGTACCTATCCCTTTTCTTTACAGTTTGTCTGTCACGTATAAATTACCTGGGTGTTTCCCATCATTCTATGAAGTACCCTGGCTTCCTGCCTTTAAAAAAAAAAAGCTTCCTAAACAGGAATCCTGCAGTGTTCTCAGAAACTACTCCTGCCTTTCTCCAATAACTGCCTATAATATGTATGTTCCCCATACATCTTTACCTGTTACTATTCTATGCTCGCTAGCAGCAGCAGACCTCACTCACCCCTCCTCTCCAAGTCCCTCCACACACTTCTAAGTGCTCATGGCCCTTCCTGCAGTTGGACGGTTTGACCACTAGGTGGGAGCATCTACCCACTGCCAACCATTCATAGGTTCATAGGTAGACACTAGGCTATCTGCCCTAGGGCATTTATAAGCCTAGCCAAAGTGTGTTTGGCTTTCACCTCCCTTTTAGATTAGTTTACTGTGCCTCTGTCTAGCAGGGACACAGAAGAGATCTCAGGGGTAAACTTACCATCTCCCATCCACTCGTTAAGATTTTTCTTGAAGAGGGTCAGTGAGGGGCTCTGTCTAACATGAATTGGGATTTTGTTCCAGAGTGAGGGGAGCCTCTGGGATATGAATCTGTCCCTCCAGCATGTCCTATTTATTGCTGTGCTGAGGTTTAAGTCCCTGCAGCGTGTACTTCTAAGGGATTTGGATTTCCTGAGGTGGAGCATGTCCATTAATTCTGGGTTAGACATGGCCTTGTACGTCAGGCATAGATCGCCTCTGAGTAAGTGGTAAGCAACTGAGTAGAGCTGGAGTTCCTTTAGTCGAACTGCATAGGGCATATGTTTGAGGCCATTGATCCTCTTGGTGAGGTACTTCTGGCGTCTCTCCAGTTGCTGCAGGTGTCTGGTAAGGTAATCCCAAATGGGGCATTGTATTCAATTATGGGCCTGATGAGTAGAGGGGCACAATGACCTCTCTTGATCTAGATGTGAACCCTTTCGTGATAAGGTGGGCTATATAGAAGGTCTTTCTAACCACTTTGGCAACATGATTGTCAAAGGAGAGATTACTATCTACTTGGGTCCCCAAATCCCTAATTACTTCTTCTGTACTTAATTACCTATGTGGTAATTTGTGGGCACTTTGTTTTTCCCAAAGGGGATGACTATGCACTTTTTGGCATTTAGCTTGAGGCCGTGGTTCTGGCACCAGGTATCCGTCTCTGTGAAACCCTTTTGGAGGATGCTTGTGTCAGCCAGAAAGTCGATTATAGCTCCCAGTTTGCAGTCATCTGCAAACTTGGTCAGCCATAGTCCTCCCGTGTTAGCCTGTACCTCAGAGAAGCATATACCGAACAAGAAAAGTCCCAGGACTGAGCCTTGTGGGATGCCACTTGTAACTGGTTTAGAGTCTGACATGGCACCTGCAATTCTGACCATGTGGGTTCTATCTCTGAGCCAGTTTGCAACCCATCTTGTGACACAGAAGTTGATATTTAAGCTGGTGAGCTTATTTATGATGCTCGAGTGGGCTATTGTGTCGAAGGTCCAGGTAGGCTGTGTGGACTACCTTCCTATCATCTATGGCCTTGGTAACTTGTTTCAAAGAAGTCAACTAGGTTTAAGAGGCAAGATCTGCCATTAACAAAGCCGAATTGGGTAGAATCCAGTGTCTGGAGGTTCCCAATGTCTTTGTTTATGAGTTCCATGATGATACGCTCCATAGCTTTGCAGACCACACAAGTCAGGCTTATAGGGTGATAGTTCAACATGGCGCCACCTTTGTGGAGCAGGACTACTGTTGTTGTACGCCATTCTTTGGGCACATATCCTGACCAGACTAGTCAGGCTTATAGGGTGATAGTTCATTGTGGCACCACCTTTGTGGAGCAGGACTACTGTTGTTGTACGCCATTCTTTGGGCACATATCCTGTAGTAAGGCTGAGTTTGAACAGTGACTTTATGTGAGGGTTCAGTTCTTCTTGGAGCTCGTGTAAGACGCAGTCCGGGACACCATCCGGTCCCATTGATGCTGTGTTTTTTGCTTTGGTGAGGGCAGCTTTCACCTGTGCATCTGTGATGTCTGGGAGGCTACATTCTGTTGGGATAGACATTTGCTCTTTTGGGGGGGGGGGTCTTGTAAGGCATGCAGTTATATATGGTCTACACACTTGATTATGCATCCATTAAGTATGGAATCTATGCATCTGTCCTTTTATGCAGACTGTTGTACGAAAAATTTGGTCTATATGGCTAAGTGTAATGTATGTGTTTCATGTTACATAGGGAAGACAAATCATATGTTTAAAGACAGGATTTTGCAGCATCAGAGTGATATATGAAATAATAAACTAACAAATGCATTAGCGAAACATGTGTCTGAAGCTGGTATGAGTCACAACTTTAAGTTCTTGTTATTATAGAAATTAAATGAAAGTTTAAGGGAAGGGGATTTGAGTAATGAGACTGAACTTGCTGAGTTAAAATGGACTGTCAACTTTAAAGCATATGTGCCACCTGGTTTGAATAGTGCTGTTGCTTTAAAGCCTCTCCTAAAGAAGAGGGGCTTAGTTCACTGATAAGTGTTAGCACCCAACAATTTAAATAGTTTTTAATTAAATGGAAGCTTTTTTGTATTTAAAGGTCTGTTTTTTTCATACTGTTTGTCAAGGTCTGAAGAAGCAAGCAATCGTGAAAGCGCTTACCTGTTAATATTTGTTTTTATCTGTTTTTTTTTTGGAATTAAAGTGCTCTTACTCTCAGCACTGGGCATCTTTTTGTTTGCTAATCTAAAAACTAAATCATTTTCTCTCCAATAAATCTTAGGGATATATATGACTTAAAATTGGCAAATTCTCTCACTTATACTCACTATTCCTTTAGATTTGGAACCCAAACAAATATAGATACACTCCCCTACCCCGCCCAAATCTCACCCACCCCAGCACCTCTACACATGTAGACAGTAAGTGGTTTACCTACCCCCTCTAACCCCCAATCAACTTATTCCACTTCACCCCTACTAATTAATCTACCCCTCTCAATTCAATAAATCCAACTTCACTTACTGCAGCCCATCCCAGCACCAAATATCTAACTAACATCCTCCTACCAACCTGAACAAACACCATGCCTACTAAATCTTCCTTATTTCTAACTCTGCTACTATTTCTTCTCACACTGTGCTATCTAAGCTGTCTCACCAGACCTCTTAACACTAATCACTCTCCTCCTATTCATTTAACTAATCCATGCTACACAAAACCCGCACACTCCTCAACCTTCATATCCTCCTGTCTCTTCAACACCAGTTTACTCTTCCTCTATAAACTCAAACCAATTTCCAAAACTACAACTGTCATCCTTATTAGTACTACTACTACAAAACTAGTAACCCATAAACCAGATAGTAAGCTGTCTAAACACCCCTTTTCCCATATTTGCCAATTCATCACCATCCTTCTCTCCGGCGATATCCACCCAAACCTTGGCCCTCTTCCCCCTAAAGTCTCAACTTCCCCCTCTCATTCCCCCCACCTCACTATTAAATCCCTCCATTTGACAGCTCTAAATATTCAGAGAATATGTAGTAAGATCCCTAACCTCCATGCCTGGTTTCTCCACAATCGGCCAGATATCCTGTACATCTCCAAAACCTGGCTGAAACCCCATATAAAAGACTCTGAACCAATACCACCCAACTACTGCATAATTAGAAAAGGTAGAACTCATAAAAAACGCAGGAGAGTTGCTCTCCTCTACTCATCCTCCCTCTTAGTTACTCCCTACACCAAACAGATTCCCCAATTCGCTAATGCTGAACTATTTCCAGCCCTACTTCAGATAAACAAACATAAGCTCATCTGCATAGTTATCCTTTACATCCCTCCTGGAGACAATGTCCCAATCCTTGAAGACATTCTCTCTTGGTTTTCCACCACTGTAACCAATGAGACTATAATTTTGGGTGATGTAAATATTAACTGGGCCACTATTCAATCTCCCACAAACCCTCTAAATATAAACCTCTACAACTTCTTCCAATTTATCAATGCCACAACCAGACCTTCCAAGGACTTCTCCACTGGAATTACCCTTGATTGGATTGTAGTTTCCCATCCTCAAATCATCTCTGATAGTGGTACCCTTCGTGACCCACTCAGCGATCACTTTCCCACCTTTGCCCACCATCTTTCCCCTCCTTACAACTATCCCATACCTATATCTCCACTCGGTCCCTAAAAATCTTTAACCCCAATACATTCATAAACTTGCTCAAAGAAATAAATTGGAACCCACTAAAAACTTTATCCTTAGATAATGCCATTACCTATTTCAGTACAACTTTCCTAAACTTGTTAGATTCCTTGGCCCCCCCTGAAAACAAAACTTATTAAAAGTAAATCTGTCCCTTGGCTAACCAAAGACACCTTAAGCATCATGCGACTCCGAGATAAAGCTTGGAAACGCTACCACAAAAACAATTGTAACCACCCTCAAAGATCCTATTTTTCCACTCTCCAGACCAATCACAATGCAAACCCCCAAAAATTCTGGGATGGAATCTCCTCTCACCTTAAACCAGGTAAAATAGAAAACCCCACCCCCAATCCAAATGCTGCCGACATAGACCTAGCTACCCAGTTTAATTCTTTCTTCTTCTATTCTACAGCCAAACTAACATCTACCTTCACCAACCATCCTACTACCTTCACCTACCCCCTCCTACTCTAGTACCTCCACTTCTCAACCTCCTCCCTTCTCCATAAATCCCATCCCTATATCTACTATAAAAAACTACTTCAAAACCTGAAACCAACTTCTAATGCCTCTGATCAAATCACTTTCTATTTCTTAAAGACAGCTGCATAAGTCATAGCCTTTCCCATCTGCATTCTAATAAACCGATCAATCTCAGAAGTCTATGTACCCCAATTCTGGAAAAAGGCTTTTATTAATCCACTCCGTAAAGGGGGTAATAACAATAACACCTCAAACTTTCGACCTATCGCCATCTTATCCCCCATTTCTAAACTTCTCAAAATGCATCCACCTTCAACTTTTACTATCTCGCAAAGAACCACCTTCTAACTCCCACACAACATGGATTCAGACCTGGCCATAGCACTACCACCGCTCTCCTCTCCTTCCTAGAAACCGTTAAGGCCTGTGACTCTGGCCACATTGTATCCACCCTCATATTAGACCTTTCAAAGGCCTTCGATATCATCTCTCACAGCCTTTGCCTTACCAAACTCTCTAAACTAAATCTTTCCCCCCTCCTGTATCAACTGTTTCACCAGTTACCTCTCAAGTAGGCAACGAGCAATAAATTGGAAAGAAGCTACTTCCCCATTCCTCAACACTCCCACAGGAGTACCCTGGGGTTCCGTTCTAGGTCCACTGCTATTTAACATTTTCATAAACAACTTCTATCAGACCATCCCTAATGGTAGTCTCATCCAATACGCCGACAATTCAACTATAATCTGTTCTGCTACCTCCATCTCCGTACTAACAAAATTAACTCAAGATGCCTTCTCCTACACTGAAAAATGGATGCTAGACAACCACCTAGCACTTAATGCTTCTAAAACCAAACTCATTATATTTACCCCTTCCAAAACCACCACCCTAGACAAAAACACTTTCTCTGTCACTAGTCAGAGCAATACACCTCTCGAAATAGTATCTAATGCAAAATTACTAGGAGTCCTCATTGATGACCAGCTCACATTTGATACCCATCTACTGTTAAATATCTAGTCAGAGCAATACACCTCTCGAAATAGTATCTAATGCAAAATTACTAGGAGTCCTCATCGATGACCAGCTCACATTTGATACCCATCTACTGTTAAATATCTAGTCAGAGCAATACACCTCTCGAAATAGTATCTAATGCAAAATTACTAGGAGTCCTCATCGATGACCAGCTCACATTTGATACCCATCTACTGTTAAATATCAAAAAAACTCATAAGAAACTTGGCATGCTCTATCATCACAATCGCTACATCTCTCTCTCTACTAAGCTTATTCTCTCTACCACATATCTCATCCCATCCCTGCTATATGGTGCCCCACTCCTTACTGACCTGCAATCCTCCTTCAAGACAAAACTCTCCCCCTGTTACAATAACATTTCAAAATTTGCAACAGGCCACAGATCTTCTACACACCATTACAAAATTGTATTGCCCTTCACAAAGTGAATTGGCTAGAGCTACCCAATTACCTCTCCTATATTCAACTTATCCAAGCACACAAACGTATCTCCAGTCCCTCTCTCTGCCCCTTCCTTGCCACTACCCTTAAAATGCATCAACCTGATCGACCAGATTTTGGGAGTTAGATCTTAGGAGACTAACATCATAAACCTTCCCGCCTACCAGGCAAACATCTTCTGTCCTTCTCTCTAGCTCACCTCTGGAATTCGCTCCCACCTCTTATCTGTACCACTGACAGCCTCTCTTCTTTCAAAACATTACTTCACTCCCACCTAACATCCCACTGGGAATGCTCCTGTTCCCATCCTACATAGTCCTCCAACTTAAACTATACTCCAAGAGCTAATACATCTATAAATGTCCTCCTGTTGTTTTTAACTCTGTTAAGCAACTGATGGAATTAACAAACTTTGTATATAACTTTGATTTGTTTTTTTTTTTTTAAAGATTTCTCTGCTTTTGTATTTTACTAATGCCATTTACCTGTATTGCTGTACTTTCTATTGTTATAACTTGCTTCTGTTAAGTAATTTGTATTTTTTTTTTTGCTGGTGCTTTTCTCCCCAGGACTCCATTGAAAACGAGTTCCTCGTGGCCCAATGGACCATCCTGGAAAAACAAACTGCAAATAAATAAATAAATAATAAATTTACTGCTTTTTACACCATTCATAGTGGCCCACAATTGTAAGAATTAAGACTGTATTGTACTGGAATTATCTGAAAACAACTGAAATGAGACTGGAAGGAAGGTATCTGTTAATTACCCAAACTTGTGCTGAACAGGTGACAGTCTCTCCTTTATGGGCCCAGTCTTTTGTACTTTTCAGAATGAATTCTGCAAACACTGTAGTTAGGTTAATAAGGCTTTATTAGATGTTAATATCTAGATTTCCAAATACTGTCTTGAATTAGTTTGTAGAAATTCTGGAGTGCTGGTTAACAATAACAGTGTTGATAAATATATCCAAAGTTTCTGCTCATATACTCTGATAATATCAACTGAAATGGTCTTTTCTTCCTGAATAGTATGAATATTTAACCTGCTTGAGTGTCTGTTCTGCAGTCCAAAAGCTAACTTCTTTCTGAAATGCTGGATATTTAATCTTTTCTGTATGTCAATCCAAACTAACTTTCTGACTTCACTGTCTGTTTCTGAAGTATATTTTCATAACACCAAAAACTCTGCAATATTTTATACGCCTCTTTAGCTTTGGTTTCCCATGCCTTGTCTTGAATGATCCTTATCTAGCATTCCGTTCCAAGAAGAGAAAGGAACATTCTGAATTTCCGTATTTCTGCACATCTCATGCTTTATCTTTCTTTTCTAATAAATTGTCTTTCTCTGAAACTAAATGCATACATGAAAACCCAAGTTTGACTCTGTATTTTCAAGCCTGTTATTCTACCTTAATGTTGTTGTTGTTTGTCTTTCGGCTTTTCCGGGTAAGGGGTCGCCACTGCGGAACTCCGGTCCGCTAATGATCGGCAGTAGATTTTTATGAAACGCTGAGGTGCCAGCTCGACACTTAACCTTCAATGAAGGCCCACCCATTTACGCACGCATGTCTTTCGAACTCTACCCAACCGCGGGGGGGGGGGGGCATGCAGACTCCACACAGCCGAGAATCGAAATGGAAAACATCTTGCTGTGAGGTAGCAACGCTACTGCCGTACCACCGCGGCATATATTCTATCTTAATGTACTGTAGTGAATTCACTAAGAATACCCTCACTGTTAACAGAAGCGCTGTTAAGAAATGGTATCTTAATGAAGTATCATTTAAAATATTTAATGCTTAACTGAGCTGCACTGTGTCATAGTGAATGTAGATGCTCAGCTTATGCAGGTTTGAGTTAATTTGGGACAGATAGTATAGTACATTCATATTGATGCTCCAAGTTATGAATTCCTGTGACATCATGTTCACTGTGCAGAATCACAGTTTTTGATGGACCTGCAAGGCTGTTTCCAGTTACTATGCTGGAGCCCACAGTGTATATCCTGTATTACAGGTCAGAATAAAAAGTCTTTCGGCTTTTCCCGGTTAGGGGTCGCCACAGTGGAACTCCGGTCTGCTAATGATTGGCAGTTGATTTTTATGGTGCCAAGTTGCCAGCCCGACACCCAAACTTCAGGGAAGGCACACTCATTCACCACACACCTACCTGCTTGTCTTTAAATGTCACTCGACTGCGGGGAGGACATGCAGACTCCACACAGAAGCCGCTCCATCCGAGAATCGAATGGGAGAACATCTTGCTGTGAGGCGACAATGCTAACCGCTGCACCACCGCAGCCTCTAGTTGGTATGGGAAAACTAAACGGCTGTTGCAGCTTCTAGTTATGCTGTTGCAGAGTTTTATGATGTCATTCGTGTGGCTTTGCAGAAGTGTCTCAACATTAAAATGCATTCTCTACATACAGTATGACTAGTACCATATTAGAATTTAGAGTTAACATAGCCTTAACTTTTGTGCGGAGTACAAGTTTGTGCTTAATTCAGTCACCTGAAGATTGTAACCTAGCTTGGTCATTGCTACAGCAAAGAATTATGTTTTGGCATTGGCAGCATAGATGACTGTGGCATATTAGTTCTTTGTCTTTTACAGGGAGTAGCCTTCCTCATCAGTTTCCATGGGCCTCCTATTCTGTTTAATTTCTCTATTTTATCAGCAGCTCCTACAACCTTCCATTTTTCTTCATGAGGGTTTCTCACAGCAAGTCATATCTATATTTATCCTGCTTTTCTTTCTTTCCAGAGTGTTTTGCAGGTTTGCTGATATTCCTTTTTAGGTCTACATTAGTCTCATACCAGTCATTTCATGGAACATTGGTTAGAGTGCATGTTTTTCATATATGGTGCAAAGAAGGTTTGGAACCCTGAGTATGACTGAGAAAACTTGGGATCTGATGTTGTTAATCTTTGTTCATTCCGTACTGATGGGTTATCAGTTCCATTCTCGGAATCAAGCCTGTCCAAATATCAAGCTCGCGTCAGCCAAAAACTCTCAAGGCAAGGTCCTACCCAGAATGCTCTGCTCCCTCAGATATCATTTGCCGCGTTGCTGTACAGTCGTCTCAAGCCACTCTTCAGCTAAGTGTCCAATTTTTTGAAAGTTTTGTATATAATTTCTACTTTAACTTTTTTAAACAGTTTCTGGTATTATTCTCCTACCCTATCATATCCTTAAGACTCTCTACCTTTAGTCTGTTTCTCTTTATTACCCTTTTCTTACCTTTGAGGTAATTCTTCATTACCATCGTTGGTAATCCTTCCTTCTCTCTTCTTACCCTTTTGGATAGCCTTTCCTTTTTTTTTTTGGTACTGTTCTCCACATCATTGTCAGATAAGAAAAGCAGTGTTGGTTTAAAGCAGCGTAAGGATTGCGGCCATAAGTTACCACTTTCCAATGGCCATGATTTGTGTCTATTGTTTGAATGTCTCCCACCTTACTAATGTTTCGACCAGGACTATTAAACGAGTGAAAGAACAAATTAATCTTGAAAGGTCTTCTCAAATCTCCTTTCTGTTGGGCTATTTCTGGGTTGGAGGGCTCACCCCCTCCTGCTAAACCCCATAAGAGGCGTTCTTCCTCTTCCTCATTGAGGTCACTTCCTTCATCTCCCTCTGGAGATCGTGGGGAGTCGACTCATAAGAAGGGTGAAATTGACTTCTACTTCGGTTCTGCCACCTGTGACCTTGTCTGCTCCAGGCTCGACACCGCCCCAGCTGATTCTTGCGCCAGCCATGTCCTCCTAATCAACACTGGCACTGGACTTCCTCGGTGCAGTCAATTATGTCTCTGTCAGTTCCGTCGCAGCCCTTACCAGCACAGTCCATGCACGTACAGCTCCCTTCGGCACCATTGGTACAATCCCCTTCGGCTCTGAGTATGACGTTACTGTCCTCCACAGTGCATACACTTTTGGCACCATGTTCTTCGGTGCAGTCCTTTTTGGCACTGTCGTTACCGGTGCAGACACTTTCCTTGATGGCACCATACCCATCGGTGCAGAGACTTGCATTTACAGTGCAGACACCTTCAACTTCTATGGCGCTGACATTGTCGGCGCAGACTACTTCCACACCATTTTCTTCAGTGCATACGTTCTCAATTCCAGGCTCTGCACCTCTCGAATTGGCAAGGACCAAGTACTCTCCTTCCTTGGATCCATTCGTTGCTAGCCAATATAGTCCTTTTCTAGAAAGGCCAGAATCGCCCTCAGGTTTCTCTATGAGGTCATCCAGGAGCCTCTCTGAGTAAGATGTGTTGCGGCTTGTTAACCAGTTGCTTGTGGCCAGAGGTCTCTCACCCATCAAAGTCTACGTTCCCTCCTTCAGGTGAACGTATATCTTCTCAAAATCCAACATACACTCCTCCTTTGACTTCCACCCAAGTATCGAAGCCCATTACTCCGACAGCAGCTTCCCTTCCTCCGACTCCAATAGTGGATGTCACTTTGGAACCGGAGTCGTCCTTGTGGCCCTCGGTGCACTTGGCATCAGGCTCTTCTCAGGCCAGTGGCTGTGTCGTGGGGGAGGGCATTCTTGGTTCCACGCCGATTTTTTTTCTGTGGCACCCTCCAGGAATCCTCCCTTTCTCACACTTCACAGTCCTCCTTGAGACTCCTGGTCTGGGGGTCTGCTCATTGGGGCGGAGTGTGACCCCGGTTCCAAGGTCGCCGTGCTCTGTACCGGGCTCCCATCCCTCCTTGGGCGTACCAGCCTTCCAGGCCATGGAGAGGGCACTTACCTCCGCTGGCAAACCCCACATGTCGGAGTCCTCTTCCCCCTTCTGTGCCGCAACTCTCACAAGCCACAAGTGCCAGGCACAAGGGCTTCAGGTTTCTCCTCCTCAGGAGACTCCCTCTTTGCAGTCTTCCCCAGAACCTCCCACTGAGGAAGTACCCCGAGGAGTCGACTGAAGATACAGACTTTGATGACAGGGAAGGGTCCCCGCGGTCACCCTCTGATGAGGTTCCTTTGGCGACATCCTCGAGATCCATAGACAGAGGGGGTGACAGGATGTCCTCTAATCCTTCCTCTGATCAATCAGTATTCCTGCAGGCCTTTTGTGCCCAGCCCCCTACCTCCTGGGTTACCCTGCCGGCTGATGAGCTTGTCCAGCTCATCGTCCAGCGTGCATGGAAGGCTCCTGACACCCTGGAAGCAATACCACGGAGGCCTGAAAATCTGATCACCCCCAGCTGAGCATCCCCATTGGTCACAAGGTCTTCCAGTAGATGCCATGGTGGATGGCGGCTGCAACTAAAAAGGACTTGGTAGAAGAGAGCCAAACTGTCCATCCACCCAACAAGGAGTCCCAGGTGATAGACTAAGGAAGCATGTGTTTGCTTCATCAACCTTTGCCGTAAGGTCTTTGAACTATTTGGCACACTTTAACAGGCTTCAGAGGGATCTTATCAACTAACTCTCTGAAACCTTGGCAGGAACTGTTTCGGGTGAGGTCCGTGACAACGTGGCTTCTCAGATAGCCACCCTGGAGTCCATTTCCAATTTTTCCATGCATCTTATTTCTCACTCAATGGAAGGAGCGGCTAGAGTGGCGGGCGCGGGTACAGTCACCAGACGACATGCCTGGATGCGCCTTTGTGGACTCCTTTAAGACTTTCTTCATGAACGCCCCCATCAAGACCACTTCTTTGTTTGGCCCTAAAGTGAAAGATACGCTGGCAAGGTGCGAACAAGATGGCAAGACTCTATCTGCCATTGGTGTCAGACACTCCACTCCTCATTGATTCTACTCCAGAAATCAGATGAGCGGGAAGATGTGGCACAGGAAATATCAGGGCTCTTTCCGTGATGCACGTGTAGAGTTCTCCCCTAGAGGCAGAGGGGGAAACTCCAATGGAAGACTCCCCTTTCGGGGCAGGAGAGGTCCACAAAACCAGGGTTCCAGTGATTCTTTCTCTGGCCAACCCTGTCAGCGCTCCTGAAGCATTGCCTGACTGCTCACCTCTGGAAGTGGTCGGCGGTCGTTTTTCCTTGTACCCCGCTGCCTGGCAAAATATAACCACAGACTCTTGGATACAACGGATAATATCCAGAGGCTATCACATCCCCTTCCATCTTTGTCCAATCTCATCCAGAGTATTACCCGACGTTCCACCCAGTCAAAGGGCAGCAGCAGCACAAGAAATCCAAAAGCTGCTACAAGAAAAGAGTCATCCAGACGGTCCCCCCAGACCAGATAGGATCCGGTTTTTACTCCAGTTTCTTTTTAGTGCCAAAAAAGATACAGGACTGGAGACTAATTCTGGATCTCAGCACACTGAACAAATTTGTAAAAACAGAGAAATTCCAGATGGTCATGGTTCAGTCTATCCTTCCTCTCCTGGAGGAAGACTATTGGATGTGCTCTGTAGATCTTCAGGATGTGTATTACCACATAAAAATGGACAAAGGCTCAAGAAGATACCTCCGCTTCCGCATAGGAGCCAATCACTACCAATTTTGAGCTCTGCCCTTCGGTCTCTCTACAGCCCCCAGAGTGTTCACCAAATGCATGGCAGTGGTTATCGCTCACTTGCGACTTTAAGTAGATTCCAGGTCTTTCCATATCTAGACGATTGGCTCCTCACTGGGCCCCACCATGCGTCTACTGGAAGAAACCCTGCACTACACTATCCTCACAGCACAATGCCTGGGAATCACTGTAAACTGGGAGAAGACCAACATGACCCCATCTCAGTCTTTGGAATTCATAGGTGTACTGTTGGACACGAGAAATTGCACAGCATTTCTTCTGGACCACAGGCTTCAAAAAGAATAAGGCAACAGGTTCAACCGCTGCTCTGTCACCACAAATCTCCCGCTCGAGCTATACTCCAACTCTTGCGGTCAATGGCAGCCTTGATCACCATTGCTCCTCTAGCCAGATTCCACATGAGGCTCCTTCAATGGTTACTTCTCACTCAGTGGTATCCTCTAAAACATCCTTTGTCTTTTCAGGTAAGTGTAACTCAGAGATGCAAACAAGATTTACTCTGGTGGACGTCTCAAAATATCAAACAGTGGTCTTGCCCCTTCAGCCCCCATCAACCGAAAGCCACGGTAACCATGGACTCCTCCCTGATGGGGGGGGGGGTGGTTATGTCAGGGAAACGTGGTCCAAGGCACCTGGTCGGAGACAGAGGCCCTTTTGCATATCAATCTCCTGGAACTGAGGGCGGTGCTACTATTGTTGCAAGCATTTCATTCCATCCTTCCGTCAGGGACTGTTGCGATCCAGTCAGACAACATGTCAGTGGCTTGGTACATCAATAAGCAAGGGGCACCAGATCTTACCCGTTATGGTGAGAGGCCTTGAGAATATGGCAATGGGCGATAGCTTCCAATTGCTTTCTAATTGCAACGCACATTCTTGGGAGCTCCATTGTGATAGCGGACAAATTGAGCAGGTGCATTCTACAACCTCATGAATGGTCCTTCAACCATATGATAGCAGCAAGAATCTTCAACCGCTGGGGCCAGCCTTGCTGCGACCTATTCACCTCCCCAACCAACTACAAGTGCAGCAACTATTTTGCCCTGATCCCCCTTCGGGGGCAGTCACCGAGAGATGCTCTAGTCCACGCTTGGCCCTCTGGTCTACTTTATGCTTATCATCCTCTTCCCCTCATCTCCCAATTTCTGAAGAAAGCATGACAGTTAAAAAGCAAAGTGATCCTCATTGCTCCAATTTGGCCTCGACAAATCTGGTTCCCCTTCCTCTGGCCTCACCTGCTAGATCAACCGTGGATCCTCAATCCATCCCCAACGTTGATCTCCAGTCCGCAGGGTCTGACTCACCCCAATCTAACAACCCTGAAATTGACAGCTTGGTTTCTCCTTCTAATGATTGCCAGGCAGGAAAACCTCTCATCCCCTGTGTGCAAGATTCTTATTGCATCACATAAATCATCCACCAGACTAATCTGTCTCTCTAAATGGAAAAGGTTTTCTCTTTGGGCAGCGAATAAACAATTAGACCCTTTGTCAGCCCCAGTTTCAGTGGTTTTGGATTACTTATCACATCTTTTCCACTCTGGGGGTTCTGCCTCTATTATTTGTGTGCATTTAGCTGCCATTTCAAATTTCCACATTGTTTTTCAGGATTCTCGCTTATGTCACATAGACTCTGTAAAACTTTCTTGAATGGGGTTATCCACTTAAAACCTCCCTTTAGAGAACCGGTACAACCTTGGGATTTGGCATTTGGTTCTGCAAGTTCTAACAGCTCCCCCCTTTGAACCTGCGCCTTCATGCGATGTAAAATATCTCTCTTGGAAAATTTTGTTTCTGATTGCAATCACATCGGCCAGACGCTTGTCAGAACTTCAAGCCTTATGCATCAAACCTCCCTATCTCATCTTCCATAAGGATAAGATGGTATCATGGAGAACTAATTCTTCCTTTTTATCAAAAGTGGTGTCAGAGCGGTCTATCAACTACCAATCTATTGAACTTCCAGTGTTCTTTCCTAACCACTCTAACAAGGGAGAGTATTGCCTGCACTCCTTGGATGTTCATAGGCAAATATGATTTTATCTGGACAGAACAAAATCTACCCGTAAATCAGACCAACTGTTTCTGGACCTAGACGAGGTCCTCCTGCATCAAAAGTTACATTGGCTTCATGGTTGAGAAGTTGTATTACATTTATCTACAACAAAAACAATGTCACCTTGTCTCAGAGTCAAAGCACATTCTACAAGGTCTATGGCAACTTCAGCAGCTTTCCATGCTAAGGTTTCCCTCAATTATATTTGCTCAGCTGCAACTTGGGCCAAACCTCATACTTTTATTCTTCATTACAAATTGGACTTGGCCTCCAGAGGTAGAGCTTCTTTTGGCTCCATGGTGCTCAGGAATGTCCTTCCATGAGGGCCACCCAGGGGTACAGGTAGCTGAGGACTCTGTCCCATCAGTAAGGAATGAACGAAGATTAACAACATCAGATAAAGAAGTTATGTCTTACCATAACGTTCCGTCTGTGTTGTTGATCTTCGTTCATTCATTACTTCCCACCCTCCGTCCCCCTCCAGAGGTTCCTGGTTGATATACTCCTTTATTGTAGGTCTGTTATGATTAGAGGTAGCCTCTACTTTTGTTTTTCAACTTGCAAACTCGATCTGAGATAACAGGGAGCAGAGCATTCTGGGTAGGACCTTGGCTCGAGAGTTTTTGGCTGACGCGAGCTTGATATTTGGCCGGCTCGGTTCCGAGGACGGAACAGATAACCCATCAGTAATGAATGAATGAAGATCAACACAGATGGAACGTTATGGTGAGACAACTTCTTTTTCTAGTAGTTGTCAGTGCACCTAACAAGCCGACTGAGGAAGGAGGAGTGATGAGGCAGTGTCTGCTCACTTCTGACTGAGGAAGAGTGGAGGGTCATGTTTCTGTGGATGCACATACTGTCAGTGATCCCTAATGGAGGACAGAGACCCGACAGGAATCATCTTTCTGCAAGGGGACAAGAGTGCGCAAGTTGCATTGCTCACAAAAGTGAGTCACTTCCATTAACTGTACCTATTGTATTTCAGATTTTGTGAGCTGTGTGCAGGAGGAATTAGTAAAGTTTAAAGACCCCCCACACACACCTTCTGGTTACCACACAATCACTTTATAGCAAGATCTGTCCCCATACTGAGAACAAGCATTATAGCTACATAGCTGTTGTGGTGGGTAAGAAAAGTCTTTCTGTTGAAAAGTATACAAATACTGTTAACAAGGTTTGGAATCTAGGTGGTATGGATCTTTAGGTGGAACACGGAGGATGGGAGTCACAACGGTTTAGATTCTTATCTTGGAATCTAGGCTTTGGATCATTTGTTAATTAGGATAGATGGCAAATGTCTTTTGTGGGACTTGTGAATATCGGTAGGAATTATATGTCAGAGACATCTGGGATACAACTAATAATAGGTTGCCGCATTTTAATATTTTAAAGAACCAATTTACCTCATTGGAGGTTCATTGATTGCTGTATCTGCAGTTAGTCTACTGTTGGCAATTATATTGAAAAGAAATTTGAAGGGAATTCCTTGGGTAGTGAGCCTGGGGACAGAATGCAAGTCTGTAGGAAGTAAAATACTGGATAAAACAGTGAGGATTAAAATATAGTGTGAGGTTTTGTTTATTTTATTTGTTTTTATTTACATTTGTTTACTGGGAAATTCCGACTGGACGCAGGTCCTTTTTCAGCGGATGCCCGGGGAGAAAAGCTTCACATCATGTACATGATAAACAGAGATACAAAGTTACAGCAATAGTAAGCAATAAAACAGGCTGTTGGCTTTAATACAATAACAAGATATTGATTATCAACAGTATATACAGTAAATGTTGCATGTTAAAATAGTTTCTTGTTGTTTGTAATATTAGTAACAAAGTTGTCAGACAAGATTTTAAAGTATATAAAGACAACTAGCTAATACTGACTGTGGTTAGTGGTGGCGGTAGTATAGTTGAGTTCAGAGTCTAGGTGGGGTAAGGGTGGGAGTGTTAGTCTGGATTAGAACAAGGACAAAGCCAATGCAAATTTAAGTGGAAGTTGAGCGTAGTCTTGAAAAGGCTGCTGGAAGGTAGAGTAGTTATAGAAGGTGGAAGATTGTTTCAAAGTTTATATATCCAACCATTACCTTTCTTTCCACCCCACTAACTACCTTGATTATAGCCAGCTCAGATGCTCATAAGCCTGGTACTTATTATACAGCAGGAACTTCGTATTGTAACATTTGTTAATGTCTGTTATGTACTGCGCAGCTAAAGATTCTAGTTGTCTACTGATGTACTATGTTCTTAATCTGTAAATATGTTTGTAATTAATTGCTATGTTAAATTGTTAATCGCTATGTAATCCAATGTAACTACTGTCTGTTTATTTTAACTGTGGAGATTTTCTCCCTGGGCCTCCGCTGAAAATGGACCTACGTCCAGTGGGACACTCCCGGTCAACAAATGTAAATAAATAAAAATAAATAAATATGGTACATGAAAATATGGCTTCTCCTGCTGAGTTTTTGGGTTTGATAACAGTGAGTTGATTTTTGTTGCTTGATCTTAGGGGCCTAGTGGAGTGATAGGGTTGGAGAAGGGTTTGAAGGGAAGGGATGTTATGGGGGTGGTTAATATGTTTGAGCGAGGGTGAGTTGATTAAAGTGAAGGAGTTGTGGGAGTTCTAGCCAGTTTAGTTCTTTAAGGGAGATACAATGATGGCTGCGGTAGGAGGTTCCAGTGGCAAATTTAGCAATTTTGTTGTAATAAGCATCCAGCTTGTGTAGGTCTGTCTGTCTAAGGTTGGTAAGTTTGGAGGATGTATAGAGTAGGGTGGCGATTAGCTAGGAATTGGCTGTGGAGATTCTAGCCGCCTAGTTTAGGAATTGGCAGCTTCGATATAATGCACCAAGTTTCTTGTGAACTTTTTTATTGAGAGATGTGGATGTCAAATCTAAGTTTGTTGTCTATTTCCACACAGAGTAATTTTGTCTATTCTGATGGAGAGATGATGGTAATGTCTTTGGTGAGACTGTTGAAGTGGGGGGTGTTTTGAGTGGCTTTGGAAGGCTGGAACAGGAAAAGTTTTGTCTTGGGTTGAATAGGAGCTGAGCATTGGATAGCCAGCTTTCTACAGAAGCAAATGATTCCTGTGTGATTTGTTGTAGTTCTGGTAGAGTGGGGGCAGAGCAGATGAGATTAGAGTTATCTGCATACTGTATAAGAAATGCTTATGTGGTGGCAGTATGTAGGTTGTTAGTGAAAAGTGAGAATAGCAGAGGGCCAAGGATAAGACCCTTCGGGAACTCCGACAGTAACTGGGAGGTGAGGTGATAGGTTATCGTCCCAGTTTACTGATTGCTGGCATCCATGTAGATAGCTGTGGAACCAGTTGCAGGCAGATTGTGGTTGGGGAGAGTAGAGAGTAGTAGCTCATGAGATACCACGTCAAAGGACTTTGAGAGCTGTAGATATATGGCAGTAAAGAAGAGGCCATTGTTTTTGTGATTAAGTATAGTGTTGGTGAAGGAGAGCAGGGCGGAGGTAGTGCTGTGATATGCCCTGAAACCATGTTGGGTTTTGGAGAGGCGATGATTAGCTAGGAGGTATTTGGAGACCTGGGTGTTGATACATTTTTCAAGCATCTTGGACAGAGGGGAGAGGATAGCAATGGGGCAGTAATTGGAGAGGTCGGTGTAGGGGGTGCCTTTGTGGAGTGGATTGATGTGGGAGATTTTCCATATCGAAGGAACATAGCCTTCTGTTAGGAAATGGTTGATTAGAATTTAAATTGGGTAGGCTAGTGTATCAACTGCAATTTTAAAGTATTCAGAGGGGGAGGTTGTCGCTGCGAGTTTGGTGGGTTTAAGTTTTGACAATAGTCTTTTTATGTTGGAGGTAGGTACTGAGGTGAAGAAAAGAGGAGTGGGGGGTTTAGGGTTAGGAGTTGGGGGGGCTGTTGTAGGGAAGTGTTTGTTAGCGATGTTATAGTTTCAGTGAAGTGTTTGTTGAAGAATTCAGCAATACTGCTGGAGGAGGGGGGGTGGATGTCTGGGAGGTATCAACCTTCCCTGGGTGGAGGATAGTGTTAATAGTGGACCAGAATTGCTTAGGGTTGTGGTTAGTAGAGTTTAGGGTGGATTTATAGTTGAGGGATTTGTCTAATTTTATTTGCTTTTTGGCTTTATTGTGCAGTTCAAGGAATGATTGCCTATCTTGAGTTATTTTTTGTTGGTCACCAGTGCTCCCAGGCCTTATCCTTGGATTTCATTAGGGTTCTGGTGGTCTTTTGTAACCATGGGGCACACCTGGATCTGACTTTGGCAGTTCTTACAGGAGCATGGGTGTTTAGGATGGAGAGGAAGGTACTGTTGAAGTGGACAGCCTCATCTAGGTTGAGGTATTTTATTGGTGACAAATTAATTTTTTGCAGGGAGGAGATGAAGGAGTTGGGGTTGAAGTTGGACTTGTTCTGTATTTGCCTGTGGATAATGGGCTTGAGACTGTTTGTGTGGTGCCGAATTAGGAAAGTGGGGGAGTGGTCACTAAGACTGTCAGTTAAGCAGCCTGCTAGGTAAGAGTGAGGGGCTTTGTTGACTAGGATCCAGTCAAGTAAGGTATGATTGTTAGGGTTTTTGTTGGTTCGGGTAGGGGATTGGATGAGTTGAGTGAACCCATGGAGATTAAGGTGAATGGTTGAGAGATTGTTATTACAGGATAGCCAGTTGATGTTAAAGTCACCGAGAATCGTGGTTTCCTGGGGTAGAGATAGAGATAGAGTAGCCCAGCTCAAGAGATTTTCTAGGGTTGTTGATAAATAAGGTTTATTTGTTAGACTTCAGTAGAAGTAAATGGGATGAGGTGATGGAGGTCTATATCCGGTTATCAAATGGATGGAATGTCTGTATCACATTACTTCAGAAGATATTCCTAAGTTGTCAAGATTTTCAAATTTTAAGTTAGTTTATATAATGGAAAGATTCAAGGATGTCAGAGAGGATTGGGCGACAAAAGATGCCGTCAGAAGGGTTCTAATTGCTTTCACATGATGTGTCAGTATTCTGAAGTTGCTGTCATGTGGTCATGAATTGTTCATTGCATCTCAGTTACAAGATCTGTTCTTTCCCCACTGGTATATGCTAAGTTTTGTTTTTTAGGGACAGTGGCTACTGATATTTTACTATCTAAGGTTATGTATTACTGGATAGCAGTGTTGTAGCTGCATTACTTTTCACTTATTTACATTAGTTGGAAAACGCATCACAAAAGATTGGAATGCTTTTATCCTAAGACTTGATTATAAATTGAGATTTTGGTATAGTTCTTGCGTGAATGTGAAATTATTGGTGTGCTCTTATTTTTGGCTAGATAGAACAGACTTGTAATGTTACTTGTGTTTAAAATTAGAAATTATTTGGACTGACACACTAGTTCACATAACTATATATATTTGGAATGTAGTATGTTGTTTTAATTAGAGGCTTTATATGCTCATCGACTGTTACATTTTTTTCTGGAATTGTTTATCAGCTTTTTGGTTTACTCAGTATTAACCTCTTCTAAATTGTATTTAGATGTATTTTATCTGGTCATTTTCAAGATTTTATATGTTTGCTTATTAGTGGAGCTTTATGTGATTCATTTCTTTTTCAAATTTAAAAGTATACATGTAGTAAAAGTAGCATACAGTCATACGTACATAAATGTAAGCTCGCACACATACACAAACACACACGTATATAGATATGTTTCTATGTCACAAAATCTACATTTTTGCAGTTGGTCCCCCCCCACCACCATTCAAATTATATATACAAACATCGAGATGTTCATCGTATTACCCTGCTGCAGTCATCACACTTGGGTTATCCTGCCGTCAGGCGGTCCCGCAGTTGGCCCGAATTCCAAAGTCTTGGTCCGGCATCGGTTGCTGTCGCTTCTTCCCTGACGTCAGTGCGCCAGGGGTATATCAGAGGCATCCAACTCCATTTTCTTCGGTCTTTCTTGCCACCCGAAGCAGAAGCAGTTAGAAAGTGCCGGTCGACTGACACCTGAGATTTTCGAATAAGAGTTTCAGTCCAAAGTCTTCAAAGCTAAGTACCCCGTTTGGGAACCTTTTCTTGCCTCAGTCCGATGTCAGAAAAAGTTAACAATTGCATTTCTTGTGGGAAGCAAATACCTCATAAGGGCTTTCATTCTTTTTGTATACCTTGCCTAGGCCCAGACCACGACGTCACTGGTTGTCGGTTTTGTGCTAGGTTCAATAAGCGAACTATTAAGCGACGCTTTGATTTCGCACGACACTACTTTGGTAGGAAATTTAATTACACTATGCCGTCGGAGCAACCGACTACCAGCATGCATAAAAAACGCAAAGATAAAGAAAGGCAGCCTAGATCCAAGCCAGACTCCGAGCCCTCGGCTGGGCAGGTCACCGATTCTCCGGTTTTCAGTGAGGCACCTACGCAGCCCCTGGCTACCGCTGAATTGGATCCCCAGACCGCTTTGAATTCTCCAGCAGAGAGTTCTAGGCTGACGCAGCCATTTTCTTTAGGCTCTACCGACGACATTGCAATAGGAGAAGCCGGTGCTGTAGAAACACCTTCTGTTTCTGAAGGTGTCTTCAGACCGACTACTCTCACCATAAAATCTTGTGCTAAGCTTAAGACTCCTCTAAAACCAAAAAAAAATACTCTTCAGTCTCCAGGTCAAGGCCCTATGCCTAAGAAACAGATGCTTAAAATGGCTGAAGATTTAATTTCTTTGATCAGGGGTTCCCAACCCCCCCCCCCCGACAAAAGGCCTAGACAAGAGGAGGATTATGCCTCCTCTGATCAAGTGTCTGTTTCCTCAGGCTCCTCTGAGGAACAGGATTACTCCTTTCCCCCTTATGAAGATTCTGATGCTGAAGACTCCATTCCCTCAGCTTCTCCCCCTGAAATTATTCCTTTGGGGAAACCTTACATACCATGAGGGAACATTTCCACTGGGAAGGTCAGGACTACTCCGACTCAAAGAAAAGGCTCCAAGAGTTTCTTTTACTCCCCCAGCACAGACCCCTTGCTATCCCCCCAGTTTTAGACATTGTGGATGATGTTTTCTTAGAATCTAGTCTAAATCCAGGTTCTCTGCCTCCTGCTCCAGCCAACCAGATAGATACTATAGAGTGCCTGACTCTCACAAATTCCTATACAAAAGCCCTGTTGCTGATCCAGAGACAATCTCCCAGGGTCCCAAGGGGGCTAAGGCTTTTATGGCTAAAAATTCTGTACCCTCTGAAAGGGACTCCAGAGCACTAGATAGGTGGGGGAAGAAGGTTTACACCTCAGCTACTCTAGCTGTGAGAGCACTAAATTGTCAATTTCACATGCTTAAATACCAGCAATTCCTAATGTCTCAAATAAAACAAAAGATGGGCATGCACCCTCAACAGTCTGAATTCAAGGAAATGCAGGATCTGTTGCATGCAGCTGAACAGGTGGGCAAACATACTGTACAATGTGGTTTTGATGCCTTGGAAGCTTCCTCTAGAGCAGCTGTTATTGGGTCTGTTATATGTAGGCATGCTTGGTTAAAGGAACAATCTCTGCCTGATCATGTTAAAGCAAAGTTACTAGATGCAGCCTTTCAGCAGGATGTCTTATTTGGGGTTAAAGCAGAGGAGGTTTTAAAGAAAATGAAGGATAAGGCAAAATCTATGCAGACGGTCAAAAGATTTCTTACAAGTACAGCCCCCACACTTCAGCAGAAATTGGCCAACAAAAAATTGGTCCTTTCCAGCTTCTGACAGACCACAGAGGGGTAAATACAGGCGCCCAAGGGGCAGAGGACAAGCACAAATCCCTTACAAACCTCGCCAATGGGGCACTGCAACACAGAAGGGAGGAGAAGACAGGCCACAAACTACTAGAAGGCAAACACAATGACTTATACCTCAAACTGCCAAGCAAAACTCTCTTGGCAGCTCCCTTGGGTGGAAAATTAGCACTTTTTGCAGACAACTGGCACATCGTCACAAAGGACAAATGGGTCCTAGACATTATCTCACAAGGATGCAGATTCCATTTCCACACCTTGCCAAGGATAAAAGGAATGCCAAACCTGCCACAAAATCAATGGGCAGAGGCACAAAAACAAATTACAGCTCTCATGGACATGAGAGCCATTCAACTGGTACCTACACAGGAGCAAGGCCAAGGATTTTACTCAAGGCTCTTTCTAGTCCCCAGAAAGGACAATGCGTGGAGACCCATTCTGGACCTTTCAATTTTAAACACCTTCTTGCAAGTACCCAAATTCAAGATGCTAACACTACAGCAGCTTCTTCCCATGTTGGGCAAGAAAGCTTGGCTGGTAACATTGGACCTCAAGGAGGCATACCTGCATGTCCCTATCAGACAAAATTGCAGAAGATACATCTGTTTCATTGCAGGTTCAACCCATTATCAATTCTCTGCACTGCCCTTTGGCTTATCTACTGCGCCCAGGGTCTTCACAAAATGCCTGGCACCAGTAATTGCATACTGCAGACAAAGAGGAATTCAAATATACCCATACCTGGACGACTGCCTCATCCAAGCAGAAAGCAAGGACATTCTCTTACAACACCTGGCTTTTGTAAAACATCTTCTAAGTTGCCTAGGGTACACAGTAAACGAAAAGAAATCAAAGCTAGTGCCTTCACAAAATGACATTATTGGGTGCCAGCTTGAATACAACGGCCCAGATGGCTTATCTGATGCCAGACAAACAACTACAATTAACTCAATATTTCAGAGCAATGGCAACAAAGACCCAACTCCCTGCAAGAAAAATTCTGCAGGCCTTGGGCTTCATGGCATCTTGCATACTACTAACACCATTTACAAAACTGCATATGAGGAAATTACAATGGTACCTAAAAAGCGTATGGACTCAACACAGCCACAGCTTGGAAACAATGATACCTCTCATTCCCTGCCTTCATCAGGAGTTCCTATGGTGATCACAGGCATGTCACCTCAACAAGGATCAGCCTTTCACCTTACCCCCGGCCAGGCAAACTATGGCAACAGATGCATCGGACTATGCCTGGGGGCACACATGGCAGGACGGTGCATTCAAGGCATATGGACTGCAGATCAAAGGAATCTGCACATCAATCAAAAAGAAATGCTAGCTGTACAAAATGCTCTGACAGCCTTCAAGGACCTCTTACATCCAGGACAGCTTATCATAAGAACAGACAACACCACAGTAATGTGGTACATAAGCAAGGGGGTACACACTCCTACCCTCTATGCAGGCAAGCAATGACCTTGTTTAACACAGCACTGGCTTACCAAGTTCAATTACAAGCTCAATTCCTGCCAGGAAAAAAGAACACATTGGCAGACGACCTAAGCAGAAACATCATGGATCCCCACGAGTGGAAACTGGATCCACAAGTATTTGCAATGATAACTCAAAAATGGGGGCTCCCAGACATAGACCTATGTGCGAGCCCCCAAAACTGTCAACTAACAAAATTTTGCACAAGGACTTTTCACCATCAAGCTCGGAATGTGGACGCACTCTCATTCAGTTGGAAAATGCTGACAGTATATGCCTTTCCTCCATTACCCCTTCTCACAAAGGTGCTGCTGAAAGTCAGGATGGAGAGACCCTGAATGATACTCATTGCCCCAGACTGGCCATGCCAGCACTGGTACCCACTATTAAGGAATATGGCCCAGGGCCCACCATGGATTCTACCACAAATTACCCATCTGCTCACACAGCAAGACAATCAGATTCTACACAGCCAACTCAAAACCTTAAACTTGGCTGCATGGCAAATCACCTAAGCAACCAGCCAGCTCCTCTCTCACAAGCTGTTATGGATGTTATTCTGGAGGCCAGGAGGCCCAGCACTAGGAAAGCTTACTCAGACAAATGGAAAAGGTTTTGCGACTGGAACCAAGCTAAAGGCCAAAATACCCTTCAGCCTGACATACCTCAAATTTTGCAATATTTAACTGAGATGTTACACAAAGGGCTTTCTTTTTCATCTATTAAAATCCATGCCTCAGCTATTTCAGCTCACTACAACACGGATCCTCCCTTATTTTCACATCCACTCCTAAGGCAGTTTCTCAGAGGGGCCAAAAACATTAGGCCTCCCAGGAGAGCACCAACACCTACTTGGGACCTCAACTTTGTTCTGGAAAAACCTACGCTACCTCCTTTTGAGCCAACTTTCTCAGCTGACTTAAAGTTTATATCATGGAAGACTGCCCTGCTGCTAGCAATTACTTCAGCGAGAAGAGTTTCAGAGCTTCAGGCACTAATGGCAGTAGAGCCTTTCCTCATTTTTCATCGAGACAGAGTTTCTCTATGAACTAACCCCTCCTTTATGCCTAAGGTGGTATCCAGTGTGGCTCTAATTCAAACCATCCATTTACCCACCTTCTTTCCAAATCCACAGAACAAAGGAGAAAGACTCCTACATTCCTTGGACGTTCACAGGCAGCTACGTTACTACTTGGATAAAACTAAGGTTTTCAGAAAATCTGACCAGCTTTTTGTATCCTATGCTACAGCATCACAAGGAAAGGCCATCTCAAAACAAACCATTTCCAAATGGATAGGACATTGCATACATTTTTGCTACACCCACCATGGAAAACCAATTCCTGCTAGCATAAGGCCCCACTCTACCAGGGCAGCAGCTACATCAACAGCCTACCTCAGGGGGATGCCAACCAAGGATATTCTGGAAGCTGCAACTTGGAGTTCAGTACACACCTTCACCAAACATTACCACTTACCACTTTATTCTAAGACTAGAGCTGGCTTCGCCACTGCAGTTTTGCAGGGCCTTCTAGCCTCCTCTAACCCTGTTTGACTCCACCACCCATCCTTAGCTTTGGGATTCTACCAAAGTGTGATGACTGCAGCAGGGTAACACGATGAACATAGTACAGTTTTGTACCTAGCATAAATGTAGATGTTTGAGTGTATATCCTGCTGCAGTCCAGGTTACCTTCCCTCCATCCCCTCTGGACTAGCTGAACTTATCTCTACCACTCTATCCTATTGTTTTATTTTTATATAGCTATATGTATGTGTGTGTATGTATATATATATATATATATATATATATATATATATATATATATATATATATATATATATATATATATATATATATATATATGGGTCTACTTCTTTTGACCTAACTTTCATTTGCCCGACACTCATTTTCCCGACCCCATTTGCCTGACACTTCATTTGATCGACAAGTATTATTAGCAAGAAAATGGAATATGCCCCCTTCCCCACTGTAGTGCGACCCTGGAGTTAGAATATATAGTTAGGGGGGTGTGGGGGGCACAGCCCCCCACAACAGGGGGAGTGGGGGGCAAAGCCCCCCACTTCATTTCATATGATATTGTTAACTTTTGATGTAATATTGCTTAGTAAAAGAAAAGCGAGTGGGGGGCTGTGCCCCCCACACCCCCTACCTATATATTCTAACTCCAGGGTCGCACTACAGTGGGGAAGGGGGCATATTCCATTTTCTTGCTAATAATACTTGTCGGTCAAATGAAGTGTCGGGCAAATGAATCATTTGGTCTTGGGCAAATGGGTGTCGGGCAAATGGGAGTTAGGTCAAAAGAAGTAGACCCATATATATATATATATATATATAGATATATATAGATATAGATATAGATATATATATATATATATATATATATATATATATATATATATATATATATATAGATATAGATATATATAGATATATTGCCTACCTATTAGGGGCACCTGACATCTGGGGCAAGAAAAACTGAAGAAAATGGCGTCTGATGCCTCTGATATACCCCTAGCGCACTGATTTCAGGGAAGAAGCGACAGCAACCGATGACGGACGAAGACTTTGGAATTCGGGCCAACTGCGGGACCGCCTGACGGCAGGATAACCCAAGTGTGATGACTGCAGCAGGGTATACACTCGAACATCTACGTTTATGGTAGGTACAAAACTGTACTATCCCACTACTGGGGAGAAAGGGGTAAATTCCTTGATCCCCAGTTTGCTGTGATCTCCATACAAATGCTTCGACTTTTCGAAGAGTTGAATATATGATCTCGAGCATATAAGTTTGACTTTGCAAAGAGTTGAGCTTCTGAAGCAGACCCATAGATATAAAAATAGAGAGGGAATGAATTCTGACAATGTTGAGTCATCTTCTGCTCTCACAGATCTCTAGCTCCTTGCTTCTTGATGTAGCATCAGAGTAATTTTGCCTGCTTAGTGGCTCATGCTCCTCTATCCTTTAGAAGACCTGAATTAAATTTTAACAATAGGTTAAATTGTTTGCAGTAAATGACTACCACTTTGGATAAGGTATGAAGGGAAGCAGCAAAGCTTTGAAAAAATATAATTCTAGTCCTAATTCAGGGGAAGGTACTCATATTTAAATGGCTTCAAAACATAAATGAAAGTTTGAGAGTTCTCCTTGCTGATTTTGATTTCCCTATTGAAAAGCAAGACTGATGTCTTCAGTATCAGCACTGGTATCTAATTTGATTGCATTGAATTCAAAGATTACATAGGTGGGTGAATCTAGTGTTTCAGAGTTGAGGCCATAAGTGTATACCTCATTTGTCTCCTGTCTGGATGCAGGGTTCCTTGATCAACAGACCTTTACAATGGAGTATTTTAATAGAGTGCCAGAAACTATGAAACAGGAAGGATTCTACATTGGTACCTTCAGTAGATAGATTCAAGTACTGATTGTGTTACACAGAATATGATTTTTTTGCTATTATTTGTAAAGTTTCAAAAGGGTAAAAAGAAAAGTTTTTATATAGTGCCTGTTCATTCTCATTCTACTCTGGATTCTGATAAGTGGAGTTTTTCAGTGTTTTGATTCTCCAAAAGACATCTATTTTCTGGCTATTGTAAATTTTATGGGAAAACTTTGGAGAAATCCCTTTTTGGCTGATAGGAGGTATGGAAAAATGATGAGGCTACCAGATTCAGAGCCCAACGTTCTACCTCCTTGTTGCACCTTTCAGGATGTACCCATCAAATCCACTTGAGTCATACCCGGTGGCCGTGCTACCAGTGAGCAGTCAGCCCATTTGATCCACTTGAGGTAGCTAACCAGGATCCCAGAGTGAGTTCACCAAGCCACTCTTCTGTCCTAGAACCACTGAGCCTGGAAATGATGCAGGCTTCTGAGCCATTCCACTCCCCAGAACAGTCTTTTTTTTTTTTTTTTTCCTCAGGTTAAGGTTGCAGGAGAGCCACACTCTGTAAGGTGAGAACTGGACTGTATGGAATGGGTTAGTCAGGAGGACCACGTCTGCACCCCACCCCCTGGATTTCTTAACTCCAGCTAAGCTGCTCTTCTGTCAACATAAACATGTTGTCCAGGGCTGTGGTGTGTATTGCATTACTTGGTAGATTGTGCTCAGTAGGTCTGGTCTCAGTAGGTGCAGAATATACAGATCCTGCTCAGCTCCACCAAAGTAGCACACCAGAGCTGCTTCCCACCCACCAGAGTGGGCAAGTTAGCAACAGCTACTTACTGTCATCCTCCTGGGCAGCGCTCCTGCAGTTAAGCTGCTAGTCAAACATATTGACCAAGAGGGTTGCAGTCAGGACTTCATCCATGTGTGTCTTGGGAGTGGGACTTTTCTAGAATTTTGAATATTAAGTAAGCCATTTTGTGATACTTGTTCTGCTGCCTCCTAAGAGAGGATTTAGACAGCACACAGAATACCTCTTCTATATCCACATCAACATCTAACTAGAGTATCAGAACTGTCCCTTTTATAGGTTCATAGGGTAAGGTACTAGGCTGTCGGCACGAGGGCCAAGGCAAGCCTAGCCAACAGTGTATTGGCTTTCGCCACCCATGTATTGTTAAATTCATGCCCCTCTGTCGAGCAGTGTCCCAGTCATAACCCCGGGGTGAATTTCCTATCGCCCATCCACTTGTCAAGGTTTTTCTTGAATAGTGCTAATGACGAGCCCTGGTTGATGTAGATGGGAATCTTGTTCCAGAGCATGGGAAGTCGCTGGGACATGAATCTGTCTTTCCAGCATGTCCTCTTCATTGTTGTGGTGAGGTTTAGGTCCCTAGAGCATGTAGCTCGGGGAGATTGGGATTTCTTCAAGTGGAGCATGTCCAATAATTCCGGGTTTGACATAGCTTTGTATGTCGGAGAGAGGTCTCCTCGGAGTAAACGGTATGCGACCGAGTAGAGTTTGAGTTTCTTGAGACGGTCGGCATAGGGCAATTGTTTGAGGCCAGTGATCTTCTTGGTGAGGTACTTTTGAGGACTCTCAAGTTGTTGTAGGTGTCTTGTGAGGTACACCCCAAATGGCGCATTGTATTCAATGAGGGGTCTGATAAGTTATGAGTAGAGGGGAACGATGACTTCCTTATTTCTAGATGCGAACCCTTTTGTGATTAAGTGGGCCAAGTAGAAAGATTTTTTGACCACTATGGCAATGTGGTTATCAAAGGAGAGGTTACTATCCACTTGGGTCCCAAGGTCACTTATCACACTTTGTGTTAAGTGAACTCCCCCCTATTTGGTAATTTATGGGTACCGTGTTTTTGCCAAAGGGGATAACCATGCACTTTTTGGCATTTAGATTGAGGCCATGATTTTGACACCAGGTGTCAGTCTCTGGGAGGCCCTTTTGCAAGATGTCTATGTTGGCGGGGGAATCTATAATGGCAACCAGTTTGCAGTTATCTGTGAACTTGGTTAGCCATAGCCCCTTGGTGTTCGCTTGCACTTCAGAGAAGTATATACGGAACAGGAGGGGTCCCAGGACTGAACCCTGGGGTACAGCACTTGTCAGTGGTTTGGAGTCAGATCTGGAGTCAGCAATTCTTACTGTGTGGGTTCTGTTCGTGAGCCAGTTGGCCACCCATCTCGTGACATACGGGTTTATGTTAAGGTTGGTGAGTTTATCAGTGATTCCTGAATGAGGGATAGTGTCAAAGGCTTTAGCGAGGTCCAGGTAGGCTGTGTGGACTACCTTGCCTCGTCTATGGCCTTTGTAACTGTTTCAAAGAAGTCTACCAGGTTTAGGAGACATGACCTACCTTTTACAAATCCGAATTGGGTGGCATCCAAAGTTTGGAGGTTACCTATATCTTTGTTTGCGTTCCATGATGATACACTCCATGGCCTTGCAGACCAGGCTTGTCAGGCTAATAGGTCTATAGTTTCCGAGGTCTGTGGTGGTTCCTCCTTTGTGGAGTGGGATAACCGTTGCTGTGCGTTCATTCTGTGGGCACATAGCCTGTGGTGAGGCTGTGGTTGAACATGGATTTTAGTTGGGGGGGGGGGGGGCTAGTTCATTTTGAAGTTCATGTAAGATGCAGCCTGGAATGTTGTCCGATCCCATGGAGGCTGTGTTTTTTTGCTTTAGAGAGTACTGTTTTTACCTGTGTGTTTGTGATTGCCTGGGCTCTACAACCATCTGGTATAGTTATGGGCCATTTGGGGGGTGAGGGTGGAGTAAAGTTTACACTAATGAAGCAAACAACATGAGAAGCACATAAGCAAGTAAACAGATAACACACCGAACAGCCAGTACTTCTCCAGCAATTCTCCTTTATTTTCAAAGACCTGGTACCTCGGCAATTCGCCTTCTGTTTAAAGTTTACACTAAACCTATCTGCCAATATGTTGGCAATATCAGTTGGCTGTGTATATTTTGTGCCGTTCTGTTGTAGGTCTGTGCAGATCGGGGTGTTGCCGTGGAGATTCTTGACATAGCTAAAAAATGCCTTGTGGTTGTCTTTGGAATCTGTGGCAGTTTTTCTTTCAAAATTAAATTTGGAGGGTTTTATGAGAGATCTTAGTTTCTTACTGAGGCTCATCAGTGAGTTCTTCCATACCTGTGTTTTTACTCTTTTGCAACAGTTTTTTTTCTGTTGTAGAGTTTGTTAATGGCAGGGGACCACCAGATCGGCTTTCTTTTTTTTGGAGTATAGCGTCTTGGTTTTGTTTGGGATAGCACGATCCATGCACTCATGCAGGTGCTTGTTGAGTGCATTTGTGTGGGATTCAGCAGTCGTGACTGTGTTATCCATCTGCAGGGGTGTCACGAAGCTGGTCATTTCAGTTTTGAGAAGTGTGAAGTTCGCTTTGGAAAGATTTTTTACAGTGGTTTCCTTGTGTGGGGGTGGAGTCGGGATGTGGATATCTAGGATGATTAGTTTATGGTCTGATCTAACCAGCGAGGAGTTTATCTCGGGCGTTGAGCCCCAGTCACCCATGCTGGTAATGACTAGGTCTAGAATATTGTTACCCGTGGTGGAAGCATTGACAAGTTGATCCACGGCGTTAGAATTTATGAACTCCAGGGGTTGTTGAGCCATGGAGTTAGTACAAGAGTAGTTTTCCCAGTTAATGTTTGGGTAGTTGAAATCGCCCATTATTATGGTGTTTGGTTGGACCTTCATTTTTTCCAATGTCCCCAGGAACAAGGAGTGAGCTTCCTGGGTCAAGCTGGGGGATCTATAACCAGCTACAGTTTGGAAAGCATTTTTGCCCTGGGTTAGTTGCACTTGGATGAATTCAGAGGCATCGTATTTTGCAACTAGCCTGGAGGTGTGGATGTCCTTGATGAGTATGGACATGCCTCCGCCCTTCGTGTTTCGGTCTGGGTTTTGTGGCTGAAATGTGTGGTATGAGTTATAGCCTGGTAGTGCTGGGGTGCTCTCGGGAGCTTTGAACCAGGTCTTAGTCACTGCACAGATATCGATGTTCTCCATTTTGAAGAGTGCCTCGAGTGAGTGCATTTTTTAGCTCTTAGCAACATTGCTCTCAGCTTTTTGTTTCCTGTAGTTCTTATGTTGGTGGGTTTGTTGTTTGAGCCTTGCCCAAAAAAGGCATTATAGGGGCAGCAAGAGCCTTGCCCAATATTCTGAATCCCAGGGGTGACTGGTGCAGCCCATCTCTGGCGAAGCATCGTGGCCTGTCAAGCTTGTCATCCCAGGCAGACAGATACTGGATCCCCTTTGAATGACACCAGAAGCTTAGCCAATTGTTGAAGTTGATCATGTTATCCTTGTACTGTGGTATCATTTTTGGTGAAGGCAGGATGCTGTCATACCTGCCTGGGCTACAAGATTGGAGAGCTCTTCCATGTTACTTTTCATGTAGTCCAGGGAGGTATGTCTCAGGTCATTTATGGCAACATGGACTATGACAGAGTCATATTTGTACTTGGCTTGTAGTGACCTGAGTGCATGCGTTATGTGGCAGATTCTGGCACCCAACAAGCAGCTGACAGTAACCTTCTCTTTGTCCAGCCTGGTGAGTGGGGCATCGGTGTGCCTGACTATAGAGTCACCTATCACAAGTGTGTTGGGTATGTTGTTTTGCCTTACGGGCTGTGGTTGTGCGGCACACCAAGGTTGTGGGCTGTGTGTTTGGGGTGTGTTGGTGGGAGGAGGTTGCTTGTGTGTCTGCTTTGGAGGTCTCTGTTGCCTAGGCAAGTTTTTAATAAGAGCCTCCGTATATGTCTTGGTGTTTCTGTGTGTGGGTTTTGGATGTGTTAGTTTAGTTGGTCTGTGTGTTATGAGTGGGGTGTTGCGAGTTGTTACCTTCTCCTCTTGACTGTCTGTTCCAGTCTTGGTTGGAGAGAGCTGTGCCTCTAGATTGGCTGTATAAGTGCATCTCTCGCAAGTGTTAGTGTTTGGTGGTAGGAGGAGAGGGTTGTCTGTGTACATGAGGCAGTTGTATCATTGCCTAAATATGCCCAGGCTCATCAGGTAGGCTGGAGAGTACACCGGGAGCTGTCTCTTGGACATGCCTGAATACGTAGGGAAGTATAAAGACTATTCCCCTCTGGTAGTTGCGGGGATTGAGTGCTTAGTGCTGCAGTAGATTTAGAACAAGTGCTGGGCTGAAAGGTGCTGGTCTGGGTTCTTTAGGCTGAAAGACTGACAAGTTCTAATGTAAAAGCTCAAGAGCAGACCTTGTGGAGTCAGGAATGGTTAACCCCCAGCTAACCGGCGGTGCGCAAAACTACACAAAAGTGGGTTTTTATAGCAAGAAGGTAAACGGGATAGAAATTAGCCCAAAATGGCCAATCAACTACAAATTCTGAGCTAAAAACTACTCCTCCAGAGACAGACAGGCTGCTCAAAGCTCCCCACTCTCACTGGTGAACAGAGAAACTTCCTTCTATCCAAGTAAGGTATGGGCCAACACAGAAACTACAATACAGCCCTTGATTCAGCAAACTCTGATCGACTCTTCTAGCTTCAGGAAGGTGGAAACAAGTATAGGATAGCTAATTTTTTTTTTTTTTTTTTTTTTTTTTTTTTTTTTTAGAAATTAAGGCAGCAAACACAAAATAAACACTTTAAGGCACATAGAAACTGCTATCGCACTTGAGTGTGTAGCCTACAACAGTTAAAACAGTTTAAATGCTTAAAAAACGAATTTAAAGTGCAAGCAGTAAATAAGTTCAATAAAACAGTTGCAAACTTCTTTTTAGTATCAAATAAATGCTAGAAACCAATTGTAGGCGGAATTAGCAATTTCTAACTAGAAACAAGCCAAAAAGGTACTTAAATCAAACCAAAGTCTCTCTCTTCTCTTTCTGCTGCTGTAGGACTCTGCAGGTCACCTGGGCAGGTTCTTGCTGAGTTATATCTTTACTTTCTGTTAAAGATTCAGTGTTATTAACCAAATATGACAGTGTCATCCTCAGTATGCTTTGCTTGCCTTATCAAAAGGGTTCCACCACCTTGTCTGTTGTCATTTTGGTTACAAAGGCTAATAGAAGGTTCATCTGAGAAAGGGGATCATCCTCTATCAGTTTGTGCTGGTGATGTTTATCATGCCATCATTGCTGCACTAGTGTAAGTTATATGTGATGACTTGCCTAGGATCAAACCAATCAGCCCACTTTCAAAGCTTCCAAGTGCCTTCCATGCACCGTAGCTGCTGCCTATTGTCTATGAAGACTATTCATTTTTTATGACAAAAAAAAAAAAAGCCAGTCACTTCCAATTTTAGTCATATGGAGCATGGACTGTTAATGTTGAGGGATGTGATTTAAAAAAAAGTTTACCTCAAAGCTAATCGGGTGTGTCAGCATTCTTTGCTGATGCCTCCAAGCTATGCTAACCATCTTTCTGGCTCCTTTTTCAGCTGACAGTTGCTCCTAGGTCCCTCTGGAGATTTCCTATGTCTTTTTAATTTTTATGATGAAAAAAACTGTGCTGTTTCTGCTGTAAAGGGCATTTGGTTTTCACTAAACAATTTTACAGCTGAAAGTATTTTTTTTAATTAAGAGATACCGCTGCCTCTTCCAGGATCCACTATCCACCTGTGCAGCTCCTTTTGCACCTAAGGCATGGACCTGGGTCCCAGTAGATCTTTGGATACCTCTCTGAGCGACAAGAAGTCAAAAGTTATTTGGGAGGATTTGGTAGTCATCTTGGCCTCCTCTTCACTTCAGCTGGTGATGAGTGACTCCTCTGTGGCCTTCAGCTGTTCCTCGGACCACTTATCTTTTTGTGCAGGTCCCTCTAGTGTAGCTCCTTGAGAAGAAGTTAGGCTGGGAGGTAGGCACAGTCTTTTTGGCTGTTAAGTTTTTCAGATAAGGCAGAACCAGACTTCCTGGCATTAGAAAGGAACTTGAGGGATGATTCCCTGCTAAGCCCTTCAGGACATTTCTTGAAGAAAAGACCATCCTTTAAGTCTCTCTTCTGGGGGTTCTCCAAGAAAAAGAAAACTGGTAGCTAGACATATTTCTTCTGCTAAATCTCATGAGAAAGATTGGCTAGGCTTTACCAGGAGTTATTTACTGCCTTTCATTCCTTAAATGCTGAGTCCTTTCCTCCTTTTAAAAGCACTAGATATTCCTCCATCACTCACATATAGATATCCAATCTGTGACAGGACTAAGACTGAGAATAGGTTTCTCAGTTTTCTCCTCAGTGTGGAGAATGACATAGAGAAAAGTTTTTTTTATTTTTCAGATTCCCCTCCCTAAGAAATGTCTTTTATTAGTACTGTTGTCAGAATGAGGGATTTCTTCAGTGTGAACACAAAGAACTCCTCGAATCTATACAAAGATGTTATTTTCTACAGTGTGCTTTTCCCTCATTCTGCATCTGTTCCTATTGTGTTGTCAGTTTTAGAAGACCTTTTTTGCAGCCAGCAGTTTGCCTAACGACCAGTCTCATGCTCCATGACAATCAGGTAGATTGTATAAAGTATGTCGGATACACAAGCTTTGTAACAACTTGGGAAAAACCTTTGATACATTTGGGAAGTAAGTTTATACTTTCTCCACTTTGGTCTTCATATTAATAGATTTTCAGGCTCCCATGACTGATTTTTTCTTGCCTTACTTTGATGATATGAAAAATTAATTGCTGACTTTCCTTCATCAGAAGCATCTCTAAGTCATGCACTACCTTCTGTATTTCATGTTGCCAGACATTCTTTAAGATGTGCTTATGACATGATTTGATGCTTTATCTAGAGTAACTGCCACGGAGTATGTAATGAAATGATTCACTTGGATACATTCTCAGAATTTGCAAGAGGATGTCAAGCTGAGATTTTCAGTGCTCCTCTACACAAATTTCCCCTTCTCCATCCTGACAGTGCAATAAAGCTATCCCAGAGTCTAGGCCTTCATTTTCCTCTTTGGCATTACATGGCCTCAGATTCATGAGTACTGAGCATCGTTGAAAGCAGTTAGAACTTGCAGTAAGATTCCCTTTCAAGGGATCTCTCCCAGTTTAGACCTCTCTCTTCCCTCTAATACAAGGCTAGATGCTGTCTATATGGGTATAGAACCTGTTTTTCCGGGTCTAAGAGGGAAAGGATTTTATTTGAAAGTCTTTTTGATGTCAAAAGAGATAAGGAAGGGAACCTGGAGACTAGTCCTAGACCCTTCTTTTCTAAGGCTTCTTAACAGATCTCAAAATTCAAAATGCCTTCTATTTAATCCTGAAAGATTTCAAGTGCTCCTTGCATTTTTCTGTGTTTGGTTCACATTTTCAGTTTTCTATTTTGCCATTTGGTTAATCTGCAGCTCCAGGTGTATTTACAAACTGCCTGGCTCCAGCAATAGCAGGTTGCAGGGCATTCATATTTTCCCATACTTAAATGATTGCAAAACTGATAACAGTGGTGATTCCCAGTTGCAACTTGCTTTTATGGTTGACAGTCTTGCCTTCTGGGGTCCTAAGGCAATCCAGGCTAAAAAAAAAAAAAAAAAAAAAATAACAAAGCATCTCATCCAGCATTAGATTGTAGTTGGTGACAAATTGTCAGTGAATGGTCTGAATCCCTTATGTCTGTTCCCTGTGGTCTGAGCCGTAGGGTGGAGATTAGATGCATTTGGTATCGGGCCATCAAATGCCTAGGTCCTTCACCGTGGGTTATCCAATGTTATTTATCCAAGAAACAAGCACAGTTCCTAAAAGCACAAAGCCCAGCACAAAAGGCACTAGTAGACACGTCAGGTAATCCCAATAATTTATTGCACATCAAGGTTAAGCGCTTTCATCACAACGTGACTTCTTCAGAACACTACTAATCAATCTCCAAACACTTTTATATGACTACTACATCACATGACCCTAAACAAACTGACACCTGACTACTATTCAACTTACAAAATTACAAAATTGCCAAATGAAAGTGCTACAGAACTCACTGACACAATAATGCATTCCCCCTATAAATACATACATATTAGATATACAATTATTGTAACACATTTTTTTAAAAAACGTTTTTTAAAAAACACTTTAAAAACATACATACAGATTTATATTAATCCTAGTATGCAGATGCATAAATCTTCATCGAGGTGAAAATCAGTTGCTTCTCCACAACAGTTGATATGTGTTATTCTCAACTGTATAGTGGTTGATAAAATAAAATAAGGTGTAAATAACTTCCCCTATTAAAAACTCATACTGCCTGAGCCTACCCTGTATTGTTCAAAATTGGTTTGATAGATATATGATCATTAATTCCCGGATAATCAGAGGCGTTTAACCTAATTTGCCACTTAACCTCTCTATCACAAACTTTCTTTTTTATATCTCCCCCTCTCACATTTTCTTCAACATGTTCTAGTATACCAAATTTGAACTTGGAACATTCTTTATTGTCTCTCAAATGTTTCCACAGGGCGTTATTTTCATCTTTTTTCCTTATGCTATAATAGTGATCGTAAATTCTGTTACGTAGGCATCTGTTGGTCATGCCAACGTAAAAACCTGGACATTTAGTACACATAGCCAAATACACTAGATTTTTGCTCCTACAATTTCCTCTGTAAAAGCTGATTTTGGCTTTATTAAAGTTTTGCAAAATGACGGTTGCTTCCTCACATATATATTGGCATTGCTGACAGGTGCCACATCTACTTGTGCCCTTGCGTACTTTACTTAATTTATTGTTGTCTTTCCTTTCCAAAAGACTTTTCATGTTGTACCCATTCTTGTAGACGAAGCAGGGCTCTTTCCCCACTACTCTCAAAACTTCACCGTCAGCATGCAACACTTTCCAATTTCTCTGTAAGATTTCCTTAATATCTCTACTATATTTGGAATGTTGTATAACACAAGCCCTTTTAAATTTACTACTATCTACTTCCTGACATACTACCTGATCTTCGCACTCTGAACCTGTACCTTGTTTATTCCCCAGTAAAGGCTTATACTTTTTTCCCCACTCTTTGATGACATATTCGCTGACGTCCTCAATCAACTTCACAGGATAACCTCTCTCCCTAAAAAATTCCTTCACCTTAAACATTTCGTCCACCACTTCATTCTCTTGAGACGTCATCCGAGCCACCCTAATGCATTGCCCTTTTATAATATTTCTTTTTTGGGCCATTGGGTGACTGCTAGAATAGTGCAAGTATGAGTTGCTGAACGTATTTTTTCTATATATGTTGGATTTAAACTTCCCATCTTCGATCCTAATCCTAACATCCAAGTATGGTATAGTTACCTTATCCTTATTAAAAGTAAATTTGAAGTTCTCACTACATGTGTTCAAATATGCACAAAATTCTGTCAACTCCTCACTGTTACCCTTCCACAATACAAAAATATCGTCCAAAAATCTTAGGTAGCATGTGATGTGCTTGTACCATTTAGATTTGAAGACAAATTCTTTTTCCCAATCGAATACCACCAGATTGGCATATATGGGGGCACACGCTGCCCCCATAGCAACTCCCTTAATTTGCTGGTGGTATTCCCCTTCAAAGTAGATGTAATTGTGCGCCAACACTGTCTCCATTAGTTCTAACAATAGAATACTTTTCTCATTGGATGTCACCCCCAAGCTGTTCATACTCTCATGAAACCTAAATAGGCCCTCCTCCTTAGGTATATTCGAAAAAAGGTCTATGACATCAATAGTCACTAGCCATTCAACCCCTATCAACAACTCAGGTTGTAATCTACTAAGAAAGTCCCATGAATCATATACCAAATGTGGTATTTTCCACAATGCTGGTTTAAGCCATTTATCAATTACCCTTCCCATGGGGAAAGTTTTCGCCTGACTCCCTGAGATTATTGGCCTAAAAGGAGGGTCCTGTACACTCTTGTGGACCTTGGGGATGCCTACGATGGTACCTATTATTGGATGTTCTACCTTCAAAAATTTATATAGTTCGTTACTGATCCTTTCTTCCACTAAAAGATCTTCTAACATTATGTCCACTTTGTGATACCCTATATTTACTTCGTTTCTTGACGACACCTTGTATTTGCCAGATTTTAGCAACAATTCCATGATTTTATTTTTGTAATCACTATAATAGTACAGCACTACCCCACCCCCCTTGTCCGGTTTCATAATCCGGATCCTGTTGTCCCCCTGCATCTCCTTCAATATATTATGTTCTTCATACGTTAGATTAAATCTTGATCCTAAATTACTATGCTTGCTATACTTATACAGATCATTGATCACTAATTTCTCATAAACTTCTAATGTACTGTTCAAGGGGGGTGTGTATGTGCTCTTAGTACTAAACTCTTTAGGTACATATGCGGTACCGTCAAACTTCACACTTAAATTCAATTTCCTAATATACTTCTTAACATCAAGTATACAGTCAACCAAATTAAAAGTCCCTTCGGGAATAAATTTCATCCCCTTGGAGAACAATGTGAAGTGTTCTTTCTTCAGTATCACATCTGTATAATTGTATATGTGGAAATTGTCGTATGAGCTTACTATCTCATTGATCTTGACAATCTTGGGGTGGTTGTTTTCGGGGATAGACCCCAACATTTGTTTTTGTGATTGCAATTGTGTGGTGGGTCTTGCCCTCCCCTTCCCCCCATATATTGTCCCCCCACTCTCGGATACCCCATGTGGTCCCCTTCCCATTCTTGATGTCTCTCTAAAAAAGCTTCACCACATGTTTTTTCCTCATAATGGTTGTAATGGTTATCCTTATGTTTGTAATTATTGTACCTCTTAGGTCCCTGATAGCCATATATAAAAAAGAAAGTTTGTGATAGAGAGGTTAAGTGGCAAATTAGGTTAAACGCCTCTGAATACCCGGGAATTAATGATCATATATCTATCAAACCAATTTTGAACAATACAGGGTAGGCTCAGGCAGTATGAGTTTTTAATAGGGGAAGTTATTTACACCTTATTTTATTTTATCAACCACTATACAGTTGAGAATAACACATATCAACTGTTGTGGAGAAGCAACTGATTTTCACCTCGATGAAGATTGATGCATCTGCATACCAGGATTAATTTAAATCTGTATGTATGTTTTTAAAGTGTTTTTTAAAAAACGTTTTTTAAAAAAATGTGTTACAATATTTGTACATCTAATATGTATGTATTTATAGGGGGAATGCATTATTGTGTCAGTGAGTTCTGTAGCACTTTCATTTGGCAATTTTGTAAGTTGAATAGTAGTCAGGTGTCAGTTTGTTTAGGGTCATGTGATGTAGTAGTCATATAAAAGTGTTTGGAGATGATTAGTAGTGTTCTGAAGAAGTCACGTTGTGATGAAAGCGCTTAACCTTGATGTGCAATTAATTATTGGGATTACCTGACGTGTCTACTAGTGCCTTTTGTGCTGGGCTTTGTGCTTTTAGGAACTGTGCTTGTTTTTTGGTTACGATTTGTGGACTGTTCCTAGTTTAGTCTTTTCAATGTTATTTATCCCTGTGAGTAGAGTCTCTGTCTCTAGTTATTTATTTATTTATTTATATTTGTTGATTGGGAGTGTTCGACTGGACTTAGGTCCATTTTCAGCGGAGGCCAGGGGAGAAAAGTTCCACAGTTAAAATAAACAGACAGTAGTTACATTGGATTACATAGCAATTAACAATTTAACATAGCAATTACTTACAACATATTTACAGATGAAGAACATAGTACATCAGTAGACAACTAGAATCTTTATCTGTGAAGTACATAACAGACATTAACAAATGTTACAATAAGAAGTTCATGCTGTACAATAAGTACTAGGCTTATGAGCATCTGAGCTTGCTATAATCAAGGTAGTTAGTGGAGTGGAAAGAAAGGTAGTGATTGGATGGGGTGGGTGATTATTAGAGTGGGATTAGATGGTTACCTGTTTCTCCAAATTCCTTTTCAGACTGTCAAGAATCCATGCTTTGGATAATAAATTTATCATATTAATTATGTCCATCCAGTCCAACTTGTGGGTTTTCATGGCCTCTTGTCAGGTGTCAGCCAGGAAACTAGTTCTCCATCCCCGAGCTTCTCCAACTTTTCCCTCCCACAATGCTGTTGGGCTTGCTAGCTAGTCACCCTCAAGATTTAATTTGCTGCCTCAATGTTTGGATGTGATTATGTGCTTGTAACAGTGAAGTGCTCTTTTAACCTCCTTTTGGTTAATTATTAGGTTTTTGGGGTAGTTTGTGCTTAACATTAGATCTAAGATTAGAGTGGCTGAGTTAGTTCTTTTTGCCCTTCCTAAAAGTAGTCTAAGCTTTTCTGCTGGAAAACTTAATCTCACCTGTGTAGCAGTGGATTTGTTATGTAGTAGTGGTTTAACTGATTTTGACTTGCACATATAAACTACATTGTAAGAATGTGTATATCTTGTTTTTTTGGAACCCAGCACATTTGTTGGAGTGAGGAGAAGGAAAAGTTTCAATGATTTAAGTAGTGTCACAAATATGGTCACAAAATCCCCTCATGAGATTGCCATGATCTCAGCATCTAGTATTTGAGGGTGGACTGTTTGAATGATGCGTGTGTACTTGCACAGCCTTTGGGTAAGAGGGCTTTTTTGGGCTGATGCAGCACATTGAATATTCAAAGGGCTTCTACCTCTTGATTCTGAGGCAGACAAGCCACGGGATTAGTCTAAGAGTCTAAGCCCTGAGAGAGATATGACACAATCAGGGGAGACTCCAGAAGAAAAACTGATGTTGTGATTTTGACATCGGTGAAGAAATTTACTAAGGAACAGTCTCTTCATAGGCTATATTCAAGTCCTTCTGTTCTAGCTCCCATTGAGCTGCTGTTAATATCTTGACCAATCTCCAAAATGATTAGCAAGCCTAACTTCAGAGCAGGAGTTCACCCGCCACCCTTCCAGGCTATCTTCAGGTTCCTCATGGAGATTTTTTAGGTTTTTCGGAAGCGCTTTGGATGTGGAGCTGGACTGTATGATGAAGAGATTGTTAAAGATGCAAATTTAAAAGGATGTCCTTGTCCCTGCTTTTTCTCTTTTCCTGGTCCATGTCTCGGAGCCAGCGGCTTTGGAGCTGCTACTCATCCCAGAGCCTGTGCCCATGGCACAGACTGACATTTCCACTTCCTCACTGAAGGCACTATTTCAGTCCCACTAAACTCTGTGGTTTTTGGACCTGAACGGGGCTCTGCTCTGACAGTACAAAAATCTTCAGGATTGCTGACCAGCTGTTTGTCTTCTACAAAGGTAAGAAAGAGGTATGCAGTGTCAAAATAGCAATCTCCAAGTGGTTGCTCGAGACTGTTGTTTTTGTTGTTCTCAGAATAACAAGTCACGTCCATGCAAGGGTCATGGCCTATTATTCCAGGGCTTCTGGCCACTGTATTTTTTTTTTTTGGAAAAGGGTACACCCTAGAAATATGCAAGAGACTGCAACTTGGTCATACTTACATAGTTTTCCAAGTACCGCAAGCTAGATTCCTTTTTCTAGGCCTTCTGTAGGCTTTGCTAGGACTTTTCGCCTGGGGCTTCTGGATTCTAATCCACCCCCCCTTCTCTGTGAGCTCTAGTATTCATGATGAACATGATGCAGTTTGAAAAAGGTCTTACTTTTTGTCCTAGCTGTCGCAAAAGGAAATACTGCCAGCCCACCTATTTGAAGTTTTGTGAATGTGTCATTTGTGAATATTGATATGATTCATATAGAAGTGTGTGTAAAGGTGTAATGTACTGAGCTAAAATGTAACCACAGCATGCCCTGCTGGCTTAGAACAGAAATATATGTAAACTATTGTGGCTGTGTAAATGTATATATTTTTAACAGTGGCAACTGGAACATAAAAGGTTAACTTGGAAAAGATTCAGAGAAAATAAGTTGAAATTAAATTGTTTTAAGATCGTGCTATAAAAGTTATTTTGCAGTTTCAGTCAGCAGGAGACAGGATGTCTACACTAGGGGACTCTGTGCTGTTGTGTAAGTGTTTTATTGTTTTATGTCTTTCAGCAGTTGCAAAGGTCTGAAGGCTATGTATTTTCACAGTGAGATGCTGAATGTAGGTAGTTTCTGACACGGGGGGGGGGGGCTTAGCTTGGGAACTGAAAGTCAGGTGACAAAAAGTGATGTCATCCAAGCTAACCCAGCAGTAATATTTGATATTAATTTAAGAACTCTCTCAAAGAGAGTGTATTTTGTCTTTGACCTGGAAACATCCACTCATCACTACATCTGCACTTGCCTTGCTGTAAGTAAGTTTTTAGGGCATAGTAACTCTTTTGGATTCAGATAGAAGTATAGTAATTTATAGCTTAGATGTTTTCTTTCTTTATTTGAGACTGTCCTGCAATGTTGTTTTGAATATCTCCTGTGATTTTGAACTCTGAAGTTACTGTGTTGATTTACTGTGTATTGTCTTGTTCTTTTATTGTTTATTATTAAATATATTTTAACATTTTAATTGTGGCTGGTTTGTTTATAGATATAATTAAGCTCTTAGTGTACTTGCATATGTATTTGGTGACACTGTACAGGCCACTCCTAAATAGCCTTGCTCTTGGTCAGGCTGCCATTTGAATTAATAGTAACATTATATAGTAGGATTGGACACCCTTTGGTAAGGGCCTTAAAGTAGCTGATAAGGAGTTGTGGTGGCAGTGATAACTACCTTATAGTCTGGGCAGGAGGAGGCATAGCTATTAAATCTGTGCCAGCCTTTCCCAGGTATGTGTGTATAAATCAAATCTGTGTGTGTGTGTCTGCGTGTGTGTCTGTGTGTGTGTCATGAAGCGCTAGTTCATCAGGGTGAGCAGGCAAGCATGTCAGCAGAGGAGTATGGCAAGCTGAACAAGGAGCCAGTTTGCTGAGATGCGCCAGGCTAAAGGACTGGTGCATGCCAACCTGACTAAAGAGAAGTGATTGCAGCTTTCGTCACAAGCTGCATCACAGAATAGCAACCAGGAAGACAATCAGACTAGCCTTGGAGATGTACAACTCTCAGAAAATGTACAATTCAACCTTTCTGCAGAAGACTTAAAAATCCGTTTGGAGTTAAGGAGACGAACTGGAGGCCAAACATTTGGAAATAGAAGCAGCAGAGAGACTGAGATGTCTGGAGGCTGAGAAAAATGAGAAACTGCAATGTCTGGAAGCTCAGTAGAATAATGGGCAGAGGCAACATGAAATGGAGACGCTGACTCTTCGCCAGGGTCATGGAGGTAATGGGCAGGGAGTAACAGAAACCCAGGAGCAGCAGAGGTTAGTAAATTTCTTCCACAATTTACAGAGGAAGTTAAGTTTGATAGTTTCAGCCATCTTTGAAAGGGTATGTAAACAGTAAAATGTTGCCCATGGGCTCTGGGTACCATTCCTGACCCCTGTACGGTGGTAAAGCTGTAACTGCTGTTTCTAAATTGTCTGATACTAATTGCTTAAATTATAATATTGTAAAAAAAATGTATTTTAGAATATTTTAAGTTCGCACCTGAAGCTTATAGAAAAATGTTTTGTGAGCATAGACACAAGGCAGATGAAAGTGTTTGTGAATATATTGCTGAACTAAGCACTTATTTTCATAGGTGGCTGAATGGATGTCAGTTCACCCCTTTTGAAGGACTGGCAGACCTTTTGGTGAGGGAACAAGCCCTTAGCACTTTGCCTGAGGACATGAGAATCTGGTTAGCAGATAGACAATGCAATACTGCATTTGAGTTGGGGAAGAAGGGAGACCTGTACCTAGCAAGCAGGGCATCACTGCACAGGAAAGGGATACCGAGTGCTGCTCATGGGTCTAAGGGAACCCATGGTGGGCAGCCCAGACCACTCCAACAGAGTCTGCCAATAGCAAGGGAAGCCACTAGTCCAGGTACACGTCCGGGACTAAGGGTTAAATGTTTTAAATGCAACCAGTGGACATATAAATGTCCATGGAGGCAAGCTGGGGAACAAAAGATGGGAGAGCCAGTAAGTGGGAATGACAGAATGCCAGTAGTAAGTTGTCAGGAGACAACAAGGGTAACAAATTACCACATGAGGGTATGTCCTATCTTGGTAAATAGGAAAGAGGCCATTGCTGAGAGAGACCATTGTGAGGTCTGCCTGCCGTGGTTAAAGAGGAGCACTACTTGCTTGGGCAGTCTACTCCAGTCAGAGCTTTAGGAGGGACTCCATTCTGAATACCTTTGGCTAGGTTCACCTTGACTGGGAGGGTGGAAAAGGAAGCCAACCAAGTAGGTATGCTTAAGGATGTTCCAGCAGATGCCATGATAAAGAATGATTTGATAGTGCAAACAACCAAACCAAAAACAAGCTCCAGTGGAAGCCTTAATAGGCAAAAATAGTAAAATTAAAAAAGGCTTCCACCACAACGAAATGTTCACTGAGAAATTCTGTTAAAATGTAGGCTTTAATATAACGAAGAAATAAAAAGCACAAATTGTGTTGTTCAAGTTGCAGGTCAAACAGGATGAGCACTTTCAGTTAAAAAAACCTTCTTCAGATCCTAGTGTGTAGACTTGACTTACTGCTGTTAAATAAAGATCCGTAATTGCTCAACCAATCACATACATCAATCAGATGCACGCCTTCCTTAAGCTTCCATTTCATTTGTCTATTAGGCTTCTCTCTTTCAAAATAGGTTTAATAGGAACTACTCTGTTGAGCCCTGGAAATAAATTAGCTCTGAGTTTCATGATCCATTTGCTTTCTTCCTTTTCAGTTTTGTTGACAGTGTCTCCTCCACGGAGGTTAATAGTCACATTCGAGATAACCATAAAGCTAAATGAAAGCCCCGGATTTTCAGACCCATATCCATATAGGGCATTGGTTACCACTCTATTCTTGATGTCTAACAGGTGGCGAAGTATCCGTTCCTTAAACTTTCTATTGGTCTTTCCTATATAATAGGCTTGGCACAAATTACAAGTGCCAACGTATATAACATTCTTGGTGTTGCAGTTAGCAATACCAGAGAACTTATAACATTTGTTAGTTACTGGGTGAACAAAGCTGTTGCAGCATTTAATGTGGCTGCAAGCTTTGCAAAAGCCACATTTCCAAGTTCCTAACCTATTTCTTCCTTCTGTACTCTTCTTGTTAGGTATTCCATCATAGTTGCACAGTAAATTCTTTAAGTTCTTCTTGTTTTTATAACCAAACTTAGGTGTTTCCCCTATAGTTCTCTTAATTTTACTGTCAGCAGTTAAGACTGGCCAAAATTTCTTCATGGTTTCACTGACATCAAAGGAGTCAGTGCTGTAGGTCATCATGCATCTGAGACTGTTGTTGTTCCCACCTGTCTTCACATCACTCTGCTTCCGTTTCCAGTAGTACGGTTGCCCTTTGTTGTATCGAATGGACATTGCTTTGCCTTTAATATTGACTAATTGTTTTTCATTATAGCCTCTTGAAGTAAAATTCTGTGTTTGTCTTGCTCCAGCAGAAAATCATCATTGTCAGTACAGAGCTTGGATATCCTGATCACTTGATTTTCAACAATATTCTGAAAAACATGTCTCTGGTGCATGCTATTGTATTATAGCGTATGGTTCCTCCAGTTTGGTTTCCTGAATATAGTGGTGCCAATTCCTTTGCTGTGTATTGAATTCTTCACTATTAAAGCTCCTCCTTTGACAGCTGGCCTGAAAATAATTTCTTTCATTGTTTGCAATTCTTTTAACGCCTGAAACTCATCCTGTGTTAAATTGTAATAGTGTTTACTTTTTCCTCTTGACCTCCGTTCAAACACCTCATTCTCACATAACCGTAAGAACATTTCCACAGTGGGATGATTACTGGGGACTAGAGCAATTGATAAAAATCTGTATGACTTTCTTGAAGTGGTATATCCAACTATACCTGTTATCAAAGGGTTGCCGAAGATTCATAAGAACAGTGTTGACCCCCCTCTGAGACAGTTTCGGGGAGAGGTTGGGTCACTGAACTCTTCAATCTATGTGGAAACTGAACTCAAGAAGTTTTTGCCTTTTGCACATACTGTATTGTGTGGCACTGGTCAGTTGCTGGAGAGACTATGAACGAATGGAGCAAGAAAGCTTTATAGATAACCTCATTTTGGTGACGATGGACGTCAACAGTTTATTCACTTGTATACCCAATGATCTAGGAATAGAAGCAGTAAGGGACTTTGCCTCTCATTTTGAAGTAAGCATGGATGTGAATCTAGTCTGCAGCTTCCTGTAATTGATCCTGGAGAGCAATGTGTTCCTCTATGGTGAGAGCTACTATTGGCAGAAATGGGTGGGTAGCCATGGGCACCCCCTGTGCAAACAGCTATGCCAATATAGTCCTAGCCGAATGGGAAATGGATACGAAAAATAAATAGAAAGAATGCATCATCTTTTACAATAGGTTTGTGGATGATGTTATATTCCTATGGAAGCGCAGTATACAATGCCTAAATGATTTTGTCAACTATTTAACAAGTACGACTAGCTTTTTAAGATTCCAAGTGAAAACGTCAGCAAGTGAGATTGAGTTCTTAGACGTGAGAATTTCAATGAATAATAGCAAAGGAATTGGCACCACTATATTCAGGAAACCAAATTGGAGGAACCATATGCTATACTACAATAGCATGCACCCGAGACATGATGTTCTTCATTCCACATTGCTGCAGTCCTAACTATTGGGGTAGTCCGCTGTCCAGTCGGCCCGAATACCAGAGTATATGGCTGACGTCGGTCAGGGCGCATTAGACTGACGTCAGTACGTCAGGGTACTAATGCGCATGACCGACGTCATATCCTCAGTCTTTTTTGCCGCATGGTCCGATGCAGAAGCAGTTTTGCGAGTGCAGGTTGGCGTTCTGAAATTTTCTGAAGTCGGAGTTTCAGACCGAATCAGAGTTGGCTAAGTACCCCGTTGGGGAACATTTTGTTTTTTCTTGCCTCAGTATTTAACCGGATGTCAGAAAAAGTGAATAACTGTATTTCTTGTGGGAAACAGATACCTCATAGGGATTACCATACCTTGTGTATACCTTGTTTAGGGCCTGAGCACGGCGTTGTTGGATGCCGCTCTTGTGCTAGGTTTAACAAACGCACTATTAAGAGAAGGTTAGACTGTGCCAGGTTAGTGTTTGGGAAGCGTTGCAATTATAAAATGCCGCCGGATGCTCCGGCCCGCTTCCCAAGAAGCGCAAGGACAAAACAGCGAAGCCTAGGGTTGATGAACCGGCAGTCCCGGACGCCGGTTCTTTAGAAGGCTCAGTGGAGCCAGAGGTTTTGCCAGGAGTTTCTTTGGAGTCTCAGGCAGAGACTTTACTGTTACAGGATGTGCCTTCTCAGGAGGTAGGCCAGGCTGAGGGGCTTCTCAGGTAACTGTTCTTCCCTCTCTTCCCAAGGGAGTTAGAGCCTCTCCTTCTGTTTCCAAAACTTCTTTGAGAGGTAGGCCAAGTTTAGCTTCAGTGGGGATTCTCCTAGCACTTCAGGTTCTGTGCCTAAGAAACATATGCTTAAAATGGCAGAAGATTTGATTACTATGATTAGAGGTTCTATGCCCCTCCTGATAAGAGGCCTAGGGTGGAACCTGAGTTTGATAGTTTTGAACAGTGTTCAGAGGCTTCTGACACTTCTATGGAAGATTTGCAGGAGTATCCTCCTTATTCTGATTCTGATGTGGATGATTCCACTCCTACAGCTTCTCCTCCTGAGGATTTCTCATTTTCAGAGACTCTGCATTCCATGAGGGAGCACTTTAAATGGGAAGGCCAGGATTACTCTGATTCCAGGAAAAGGCTTAGGGAATTCTTGTTTTTACCCCAGCATAGGCCCTTAGCTATACCTCCTGTGTTGAATGTGCTGGAAGTTGTTTTTGCAGAGGCTTCCCTGAACCCTGATTCTTTGCCTCCTGCTCCTGTTAAACCTGATAGGTACTTATAGGGTGCCTGAAGCTCATAAGTATCTTTTTAAGAGTCCTAGGGCAGACCCGGAAACTGTTTCTCAGGGACCTAAAGGTGTTAAGGCCTCTGTGGTTAAAAACCCTGTTCCCACTGATAAAGAGGCAAGGGCTTTGGATAGATGGGGAAAGAAAGTGTATACTTCTTCCACTTTAGCCATGAGGGCGTTGAATTGTCAGTTTCACATGCTAAAATATCAAAATTATCTCCTTTCACAACTGAAATCTAAGGTGGATGCTTTGGCGGAAGGTATTGAGTGTAAAGAGTTGCTAGATTTAGTTCATGTGTCTGAACAAGTGGGTAAGCATTCTTTGCAATGTGGTTTTGATGCTGTACAGGCCTCCTCGAGGGTGGCTGCCACTAGTTCTGTTCTTCGCAGGCATGCCTGGTTGAGGGATCAGAATTTAGCTGAGCATGTTAAGACAAGGATTTTGGATGCTCCTTTACAGTCTGATGTGTTGTTTGGTTCGCCTGTGGAAGCAGTTTTAAAGAAAATGGAGGACAAAGCTAAGTCTATGCAAACTGTTAAAGATTTTTGCAGGTGCAGCCACCAAGTTTAGTAGAAATTGGCCTACTAAGGGATGGACATATCCTGCTTATGATTCCCAGTCTAGGGGTAGGTCTAGACGTGGTAGGGGCAGAGCTCAAGGTTCTTTTAGGCCTAGAACAGGAGTTCACCTGCTCAGACTTCTGGTGAGGGCAGGGGTCAGTCCTTTCGTAAACAGGCCCAATGACCTGCCTTTTCAGCTGCCAGTAGATTCTCGTCTGGCAGCTCCTTTGGGAGGAAGACTGTCTCTTTTCAAAGGAAATTGGGATTTAATCACTCAAGACAGATGGGTGTTGGATATCATTCACCACGGTTACAGGTTTTATTTCCATACATTGCCCCTTTCAAAGGCATGCCAGACGTTCCTCCTCCACAAAGGAAAGAGGCTCACAAGCAAATTTCTCTGTTACTCCAAATAGGGGCCATTCAGCCAGTCCCTGTATCAGAAAGGGGCCTAGGATTTTATTCTCGCCTGTTCCTAGTACCAAAGAAGGGGAACACGTGGAGACCAATTTTGGATTTATCTATCCTCAACACTTATCTGGACATTCCAAAGTTCAAGATGTTGACGTTACAACAGCTTTTACCTCTGCTGGGCAAAGATCACTGGATGGTAACTTTAGATCTCAAGGAAGCTTACCTTCATGTGCCTATAAGACTAAGTTGCAGGAAGTATCTGCGTTTCGAGCTGGAAATTCTCATTATCAGTTCTCTGCATTGCCCTTTGGCTTATCTACTGCCCAGAGTATTCACAAAGGTTCTGGCTCCAGTGATAGCTTACTTCAGGCTAAAAGGAATTCAAATCTATCCTTACTTGGACGACTGCCTGATTCTGGCTCAAGAAAAGGAAGACCTTCTACAGCATCTGGAATATGTTATAGCAGTGCTAAGATGCCTAGGGTATTCTGTGAACGAAATAAAGTCCAGTCTAGTACCCTCTCAAGACATGTGCTTTCTGGGTGTGAGACTGAATACAGCAGCCCAGATGGCCTTTTAACCCCGGACAAACAAAAGAGTCTATCCCTTTACTTCCATCAACTATCTCATCAGTCCGTGCTGACTGCAAGGACAGTCCTTCAAGCATTAGGGTTCATGGCATCTTGTATTCTGGTGCTTCCCAATGCCAAACTGCATATGAGGAAGCTGCAATGGTATCTCAAAATGTATGGACACAGCACTGCCAGGATTTGGACACTGTCATTCAAATAATACCTTGCCTTCAAAAGAATTTTGTGGTGGGCTCAGGAATGTCACCTAAACAAGGGACTCTCTGTGACCCGCCAGAGGCGAGTCAGATTTTAACGACAGATGCCTCGGACATTGCTTGGGAGCTCATCTAAATGGAAAGTGGATACAAGACAAGTGGCCTGCCAGACTACAGCATCTACATGTCAACATGAAGGAGATGTTAGCAGTCCAGTTTGCATTAATGGCTTTCAAGGAGTTACTTCTTCCAGGGCAGGTGTTGATTCTAACAGACAACACAACTGTCATGTGGTACATCAACAAACAAGGGGAACACATTCTTATCCTCTATGCAGGCAAGCAATGATTTTATGGGAGACTGCGCTCAGCTTGCAACTAACTCTTCAGGCAAGGTTTCTGCCGAGCACAGAACTCCTTAGCAGATGTGTTAAGCAGACAAATCATGGATCCCCACGAGTGGAAACTGGATCTTCATGTATTTCAGAAATTGACAGTGTCATGGGGAACTCCAGACATAGATCTGTTCGCTTCTCCACTAAACCACCAGCTGCCAAAGTTTTGCACAAAGGGTTTCATCACACAGCTTGGAAAGTGGATGCTCTTTCTTTCAGTTGGAAAAATCTTCATGTGTATGCCTTTCCACCTCTGCCTCTTCTTCCAAAGGTGCTCTTAAAGGTCAGACAAGACAAGCCAAGGATGATTTTAATAGCTCCAGATTGGCCTCGCAACACTGGTACCCACTACTAAGGAGTCTGGTAAGGAAGCCTCCATGGCCTTTACCTTTGATTCCACATCTGTTATCTCAGAAGGACGGTCATCTGCTCAATGTCAAGCTTCACTCACTTCATCTAACAGCCTGGCATATTCTGTGTTGAAACACAGCAGGTCTCAACTTCCTCAACAAGTTTTAAATGTGATTATGGAAGCTAGAAGACCTAGTACAAGGAAAGTGTACGAGAAAAATGGAAGAGGTTTTTAATTTGGAGTACAGCAAAGAATTTGGAGATTTCTGAGCCTAATTTGAATGTGGCTCTTCAATATCTTACTGAGTTATTGGACAAAGGTTTGTCCTTCTCTTCCATTAAGATTCATGCTGCAGCAATTTCAGCTCACTATGATTGTGACCCACCATTGTTTTCGCATCCTTTGTTCAAGCAGTTTCTTAGAGGGGCAAAGAATATAAGACCCCACGTAGAGCTCCTACTCCTGCTTGGGATCTCAATTTTGTGTTGGAAAAACTTACTCTACAACCTTTTGAGCCTGCGGCTACTGCTGAATTGAAATACTTGTCATGGAAGACTGCTTTTTGTTGGCTATTACTTCTGCAAGAAGGGTGTCTGAGTTGCAGGCCCTTATGGCAGTAGAGCCTTTTTTGATTTTCCATAAGGATAGGGTATCATTACGCACTAATCCTTCCTTTATGCCTAAGGTGGTTTCTAGTGTGGCTTTAAACCAAACTATTCATTTGCCTACTTTTTATGCAGACCCCAAAATAAAGGGGAAAAGATTTTGCACACTTTAGATGTACATAGGCAATTGCGTTATTATTTAAGCAGGACTAAGGATTTTAGGCAGTCTCAGCAGTTGTTTGTTTCTTTTGCTTTGAGTTCGCAGGGCAAGCCTGTGTCAAAACAAACTATTTCTAGGTGGATTGGGTTTTGCATTGCATTTTGTTATTCCCATCATGGCAAGGAGATTCCAGCTGGGATTAGGCCTCATTCCACTAGGGCTACTGCCACTTCAACAGCATTTCTAAGGGGTGGCAACTAAGGATATTTTGGAGGCAGCTACTTGGAGTTCAGTGCATACTTTCTCTAAGCATTATCACCTTCCTCTCTACTCTAAGTCTAGGGCTGGTTTTGCCACAGCTATTTTGCAAGGCATGTTGTCAGCTCCTGCTTCTTTATGATTTGCCAGCCTCCCTTACCTCTGCTTTGGGATTCTACCCAATAGTTAGGACTGCAGCAATGTGGAATGAAGAACATAGTACAGTTTTGTACCTACCATAAATGTAGATGTTCGAGGATCCACATTGCTGCAGTCCAATTTACCTCCCTCCTTCCCTCTGTGTTTAGGGGTGGTTGTGTAGGTGAGGTTATATGCTGATATTTTTGTATATATTTTTGTATATATTGTACATATTTCTGGTGCAGGTATATTGGGCCTTGTCTTTTTAGGGTCTTCTGACATCTGGGGCAAGAAAAGACTGAGGATATGACGTCGGTCATGCGCATTAGTACCCTGACGTACTGACGTCAGTCTAATGCGCCCTGACCGACGTCAGCCATATACTCTGGTATTCGGGCCGACTGGACAGCGGACTACCCCCAATAGTTAGGACTGCAGCAATGTGGATCCTCGAACATCTACATTTATGGTAGGTACAAAACTGTACTTTTTTCAGAATATTGTTGAAAATCAAGTGACCAGGCTATCCAAGTTCTGTACTGACAATGATGATTTTCTGCTGGAACAAGACAAACTCTTACAGAAGTTTACTTCAAGAGGCTATAATGAAAAACAATTAGTCAAGATTTAAGGCAAAGCAATGTCCATTCAATACAACAAAGGGCAACCGTACTACTCTAAATGGAAGCAGAGTGATGTGAAGAAAGGTGGGAACAGCAACAGTCTGAGATGCATGATGACCTACAGCACTGACTCCTTTGATGTCTGTGAAACCATCAAGAAATTTTGGCCAGTCTTAACTGCTGACAGTAAAATTAAGAGAATTGTAGGGGAAACACCTAAGTTTGGTTATAAAAACAGGAAGAACTTAAAGGATTTACTTAGCAACTATGATGGAATACCTAACAAGCAGAATACAGAAGGAAGAAACAGGTAAGGAACTTGGAAATGTGGCTTTTAATGTTCCAACAGTTTTGTTCACCCGGTAACTAACAAATGCTATAAGTTCTGTGGTTTTGCTAACTGCAACACCAAGAATGGTATATACGTTGGCACTTGTAATTTGTGCCAAGCCTATTATGTAGGAAAGACAAATAGAAAGTTTAAGGAACGGATACTTCGCCACCTGTTAGACATCAAGAATAAAGTGATAACCAATGCCCTATATGGATAGGTGTCTGAAAATCCAGGGCATTCATTTAGCTTTATGGTTATCTCGAATGTGACTACTAACCTCCGTGGAGGAGACATGGTCAGCAAAACTGAAAAGGAAGAAAGCAAATGGATCATGAACCTCAGAGCTAATTTATTTCCAGGGCTCAACAGTGTAGATGTCCTTCAAGGATGCATCTGCAGTCCTTACAAATGGGTTGTCCTGTCGTCAGGCAGCCCTTCGGTCGGCCAGATTCCAAAGTCTGGGTCTGGCCTCGGCTGGTGTCGCACTTCACCCGACGTCATAGCTGCAGTTATTCGGGTATAAAGGCATCAGCCGACGCCATTTTCCCCAGTCTTTCTTGCCGTGGCGCAAGCAGAAGCTGTTCGCAAGTGCCGGTCGGTCAGAACCAGAGATTACTACTACCGAATACTTCTACTACTACCGAAGACTTCTAAAAAGCTAAGTACCCCGTTGGGGACTCTTTCTTGCCTCAGCCGATGTCAGAAAAAGTGAATAACTGTTTAACTTGTGGGAAACAAATACCTCATAAAGATTTCCACTCTTACTGCTTGCCTTGTTTAGGCCCAGAACCATCTAACAGCAAGAAAAGTCCTGCAAGCCTTGGGTTTCATGGCATCCTGCATAATATTGGTTCCACATGCCAGACTGCATATGAGAAAGTTACAGTGGTACCTAAGGAATTTATGGTCTCAGCACAAGCACAGCCTAGAAACCCAAATTCCAATAATTCCATGCCTGAAGCAAGAATTCCAATGGTGGGCTCAGGCCTGTCAATCAAACAAAGGATTGCCCTTCTACAACACTCAACCAAGCCAAACCATCACCACGGACGCCTCAGACCTCGGTTGGGGGGCCCACATGCTGGACAAGTGCATACAAGGTTTATGGACTCAAGACCAGCTGCACCTACACATAAATCAAAAGGAAATGCTGGCAGTAAAACTGGCAATTCAGACATTCAGACCATTTCTTCGACAAGGTCAACTGTTGATAAGGACAGACAACACCACAGTTATGTGGTACATCAACAAACAGGGAGGCACACATTCGTACCCTCTATGCCGGATGGCAATGGACCTCTGGAATGTGGCCCTGAGTTACAACATTCAGTTATAAGCAATTTTTGTACCAGGAAAAGAAAACATTCTAGCAGACATACTAAGCAGGACTACCACGGATGCCCACGAATGGATGCTGCATCCGGACATCTTCAGTCTCGCAGACCCTCAACAAGGAAAAATTATTCAGCAAAATGGAAAAGATATTCCATTTGGAGTAATGCAAAAGGAGAGAATGTGTCACTGGTAAACATAGCCAACATCCTGGAATACTTGGCAGAGCTCTTCCACAAAGGCCTGTCCTATTCTTCCATTAAGATTCATGCATCAGCTATTTCAGCAGAATACGACTTGGATCCTCCAGTCTTCTCACATCCTCTGCTCAGGCAGTTTCTGAGAGGAATTAAAAATGTAAAACCACCTAGGAAGCCACCATTGCCAGCATGGGACTTGAACTTTGTACTAGAAAAATTGACACTCCCTCCATTTGAACCAGCAGCAACAGCAGTATTACAATACTTATCATGGAAAACTGCTTTCCTACTGGCAATCACTTCAGCAAGAAGAGTATCTGAGCTACAGGCATTAATGGCAGTACAGCCCTTCCTGATCTTCCATCAAGATAGAGTGTCCATGAGAACAAATCCTACTTTTATGCCTAAGGTGGTCTCCAAAGTATCTTTGAATCAGGCTATCCACCTACCTACATTCTTCCTCAACCCACAGAACAGGGGAGAAAGACTGCTGCATACCTTGGATGTGCATAGACAATTACGCTACTACCTGGACAGGACCAAGAGCAATAGAAAAACTGACCAGCTACTGGTAGCATATGCAACAGGAATGGAAGGAAAAGCAATTTCAAAACAGACAATCTCTAAGTGGATAGGAAATTGCATTAGATTTTGTTACTCCTACCATGGGAAGAAAACTCCAGAAAACATCAGGCCTCACTCTACAAGGGCTACAGCCATTACCACAGCTTTTCTTCGAGGAGTGGCTACCAAAGACATTTTAGAGGCTGCTACTTGGAGCTCCGTGCATACATTTGCCAAGCATTATAATTTACCTTTATACTCTAGATCCCGAGCAGGTTTTGCCACTGCTGTTTTGCAAGGGATCTTAACTACACCATAATTTCATTTCTCCTCCTCCCCCAGTTTGGCTATGGTATTCTACCCATTTGTAAGGACTGCAGATGCATCCTTGAAGGACATAGTACAGTTTTGTACCTACCATAAATGTAGATGTCCGATAGGAATGCATCTGCAGTCAGGATTACCCACCCTCCTTCCCCTCTGTGGTACTCCTAGGGTATTTGCCCATCTTGTAGCTAGCTGGGGGAATCTATTATGGTGTATTTGTTGGTATATATATGTACATACATGCTTATTTTTTGTTTGCTCTCTACTATTTGGAATCATTTGCATTTATCCAAATTTAGCCTTCCTAGAGGGCACCTGGCATCTGGGGCAAGAAACACGGAGGAAAATGGCGTCGGCTGATGCCTTTATACCCGAATAATTGCAGCTATGACGTCGGGTGAAGTGCGACACCAGCCGAGGCCAGACCCAGACTTTGGAATCCGGCCGACCGAAGGGCTGCCTGACGACAGGACAACCCATTTGTAAGGACTGCAGATACATTCCTATCGGACATCTACATTTATGGTAGGTACAAAACTGTACTTTCCTATTAAACCTATTTTGAAAGAGAGAAGCCTAATTAAGAAATGAAATGGAGACTTAAGGAAAGCGTGCATCTGATTGCTGTATGTGATTGGTTGAGCAATTAAGGATCTTTATTTAACAGCAGTAAGTCGGGTCTACACACTAGAATCTGAAGAAGGTGTAACTAAAAGCGCTTATCCTGTTTGACCTGCAACTCGAACAGCACAATTTGTTCTTTTATTTCTTCGTTTTATTAAAGCCTACATTTTAACAGAATTTCTCAGTGAACTTTTCGTTGTGGTGGAAACCTTTTTTGCATTTTACTATGATTTGATAGTGCAGTACCTGCTTGCGGGTATTGATGTGCCCTTGGACAGAGTGACAGCACTGGCAGAGGTGAGTAGTAGTACCCACGCTGACAGTGAGGCACCACTGTCAGAAGATGCCAGACTTCCTGTGGAAGGGGAGCTGGGAAGGGTTACAAAGTGAGAGTTGAGAGAGGCTCAGCTCTCAGACCATACATTGCAAGGCCTGAGGGAGGTAGCCAGTGAGGCACCTCATTCTCGAGGGAAAGGGGAATCTGTATATTGGGACAAAGAGTTACTGTATAAAGTGTGGACCCCTGAGGGACGGCTAGAGGGTGACAAATTACAGTACTTGGTAGTGTAGTGCCCAGTGCCTACTCTGGCACTTCTAGCCATAGCCCATGATATTCCCTTTGTAGGTCATATAGGGATAAAATGTACAAAGAGACATATTATGCAGAACTTTTATTGGCCTGGAATTTCCAGAGATGTAACGGGGTACTGCAGGACCTGTGAGTAGTGCCAAAAGGTAGGCAAGGCAGGAGACAAGGTGAAAGCTCCTTTGATGCCTTTGCCTGTGATTGAGGAGCCATTTCAGAAGGTAGCTGTGGATATTATGGAGCCTCTGGGTGGTACCCCAAGTTCCACAGGGAAAAAGTATATCCTAGTTGTAGTAGATTATGTTACCAGATACCCTGAGGCAGTGGCTCTGTCTTCCATTGAGGCAGAAAAGGTGGCAAATGCTTTGATTTTCAGCAGGTTAGATTTCCCCAAAAAATACTGACTGACAGAGACGCCAATTGCATATCAGACCTGCTGGCTTGTTTGTGGAAGCACTGTGGGGCGAAGCACCTAAAGACCACTCTCTACCATCCCCAGACTAATAGTCCTGTTGAGAGGTTGAATTCTACACTCAAGACAATGCTGCGGGCATTTGCAGACCAGTTCAAGAAGGAATGGGACTAATATTTGCCCCATCTGTTTGCTTAGAGAGATTCCCCAGGAATCTACAGATTTTTCACCCTTTGATTTGCTGTATGGGCATAGGTTGAGGGGACCTCAAGATTTGATTCGTGATGAGAGGGAGGGTATGTGTGTATCCCACAAGGAGTCTGTTGTGGCATATGTCCTAACCTCAGGACAAGGCTCAGGGAACTCATGGGCTTGGCCCAGGAGAACCTTGCAGAAGCCCAACAGCAGAAAAAGGTCTGGTATGACAGGAATGCTCAAGCTAGAGAGTATGCTGTGGGGCAGCAGGTAATCGTTCTCATTCCTGTCAGATACAACAAGCTGCAAGCAGCTTGGGAGGGTCCCTACAAGGTGGTAAGGAAGGTCAGTGATGTTAACTACATGGTAGAACTGTTAGGCTGGAGGTAGGGGCATAAATAGTACCATGTTAACATGATGAAACCACATGATGTGCTGAGTATTTGCACTGGATGGCAGGAGGAGTCTGAGGGGGATCTGGTGACTGATCTCCTCAGTGAGGCTTGGACTGAAACCTCCGTGGAAGGGGTAACAATGTCCCAGCAGCTATCCCCTACTCAGGTTCGAGAAATCTAAGCATTGTTACAGGAGTTTGGGGACATGTTCACTGGGAAACCAGGGTGCACCTACATGTGAATACAGGTCCCCAAAGGCCTATTACACAGGCCCCTTATAGGGTGTCTGAGAGGGTTAAACAGACTCTGAGGGAGGAGATATGGGAAATGTTGGAACTAGGGGTAATCCAGGAGTCCAACAGTCCCTGACCTCCCCAGTGGTGCTGGTACCAAAGAAGGATGGCAGCACCAGGTTCTGTGTGGACTACAGGAAATTAAATCGTCACACAGAGTCAGATCCTTACCCCATGCTTAGGACAGATGAAGCCGTAGAGCAGCTGTATGGGGCTAAGTATCTTACTACTTTTGATCTTACCAAGGGTTACTGGCAGGTGCCCTTTGCTCCCTGCGCTAGAAAGAGTTTAGCCTTTTTGACCCCTTTCAAGTTGTATGAGTTTACGAAGATGCCCTTTGGGATGAAAAATGCCCCAGTGACTTTCCAGAGGCCGGTAGATCGTATCCTGTCAGGAGCAGGAGATTTTGCCCTTGCTTACCTATATGATATTGCCATCTACAGCCATTCCTGGCAAGAGCACCTTCAGCATGTCAGGGCGGTGCTGGGCAAACTACAGAGGGCAGAGTTGACCATTAAGCCCACTAAGTGTCAGTTTGGTATGGCAGGGGTCTCCTTCCTGGGACATAGAGTGGGAAGTGGTAAGATCAGGCCAGAACCTGCCAAAGTGGAAGCCATTCAAGCATGGCCTGCCCCTGTTACCAAAAAGCAGGTGAGGACATTATTAGGGATGGCAGGACATACTTTTGTTCCCTCCCAACATTTAGACTTGGTAAAAACTATCCTGGATGTTAAAACCTTTACTAGGAAATTGAATTTTAATCTGATGATGGGTGATGTAATAAATGCTCCTGTGTTGGACAATTTCCATATCCCTAGTACATTTAACCCACCTTTACACCCGATTCACCAAGTGTTTGAACACACGTGAACTAGACATTAGACACAATACTAAAAATAAATGTAAGGGTGGTTATGTACATAACATCAGTAAACAGGAATGTGAATATTTGGAATTCATTAAATCATAGGACATACGAGTGTGTAAACCTGACAAGGGTGGGAGCTTGGTAGTCCTTGATAACTGGGACGACACGGCTAGGATGAAGTCATTATTGGATACACCTGCCTATGAAGTAAGCTCACGTTCAGAAGTGAATAGAGCTTATAAACAAATTAAAAGCTGCATTAATGACTTATTTGTAGAAGGCAGGATAGAACAGAAAATATATAACTACATGTTATTATTGTACCCTAGGATCCCCTATTTTTTAGGGATACCTAAAATTCATAAAAACTTGACAGACCCACCAATGAGACCTCTAGTGGACGAACGTAGTTCACCTACTTATCCATGTGCAAAATTTGTTGATTATTTACTTAAGAAATATTTAACGGCTGAAAACCAAGTGTGTAAAGACTCTTGGTCTTTTCTGAGTAAAATCGACAGAATGCAATTCGATGAGGACTGTAATTTCCTTACAGTTGATGTAAAAGATCACACTTGCATTCCACACCTAACAGGAATAGAGTGGGTAGGGTTTATGTTGAGGAAAAGTGGTGCATCAGAAGTAGTAATATCCTTAGTCATGGAACTACTTGATGTCATCCTGTCTAATAATTTCTTCCTCTTCGACAACTTGTACTATTTGCAAAAAGTAGAAGTACCCATGGGCTCCCCGTGTAGAGCCAGCATAGCAAACTTAGTCATGGCATACTAGGAGACAGAATTTGTGTTTAAGTTAGAAAACATAAATAATTCCATTGTTTACTATACACGTTATTTGGATGACATCTTTATTTTATTTAAAGGTGACATGGTTGCTAGTAATAAACTACTGGACTATTTTAATAAGTCCACTCAGTTTTTACAGTTCACATCAACATCTGACACTGAAAAAATAGCATATCTGGATATATGGCTCTCAAAGAACAGAGTACAAAAATGCTTTCAGGATAAGATTCACAGGAAGAGTACGTACTCTAATGCCTTCCTGCATTTCTCTAGTTGTCATCCCCACCACCAGAAGCCGTCGGTGGTCAAAGGCCAATTGGTAAGGGCCACATGAATAGTGAGCAAAGAGAATGATTTTCTAGAAGAATGCTATTTTTTGAAAAGTATGTTTCTGGGGCGTAAGTACCCTAAAATGTTATTAGATTCACTAATAGAGGAAGTAAAAATCAAGAGATCTAATAAGATTTACAACCCTTTATTCAGTGTCAAACAGTTAGTAAACACTCTAATGCAAAGTGACAATGTGAGTAATTTATCAGTTATGGATAGTATCAACAGTGAGGTGTCGAAAAATAAACCAGACTTCCATCTAAGCTTTACCACTATGTTTACGGTGGGCAGCCAGGTTGTTTTGAGGATTATACAGAAAAACTGGGAACAATTTGAATGAATCCATTACTATTTAGAAAGCTGGGTGACAGTCCTAAAGTGGCGTTTAGAAGGGGGAAAAATTTAAAGAACTTGCTAGAACAACAACATAGAACCATTCCCAAAATAACAGGTATGGGCAAATGTGAAGCTTGTAACTTTTGTAAACACATTGAAGTCACCAATAATTTTTGTATAAATGGTGTACAATTTAAATTAAAACCGTGGTTCAACTGTAATTCTAGGTATGTGGTGTATTTAGCTAGATGCCAATGCTGTACTGCATTCAATATTGGAAAAACGGAACGGAGACTCCGTGATAGGGTCTATGAACATCAGTACGCAATATCTAAAGGCAAAACTGACAACGCACTAGCTAAACACATATACAGTTGCACAAAGACCACAAATTTAAATTCATGGCTATAGACCAGGTAGCTATAGACATTAGGGGTGGGTCTTTTACCCTTACGGTTAGAAGAATTAGAATTGCTGTGGCAAATTAGATTGAACGCGTATAATTAACCCTGGTATAAATTAAGCTTGTTCTATCAGCTGTATTTTGAAATTGAAAAGCTTGCAAAGATGAACATGTTTTATAGTTCTTTAGGTGTGTCTCATTCATAAGAATGATACTTTTTAAGTATTGAGCAATTTTAAATATAAAAGTAGAATGTATTTTTTATTCTAATTTGAAAATAAGATTTTTTAGATAGGTTTAGGGTTTCTGTAAGTTTATACTGTTTGATGTGCACTGCTTCACATATTGTAACTTTGTAGTAGTGAGTAGCTGTTTTAATGTGGGAGGGTTTCTTTAAAAGTTTCTAAGGTGAGGAGGTCCGTGGTGATAGGTAAAAAGTATCACCTGTTTGTATTTAAATGCATTTTGTTGTATGGTGCATTTGTAATCTGAAGAAGTTTGCTTTGGAAGCAAACGAAAAGCGCTTCATTCTTTTGTATTAAAAGAGAACTCAGACTTTTTTCTGCTTGCCGTTCTTGTGTTCATTTGTTCCAGTTTGTCGTGGGCAGTGTGCTTGTTACTGGATTAATAGTAACATTACACAGTAGGATTGGACACCCTTTGGTAAGGGCCTTAAAGTAGCTGACAAGGGGCTCTGGTGGCAGTGATAACCATATAGACTGGGCAGAAGGGGGCATAACTAGTAAATGTGCCAGCCTTTTCCCAGGTGTGTGTTTGTATATAAATCAAATCTCAGTGCGTGTGCGTGCGTGTGTGTGTGTGTGTGTGTGTGTGTGTGTGTGTGTGTGTGTGTGTGTGTGTGTGTGTGTCAGTTACTTGGGCAGGAACACAAAGCACTGGTTGGATAGAGAGAGTGTTGGGAGGACTTGGCTTGGAACCCTGACTAAGGACTCAACTGTATAGCTATGTCAGTGGGGAGTCTTATTGGCGATCTGGAGAGAGAGAGGGAGAAACCAGCCCCAGACTGACTGATCTCTGTGTGCTCTTAAGGAAAATTGCACTTTACTGAGTGTGTACTTGTCATCCTCCCAGTGTGTACGTCCCCCACTGTTGCCAGTGGTGAGGATTGAGGTTCCTTAATTACTGGGTCAGTGCAGGGGGCATCACACTAGCTAAGAAAGCAAATGTTTTATTGGATTTTAAACTGCTCACAAGGAAATTCAATTTGAGTTTATTTCACTCCGAGTAATTTCAGCCATTTCCCTTCCCTTCATTTATGTAGAAAACATAGTATATTTAACCCCCCCATGCATCCACTCATTTACATTTTTGAAAAGAACTGTGAATTTGACATCAGATGTATTATTCACAACAGTGGTAGAAGATTTTCCTTATTCAAAGTCCAGATGAGTGGAAATTATTGAGAGATATTATTAAAAACAGGCAGATTTAGTCTTATGAAGCCTGACAAAGGGGGTGCTAGTAGTGATGAACAGCAGTGATTACATCAACAAAATGTTTGTAATGCTTTACAGAAGTATCTATGAGGAAATCTCTGTTAACCAAATGAACATAGCATATAACAGACTGGACATCTTTGAAAAGTGTATTAAAACAGTTTTTTTACTACTAGTGATCATGAATATTTGTATATAATGAACTCTAGGGCACCAGCTATTTTTGGCATTCTAAGATTCACAAGAATCTTTCTGAACCTTCCCTTCTGACCATCGTGGATGACAAGTCCTGTAAGATCTTTACTATATCTCATATCGACTGGCAACTTAAGGGGTTTGGAATGTGAGTTAGCCTCCCTTTATAATGATTCTTGGAACGTTTTAACCAGAATAGCTGATGATTTATATGTAGACAGTGTAATCTTTGTTAGTATCAGTGTCAAAGACTTATTCTCAGTGATTCATCATCATATAGGTCTCGACTGGTTCTATGAATATCTATGTTTTAATTCAGACCTGGATCATAATACTATCAAAACATTGAGACTTATGGCCCATTTGGAGGGCAGTTTTTTTTTCTTTTAGTTAAAAGAATTGCTGGTCCCTCTATGGGCGATTTCTTGATGACGTGATTTTTTTTGGATGGACACAATGGATAGATTAAATCAATTTTTTTCAGTATTTGCACACTGTTACTGAATTTTTAAAGTTCACCATGAATTATTCCAATAATCAAGTTAATTATTTGGACACCTCTGTTTTTAAAAATAGAAGTTTGAAGTGTTTTGAATCTTCCATATTCAGGAAACCAACTTACTCTAATTGTTTACTACACTTCGGTAGTTAGCATCCTGTTCATCAAAAAAAGGTCCCTGGTTAAGGGGCAGTATGTAAGACTATTGTGGATGGTCTCACAGGATGAACAATTTAGTCAGGAAAGCTGAAACTTAAGTTCATGCTTGAAGAGCAAGGTTACCCCTCTGGTTTTCATAATGGAATTTTTCAAGAGGTGAAAATTAAGGTCTCTTTTGTTAGAAAAGGGTTGCCAGTACCAGATGAGCAACTCATTGGTTGATGTAAGCCTCAAGTTAACTACAATGAAGCTCTTATTCTTTCCATTAATATATATATATATATACATATATATATATATATATATATATATTTTTTAATTTTAAAGGTATTATACTAAAGAATTGGAACATTTTTTCTGTTAAGTAAGAACATCTCCGCATTGTAGGTCCTATCCCTAGGATTATGTGCAAGGACACCTTTTTTAAATCTTTGCTGGAGAGGACAGGTAACCCAGGGAGCCATGATACTGTGGTTAAATGTGAGCACTGTAGCCAATGTAAATATATTTTTGAGGGGTCCACCTTTCACATTCAAAGTTATGAGGCTGTTAGTTTGTGTCAAAGATATTATTGCTCTAGTTCAAGGATTGTATATGTTGCGCAGTGTCGACAATGTGTGTGTTTCTGTATTGGTATAACCATTTAGAGCTAGAATTTATCGCTACCTTTATGATATTAAAAAAAAAGGAAGAATGCAATGCATTGTACAGTCATATCAGTTTCTGTAGTACCCATAGATTTGGGTTTGATATTATCGACCATATCAATATGGGTAAAAGGTGGACCAGGTGCCGGTTGTTTGGATTTCAGGCAATTAAAATGGCTGAAGACTAACACTCTGTCTATCCAGGTTTGAATGATATAATTTCTATTAGTAGTGCTTCCATTTGAAGGCAGATTTTTTTTGACTACTATATATTGTGGTGTTTATATTTATACATGTTCTTCTAATTTTTTTCTCTAAGTATTTATAATTTATACATTTTGCATTTTATGTATTGATTTAGATTCATTGTGTTTACAGTGGTTTAAAGGATTTTTACCATGTGGTAAGGTGCTATGGATGTTTCTTTAAATAAGTTCATTGAGTTTTTCAGGTAATTGATCACGAGAGCTCAGTGGGCTTATAAATTTAAAAATATTTTATTGTGATGGTTGTTCTGAAGAAGTCCATGTCCTAGAACAAAAGCGCTTAATGTTTTTTTTTTTTTTTTAATAAATACTGTGAGTGGCTATCTGTTTCTGGCTTCCTACTTGATTTCTTTGCTTTTAATTGTGATTTTTCTGGATGTTAATATGCTACAGCTGTGTAAATAAACTTACCATAAGAGTAGATGTTCAGCTAGATCACTGCTGCAGTTGCTGCATCCTCCCTCCATCCCCCTATTTTTTTATTTATGCCAGGGTGTGGGATTTTATTACTTGTGTATCCCATTTAACAGGGCTGTAGCTTCTGTCTTCCGAGGGAAGAAAGTTGTGAAGTTTTGACATCCTAGCCCCTAATTTTTCTCCTGCTCCATCATGCAGGGCAGTGACTAGGGTACATAGAAGGTGCACTGAAGCTGGCTCCCATGAAGCTTAGGCTACTGTAGCAGTAATCTATTCAAACATCTGCTGTTATGGTAAGTTTACTTTACACAGCTTTACTTTGTCATAAAATGGCTCCATCACCCTTCCTGCAGACATTGCAACCTCACAAGCTGATAGAAAATGGACGTGAGAGATTAGATGAACACACAATCGATGTGCTGGTGTTCTGCCAGGTCTTGAGATCCATCATCCTCCTTGTGGTTATTTTGTCCATATATGCCGATGGGTACAGCTCCTTTCACAAGTGTTATGAGTGCACAATCCAGGGCTCACTTGCTGTGTGAACGGAGTACCAGAATTGCCTTGTTTGACAGACTTTTTGCAGTGTTTCAATGCATGTGTTTTTCCGTGACAACTCAGATGCACTGATAAATCACTGTACCCCATTTTTTTTAACCAAGATTTGTAATGTTTTGTGATGTGGACTGTTGTTTAAAGCCGATTATTGTAGCTAGCAGTGTTCAAGTTTAGGTTGTAATGCATATTATATATAATGCTACCTTTTGTAGATTCATAGGTTTATAGGTGTGTACTAGGTTAATGGGCCCTAGAGCCTTTACAAGCCTAGCCCCTAGAAGTGCCCTGGCATTGTGCCGTCCGATGATAGTCTAACTGCTTAAAGCTGTTTGGAAGGCTGTTGCCAGTAAGTGGGGTGTTGTCTCTGCACAAGGGCTATGCCCTTTCATTATCATTTACTGGTGCTATTGTCATTTCCCACTGCGGCATCCCACTATACTGTCCTAGATTATTGTCTGTGTAGAACCCTCCAGCAGTTATTAACTTACCGAGTCTATTGATATGATGAATGGCTGCTCTTCAGCTGTTACTGGTGTACAACAAAGTAACTTTGCTTCTTTCTGCTGCGATGGTTAAAGCTTGTATGTGCATCTGCAGACTGTCTCCAGCTTCAGCAGGATTTGTGGCCCTCTTTTTTTCTCTTTTTCCACTTCTCCTGACCCACTTACCCTACCTTTTAGTAAATATATAGCTTGACAAATGCTACCGCCACTTCTCCTTTCTGCTTTCCCACTTAAAGTAGCCTAACTACAAGAATAACCTTTCATTCAAACTGACAATGAATTAGCAGTGTTTCAAAATAAATATTATATATATATATATATATATATATATATATATATATATATATATAGACATAAATGTCAAAATGTAAATGTCAAAGCTTCAGCAGAATATCCACAAAGCTCTAAACCTACACTTAAAACAATAGACAGAATAAATGCATGTCCCTGCTTTCCTTGAAAACAGAATCCTTCATAGTGATACATCTGCTATCTCTATTCCAGAAATATTCCCCAAAATCGCACTATTGTGCAAGTAGTCTTGTTTTCCACCAGTGTGAACAATATTAAACATACTAATTCTGTAACTCTACTTAAATTTCAAAATCTCTCTATCTTCAGCTCCTCGTTGTGCTGTTCTAATTGGCACTCATCCTCCCTTTTGCTTAAAAACTAACTGTCCCGTACAAATACACTCCATTGTCTTCATCTTTACTGTATCAAATAATCAAACACTGTAGCTATTATTTGCACCCTATTAACAATAACACTAAGTACTGTTTACTGTTGCAATGATAATACCCACTCCTCTTTCTCCTTTTCATCTTTCTACTTAAATTTCCGATTATCACCTCCCCAGTATTACAACCTAACACTTCCCCTAGAATCTCTGAAAGCTTTTTCTATACCCTCCCTGCTGTATACAAGTTATTGTCAGCTGACGACTTATTTCACATGCTAATCAATATGCACATAATTTGCTATCCTGTCCCACTTTACAAATTTAATTCTCCACCTGCACCTTAAGTTAGAAAGTCGTGATGTTCCTCTTATTGCAACACCTTTCTGAAATTCACAATAAGAATTATCTTTCTGATAAATATTCTTCTAATGCAGCTGTTTGGAAACAAATCCAGGACCACAGCCATCCATGATTAAAGTTCTTGCACGCTAGACATACATACAACTAAAAATAACCATACTGTGTTCAGACAGCATTCTCCATAAACTTGAACCACTTAATTCATTTCTCACTACACATTACGCAAATGCAGTTGGTATAACTCAATCTTGGGTAGAGTCTGACACTTCCACCTTTAGGTAGCACTTTCCTAGGTACCAAGTAACTTTTCATGCCAAACCACATGATTGTAGGAGGAACCTTGTTGTTCACCAAAGATTATATTAAAACATACATACATACAAATATTTCAAGCACAGACATTAATGCCCTTCCATCTTGCCAATATAGAAGAATACTTGTTTTCATAATAAGTGTCCAGGCTGTTTTTAAAAATATCTAAACTAGTACTTGCTTTAAAGTAACGTGATAGTCCGCTCCATGCATCAGCTACTCTGTCAGAGAACCAATTAGTACACTTCTCATTCCTATAGAATCTTCTACATAGGTTGTCTGATTCTCTAGTACTTTTTTTTTTCCAAAAAAGTTTTTTTATTTTTTAACAAGAGTAATAACATATTTTATTTTATTTATTTTATTTATTTTATTTTACATTTGTTAACCACGATAGTCCAACTGAATGTATGTTCATTTTCATCGGAGGCCCGGGGAGAAAAGCTCCAAGGTAAACAAACAATAAAAACATGTTCCAAATATGATAGTGACAAAGATTACATAAGCAAACATGAATAAACAAGTTCCACAGGTTAGAGTTGTTCCCTGGTGAAAGTCCGGGGTAAATTCAACAGTAAGCTGATTAATAGATTTTACACATTCTAGATGAGAGTTAGCCAGGCTTGATACAGTGGCATAGCCAGTTTAGTGCCAGATGTTGTTTGAGTCTAGTTTTCAATTGACCAAGGGAGGAGAGTAAAGTAATATCAGCTTGAAGTGAATTCCAGGCTCTGCCTGTAGAGTTTGCAAAGCGGGAATCACCAGCTGCAGTGTTAATTTTGCTTGTCTGAATTAGTCTGAGGATCGAAGCAGTCGCGGATTGTTGTAGGGGGTGATAAGATTTTTAAGTGCCATATTATCCGGATTATAAAGGATTTTATAAGCCCAATCAAAACTGAAACAGACTATTACAAAGTCCATAACAAGAATATACTTCCATATACATTCAGGAAATCATCTAAAACTTTTTCCATAATGATTGTAACTTTTCCCAAACAGTTAATTTTTGTGTTAAAGTTCGTTTTAATTTTTAAACTAGATATTTCTTTTTCACAAAGATTTGTGGCTAAATAAATGAATTAATTTCTAGATGATGTAGGAGAGTTAGTTTTTTATTTTTTTGTCACAATCTTTCTTGCAACTGCAAGTATTGACCAAAGAATGTGTGTTTGAGATCTGGGTATGACTTCTGGTATTGGTACAGTGAATAAAATGAGAGAATTTGAAATTTCACAATTATCATTCCATAAGGCCTTACAGAAACATTTGAATTCCTTCCAAAATTGAGATAACATAGTACATGCAACAGTCATATGGAACCAATCAGCTTCTGTTGCTTTACACCTCCAACATTTCATATCATTTTTTTTGTACATACTTGCAATTTGTTGAGGTGTATAATAATTTCTGTGAAGGAATTTACATGTGTATATTTTCCAGTAAGAAGAGGTTGTTGTTTTTTGTACTGATTTCAGAAGGAGTTTCTTGTTAGTAGTAAATTCTCCATTATTTATTTTGGTGGAGTATTCCCAAAAAGAAGGATTTGTAAAACTACAGTCAGATCTAATAGCTTTATATGTTAAGGATGTAAATGAGGTGCCTTTCAAAGAACCATTAATTATATTAGTTAATAATTCTATTTTTTTTGATATGTTTCCATTTCCATGGGTTTGTAAAGAAAATATAGTTTTGTTATGTATAAATTCTCTGCAAATTTGTATATCTATCCAGTTGTTATTATGTAAACTGTGTCTAATAATCAGATGGTTAGCTGGTTGAATTCTATTGGTGGATAAGAATTGGTTCCAGTATCCTAAGTCGTTATTCTTAAATTCAAGCATTTTGTTTTTATCAAAGGAGATTAAACACTCATTTGTATAAGCAGTAGGAAAAATGGATATTAATAAGTTTTTAATTAACTGGTTAGATTGAATGATTTTCATGAAATTTACCATTATTAGGTTAATAAAGGAGCAAGATTTTAACTTCTGCTTATCTTGTGTATATATTTTTAAAGAGTAAATAAAGGCATTTTATGTATTTTAATAAGAGGATCTATTAGTATTCTGTTATTGGTTAACAAATTTTTTATGTGAATTAGTTTCCAATATGAATTATATGAGGAATTTAGCAATAACATAATTATATTAAAATGGTAGCATTTATATAAAATTCAATGTTAGGAAAGCTAATACCTCCTTATTCCCAGCTTGTCACTTGTCTTTGTAAGGATATTCTGGGTTTTTGGGGATACCAAAGAAATTTTAATAAATTATTAACTTTTTTTGACATTTTCTTATTTGAGGGAATGATTAAAGACCGACTTGTATAGAGAATTTTAGGTAGCACTATCATTTTAATTAGCGTCATTACTACGAACTGTAATATTTTAATACATTTAATTATCAATCTCACAGACAATTAGAATAAGCTTTATTTTACCTCTAGTACTTTTTCATAACCCCAAACATTCCCAGAGTTAGCTGTCTCAAAATGCCCTATATACCTGTAAGCTCTCCGCTTAGATATCTGTAAGAGACATAAGTTCAAATGTTTTAGTCTTTCATAATTTAAATTTTCACAGCCATGGGCGCCCTTGGTATATTTACGCTGTACTTTTTCCAGTTTACTCATGCTTTTTTTCTTTTAGGGTTTCCATATTGTTATTCATACTCAAGTTTGGGTCTAATGCAACTAACAAACAATGACTTCATCATTCTTGTTTTCCTAGACTTTATCAATTTTTTTATACAACCTATATTTCTATAACTGTCGTTAACCAGTTGGTTGATATGATTGGGAAAAACTCATAGCTGAATCTACCTATATACCCAGGTCCTTAAATGATTCTACAACTTCAATCATTGTGTGTTGTATTAAGTATTCACCTTTCAATTTATGTTCTCCAAATCTCATATGCTTAGTTTTTATATATTCATCAGTATATTATTCTTTTGTGCTCAAATAGTCAATTTAGTCAAGTTAAAACCTCCCTAAAAGCATACATATCTCTTAGTGACTGACTCTTACTGGCATGCATTAAACATACCTCTTAATAACTCCAGCAGTCTGATTGATTGTAGCAGTTCCGTTGCCTGCAAACCAGGGAGACTTAACCCTTTTCATGAGTCAAATTCTTCTCTGTATGAGACATTCAAAAATATTAAATCCTGAGTGATTTTAATCTCAGCCGTACCTCCTGCAGCGCAGATATTGAAAGCTTCCTTATTTTCAGTAAGTACTGCTTGATTTCTACCTTACTTCAGAATATCTGCCTAAATACTTCATCTTTAAATTTTCAGGGTCTAGATATTAGTTTCTCCTCAAGTGTTTGGCAGTGCTCTGCACAGACTCAGCCACTTTGAGTGACATTTTTCTTGTAAAAGGCTGCAGTACTTACTATATTGAGCTCATATCCAGGCATGCCTAAAGGTCAATTCCCTGTGCTTTCTCCTGCCAACCTGGTGAACTTGGGCATCCTGAGGCAATGTAGCAACTGCCTCATGTACACAGGCAACCCTCTCCTCTTACCTCCCAACACTTGAGGGATGCACATATATAGCCAAACTGGAAGCCAAGCACTCTCCAGCCAAGACTCGTTTAGCCAGTCAAGAGGAGAAGGTTAACACCTGTACCACACCACATTCAAAACATATAGCCCTCCAGAACATACACTACCACAACCCTCACATAGTAACACAAAACACACACCTACTTCTGCGGAGGCTCTCATTAAAAATCTGCCCAAACAACAAAGACCTCTGAGGCAGAAATGCAAACAACCACCACATCCCAGCACAAACCATGAGACACATAGTTCAAATTAACAGTTTGCAACTCAACCAAAGCCCATAAGGCAAAAACAACTTACCCAATACATTAGTCATAGGTCACTCAATAGTAAGGCACACTGATATCCCACTCGCTAGGTTGATTAAGGAGAAAGTTAGTCAGCTGCCTGTTGGGTGCCAGGATCTGCCACATAATACATGCACTTAGGTCACTCCACAACAGGTACAAATATGACTCTGTCATTGTCCATGTTGGTGTGAATGACCTGAGATGTACCTCCCTGGACTAAATGAATAGAGACATAGAGGAGCGCTCGGATCTTGTAGCCCAGGCAGGTATGACCCTAGCTCTGAGTAGTATCCTACCATCACCCAGAATTATATCACAGTACAAGCAGAAAATGATTGACTTCAACAATTGGCTGTTTCTGGTGTCATTCTAAGGGGATCCAGTATCTGCCAGCCTGGGCTGATGTGCTCGACAGACCTCGATGCATTGCCAGAGATGGCCTTCATCTATCACTCCAGGAATTCTGGATACTGGCCAAGGCTCTTGCCCCCCCCTATAGTGCCTTTTTTAAGCAGTGTCCTGAAGAAAAAACTGCCACCATAACAGCTGTAAGCAAACGAAATCTGAGGGTTATGCTACTCGACGCTAAAAGTCTAAATCTCAAAATGCACTCACTCGAAGCACTCCTTAAAGTGGAAAACATTGACATCTGTGCAGTGATTGAGACCTGGTTCAAGGCTCCGGAGAGCACCCCAGCTCTACCAGGCTATAATTCATACCATACCTTTTGGCCCCTAAACCTGGACCGAAGCACTAAAGGTGGTGGTGTCTCCATATTCATAAAGGATATGCACACCTCCAGACTAGTATCCCAACATAACACATCAGGGATACTTGGTGTCAAAGGAAAAAACAACTTCAAAAAGATCAATACACGGCAGGTTCAGGTTAAGGCACTTTAATCCTTGCAGCAAGGAGACAAAAACGTGCTAATACAGAGTTTGTCTAACTAGAATCAGGAAGTGAAGCCATTCTTATACATTTCTTACAAGACATTGCCTACTAAGCTGACATAATAAATCACAAGTTCTTAAAATATTATTTCATAGCAGCTGTTTTCTGCTGACACTATCAAGTTTATGAAAAAACTTCCTAAGAAAAACAACGTGGCCTTGGAGACCACCGGTTAGATACAACTTCCCACTATGTGATGTTACCATTCAAGGTACTATGGCTAATTCGAGCACAAAGCAAGTACAGATTATAGTTCATTTCTTCAAGCAGTCTTTGTTCAACTGTATCTATCTTTTTCTGCAGCTGTGCATGTTCTCATAACACGAACAGAGCTGATTGTTCAAGTTCAATAACGTTCTAGAAAACAGTATTGTTCTAGTCATTATTTTCCTGACCTAGCAGATAATCACCTGCTTCGCAGTAAATTTCCAAAAGGCATAAACATGAATTTTGCTGTGCTAGCAAATACTAGGTCAGAGAGCATCTTGCAGTTTCAGAAAGCATCTCGTAGTTTCATACAAAACTAAGCTGTACATAAAATAGAATGAAATGTGTTAACCCTTTTAGCTTCTAATAAGCACTATACACATACATTAATACATATTTTTCTGACATTTCCCCCCTGTTAATACTTTTTATTGTATTTTCAAAAGCATAAACAGTTTGCTTCTTCTCCTAACCTCTTCCGTTCAGAATTTGCAGTTGAGAGTCATTCAGTTTAAACTTATGAAAGTGTTTCATTTTTCAACAGTTCTTCAAATTCGGTACTTTGATACAAAGTCTCAGAAACTGACATGTCTGTAAAATCTTTAATTAATCTTTTTATGCAGGGAATACCACAACAAACACACACTCCTAATAGGAGTAATCCTACACAAATGGCAATCAGGATGTTCATTAGGATGGTACCCCACCCCCCATACAAATTCTGGAAAAAATCCGTCAGTGGGTTTGGGCCTGGTTTGGTAATGGCTGACACTTGGTGAATTACCTCAAGGTGGTCGTTTGTCTCATGCTGGTTGTCAGGAATATACGAACAGCACTCCTCTTTTATTTAAGCGCAAGTACCGCCTTTCGCCGCTAGGGTGAAGTCGAGAGCCATGCGGTTTTGAAGCACCACAGTTCTCATAGCGTTCAGTTCATCAGTTACTAATTCGAGAGCAGAAAAAGTTGCATTGCTCATTACTTCGAGAAGTTTGGACAGTTTTCCCAGCTACCAAATCGATTTTACTGTGCCATATGCAGGGGCTATACCTGCCCACGATATAATAGTGTCACTCAAGTCCATGTGTGTCAGTTTCTTTGTTTTTTACGGAGTTTTGGTTTCTCCAGCCTGCTTCGATTCGTCCCACTGGATTCTCAGGTTTCTTGATTGGATTTCCAGGTTTCTTGGTGACCTCTCTGACATTTCGAATTCTTCCTCGTGGCAAAACTGCAGTGTCATATGGCCGGAACCAGGTAACCCAAAAAACAACTGCCGGACCAATTCTCAGGTAACCATTTGTATGCTTTTTTCCCACACACAAAATAACAATCCTCTACTTTAGTATTAATATATACTTGCCCTGCATGAAACATTTTTCTGTCAATGATACATAGTTGCTTAAAAAGAACAGGATTATGTTGTACTTCATTAACTGTTTTGTGCATTGATTCAAGAAATGAGTCATAGTTTGTATCACAAATAGAACCTGCATTATTAGCTTTGGTATAACATTTGTAAGGAACAGTCACATTACAATTGCTCCAACCCACCTGAACAGTATCATTTTTGTAAAAACACACAATTCCCTTTTGTGTAACAAGCAGGTACAATGCTATTTTGTCTTGATTTTACAGTCGTAGTATCAAAAATCAAATTTTCCCAGGTCTCATTGACCCCTAGGGGACAGCAGTCATTAATAATCCCCTGTATGCTGTTGGTATAGCTGTACAAACCCAACAATTTGAAACATTAAAAGTCTCAGCATACACATGTTTGATCGCTTGGTAAGTGTTAAAGTTTGGATGCCAGTCTATGAGTAATGCATCACATTTATTCAGTTCAGCTCATGTGGCTGGAAAAAGGAAAAGCCGCAGCAAAAAAATTATTATTAGTATAGTTAACAGAATGATCATGCAATACTTCTGAGGTTGTTCTGCATTCCTATTTGCTCCATATCTGGTCATTTTGTTCTTGTTGTGTAACAGTAACAAGTTTTTTGTCCAGTTCAAAGTTTTTAACCAGTTTACAGTGTGTCAGATTCGCTCGCTCTGCGATCTTGACTGCAGTGGGTGTTGACCGTAGCACTTGATATGGCCCTTCCCACTTCGGTGACGTCCGATTCTTCTTCTTTACGGTTTTCACCCAGACCCACGTGCCTGGGACTACTGCTTCCGATGGTCTGGTTTGTTCTTTATCTGAAACAGAATTTAACTGCAAAAGTTGTTTATTACTTAGAAGTCTCGTCTCATATATTCTGCGAGTGAACTGTCTGCCTCCTGGTCTGCAGGCATGAGAGGTTTCCACTGAGGTATATAATATGCTCTCCCAAATAATTTTTCAAAAGGAGTTATCCCCTTTGCATTTGGAACAGTTCTCATGCTCAACAGTGCCAGAGGCAGGCAGTACACCCAATTTTTTTGTGTCTCACTAATTAACTTCCTTACTTTTCAAAACCCCATTATGCCTCTCTACTAGTCCTGCAGATTGTGGATGATATGCACAATGGTTTTTCAAAGAAATTCCGAAATATCGGCTCAACTATTGTATAGTTTGATTTACAAAGTGTGTGCCATTGTCACTGTAGATCTTTTCCGGTATGCCAAATCTAGGAATAATTTCCCTAACAAGAATTTTTGCAACAGTAGCTGCATCTGGATTTTTGGTCGGAAAAGCTTCCACCCATTTGGAAAACATATCTATGATGACAAGACAATACTTCTTATTTTTGCATTTGTTCAGTTCTATGAAATCCATACAGATAGTATGGAACGGGTATGGTGGTGCAGGGAAACTCCCTTTCTTAGGCTTCAACACCCCTTGTGCATGATGCTTATTTACAAACATAACATGCCGCACAAAAATTTTTAGTGTAGTTTATAAATCCGTATGTTGTGAACACTCTATTCACTAACTGTACCATCCCCCCTGTTGAGACATGGCACTGCCCATGGCTCAACAAAGCTGCATATCTAAACAAATTAGATGGCAAAATCGGTTTTCCTTCTTTGGAGATGTACAGCGCTTTCTCAAGAAATGCTCCTCGTTTTATCCATTTCTGTTTTTCTACTTTCATAGCAAGTGTCTGCATTGTTTTCAACATTTCTAAATCTAAAATCTCAGAAGGTTGTAATTCCTCACTCAAAATATTTCTGAAGATGAAGCTGCCTGCTTTGCAGCTGTATTAGCTCTCGCATTACCTTTTGAAATCCTATCCTGTTGCTTGGCATGAGGTACGCATTTACTAATAGCTACTTTCTGAGGTAACTGAATAGATTCTAATAAATCTAAAATAAACTGCGCATGATTAATCGGTTTGCCAGTAGATGTTATCATTCCTCTATTCTTCAACTGTTGCGCAAAAACATGTACAGTAGAAAAAGCATACTGGCTATCAGTAAAAATGTTTACACATTTACCCTTTGCCAAGGTACATGCCCGTGTCAAGGCAATCAATTCTGCTGCTTGTGCAGATAAGTTGTGTGGTAAAGACTTTGCTTCTAAAATCTCAGTATCAGAAACTACTGCATACCCTACTAGGTTCTGCTGTGTAGGACTCCTTCTGCATGAGCCGTCCACGTAATATGTCACCTCGGCATCATCCAAGGGAACATCCGTTAGATCTTTTCTAGGCAGTGCCTTTTGCTCAATCTCCTGCAGGCAGCTGTGTGGTGTGCCGTCCACAGGGGTCGGGAGCAAGGTAGACTGATTCAAAGTTGTACATCATTCAATTGTCATATGAGGTTGGCTCAACAGTATAGTCATACAGGAAAGATGTCTAGCAGGAGAAAGATATGCTACTTTTTCTTGCAGTAAAATAATCGCGACTGCATGGGGCACTCAATGTGAGAGGGTGGAACAACACTACTGAGGCTGACGCCTGTACTGCCATTGCAGCTGTGACTACTGCTTGTACACAGTGGGGCAGGGATCGCGCCACTGGGTCCAGCTGTGATGAATAGTAAGCTATTGGGCGTTTTGTCCACATGTTGCTGTGTTAACACTGATGTCATATAACCTTGCCTTACAGTCTACAGTTTGGAAAAAGCATTTGATAGTTTGGTAATCCTAAAACTAATGAGGATGCTATCAATTGTTTTAGTTTGCAGAAAGCTGATTCTGCTTCTTGTGTCCATTGTAATAAATGTTGTGCTGCCATAGGCTTCTTATATATCAAGTTAGTCAGTGGAGCAGACTCCAAGGCATAGTTTGGAATCCAGCTCCGACAGAAATTAGTCGTACCCAGGAAGGACATCATTTCCTTCTTGGTAATCGGTTTGGGTGCTTGTAAAATTGCTATTTTCCCATCTTCATCTAATGTTCTGCCTTCTTTGGATATTACATATCCCAGGTATTTTACCTGCTTTTTCCAATGCTGCAACTTGTTCTTGTTTACTTTATGTCCTTGAGTGGCTAAAAATGTAGTAATGCTATGGTATCTTCTCTGCATTCTTGCTGGGTGGGGACTGCCAGCAGGATGTCGTCTACATAAAGTAAAATCTGACTGCCTCTCGGTGGAGTAAATCCCACCAAGTTGCTTGTCATCTCTTGTGAGAATATTGTTTGACTTTCACAATATCCCTGTGGTAGTCGCGTGTATGTATACCTTTTCCCCTGAAATGTGAATGCAAACCAATGTTGGCTGTCAGGGTGTATCAGCATCGAAAAGAACACATTGCTAATATCTACCACAGAAAAATACTTCTATTGAGGCTTCAAATCATTCAATAGGGTGTGTGGATCTGGCACCATAGGTGCTCTAGGTATTACTGCGTCATTTACAGCTTGTAAATCTTGGACCATACGCCATTCTCCGTTTGCTTTCATGACAGGAAATAAGGGTGCGTTACATGGTGAATCGGGAGATTCTACCAGTACTCCTTCCTTAAGTAAAGCTGCTATTATAGGTTTGATTCCTACTTCTGCATCTTTCCTTAAGGGATACTGTCTCTTCTGTGATCTAAATGTTGATTTTGGCGTGATAGTAACTGGTCCTGCTGTACGAATGAGTTCTACATCTGATTTCCCTGTTTTCCCTGTTGACCAGAGAGTTTCTGGTATGCTCCATAAGGCATTTTCTTCCTCTTCTAGTAAGAGTGCTAATCAGCTGTCCTTGCTAGACTGCAAGTGTACAACTGGGTGTGTCTGTGTTATCCAATTTAACTTCTGCTTCTGTACTCCCTGTTCTGACAGTTCTAACTCCGTCTGTTTTTCCCACTTTGTGACTTTTTCTCCTAGGTCTGCCCATTTCACATTCTTGTCCTTAGTCAAACTAACATGTGGTAATCGATTAGATTTATAAAGTGCAAAGAATTCCTGAGGCAATGAACAGCTAACTACACTGTTCCCTTCTGTGTCCCAGTACAGATTACGTAATACTAATCTGTTTGCATGGTTTCTAAACAGTTCTTTCTCATATTCCTTATCAGGTCCTGGTGTGCTACAGTAATACAGAGTACAGTGCAACAAATGCTGTTTATCAGTGTCAAGGGAGGGGGACTTACTGATGGCTACGTTCATCGGCTCTTCGGTTACTCCCCCTGGACCAGTCATGACCAAGTCCTGGCTGTACCAATAAAATGTTTCGCCCTCCAGTCACACTAAAAAGTATCCATTTGTCGCTGTGCTTCCATACCCTGCATAGTAGGAACTACTGCTATGCCAAATATCTGCATAAGATCTCTGCCCAAAAGGTTTACTGGGCATTTTGCAGAAACAACAATTTTGCTTTTCTGGGTCATCCCTGAAACGGGGTCAGTTATTGCTATGTTATGGGAGAGTGGCTCCCGATACAGCTGTCCATTAGCTGCTTTCACTAATATGTAATCGAGTGATTCTGAATTTTCTGGTAGTTTGGAAGGATGTATCAGGGTCCGCGATGCCCCCGAGTCACACAGAAATTTAACTTCCTCCTCTACCAGAAGTGTAACTTCCGGTTTCGTATCTACTAAGTAGAGCTCTAGGCTCAATAATGCTAAGTCTAAAATTTCACTTTCTTCACTATCTGCGATTTCCTGCACTTCCTCTATTTCTTCTGTCACATCCTCTACTCCCTCTATCACACTTGCATTTGTCTTTTCTTGGTTATTCCCTTCTAGTGATTCTTGACTATCATATAGTCAGTCCTCACCTTCCTTTTCTTCCATGGCTACCTTCTTGTTTTGCTTGCAATCCCTTGCTAAATGTCCCTTTTTTCCGCACTTAAAACATTCACCCCTTTTCTTTCTCTCTTCAAACTCCTCTGATCGCTTATCAGATTGTTTGTTTCCCTGGGCATTTTTCTTACCCTTTTTTCCAGACTGTACTACATAAACTTCTGCTCCATCTTCTACAGAAAATACTTGGACTTTCTTTTTCTTTTTACTGTTAAAATGCCTTTCGGCATGTCTAGCATATTCAAGTAGTGACTGTAATCTACTTGTACGATGGTCTACCATGTGCTTTGTAATAAAGCTGCTTATAGGCAAAGTACTGCCTTTTAAAAATGCATTCTTTAGCTGCTGGTCATACGGGGAATCATGTGTTTGGTCTTCAGGTATCTGCATTCCACAATGGTTATTAAAACACTCTAATAATCTAGCATAATATTTGTCAACAGTTTCACCTTCTTGTTGGATGCATTGATTAATGCAAGTCCAGTCTGCCCTAGGCTTCCATTTCTCAGAGATTCGGTCTGTAAGACCTTTTACTCTGTTATCCAGCTCTGCTTTGCTATGTGGGAGTGGCTTGTGTTTTGCGTCACGGGGATTCCAGTTGCCACTTGATCATGTGCCAGTCTGGACCTACGATTTGTCTAACTATTTTTTCTACTACTTCTCCATTTAAATGATAACTTAACCTCATGCCCTGTAAGTCTTCTAAGAATTTTCTAAAATTAACTTTTGGATGGGGAATTCCCTCTGTGGCTTTCCGGATGTCTTCCGGTGTCCATGGTCTATATACCAGGAGAGTTAGGTCCTGCCCTTCCTGTCCTGCTTTGAGGATTTGGTACTTCTATGAGCGGACATATCTCTTCTTCACTCATAGCTCATGAATTTTTGTTCATTTGATTTAACTCAATATCCCCTCTTAAGTTACGTGTTCGAGACCTAGTCTTGACGGGATCTCTGACAAACGGTCTTGGCTTCGCGGGGTCAGCCGGGTATAGTGGAGGTGGACCAGCTTGTCCACTTGCTTCATATTCTGGTAAGGGAAGCGGAGGGGGCGGAGGGGCTGATGCTATTACCAAATTATTGTCCTCTTTATCTAGAAACATTGCTTTTGAATTATTACTCTCTTGTTTCCTACGGTTTGCTTCCTCAATCCACCTGTGTGCCTGAGGAATGCCTAATTGACATTGCTTGTTTACCTGACCTTTTGCGTCGGTTTTAAGTTGTTTGACAAGTTTAATAAGTGAGGATTTTTCTAATTTGCTATCAAATTCATATTTATTAACCCATTTTCTATAGTACCTAACATTGTCGGCACGCTGTAATTGCATATATATTGCATCTTCAGTTAACGGCGGATCTTGGGATCTTTTTGTGCACTTATTTCCCATATTGTTCTAACTGTTAAAATGTTACGTAACCCTTCTTATTTTTACGTGGTACCACGATTTCTCTTTTTTTCACAGTTCTATCTAGAATAACTGCCTACCTATTCTGTTTCCCTGATCTATGACAAGATTGCAATCTTCCTGTCCCTGACTTGTACACAAACAAATCTCCTGACAGATGATACAAATAAAGTCCCTGATCTAAAACAGAAAAAAGGTAAATTCCTCTGTACCTGAGCCTCCGTGATTGATCGTCTGGTTCGAGGAAAAAACTTTAACTCATCCTCCAGTCGCAGATCAGAACAGTGGCTGGCCTCTTTTGAACGACAATTCAGTCGGAGGTCTTTCAGAGCAGAAGAACCAATGTGGTTTCTTCTCTGCACGGTTTCATGCCACCTGGCCCATCTGACCTGAGGCGAAGTGAGAGTTTCTGGTCCGAAGGACCAATCTGTCAAAGGAAAAAACAACTTCAAAAAGATCAATACACTGCAGGTTCAGGTTAAGGCACTTTAATTCTTGCAGCAAGGAGACAAAAACGTGCTAATACAGAGTTTGTCTAACTAGAATCGGGAAGTGAAGCCATTCTTATACGTTTCTTACAAGACATTGCCTACTAAGCTGACGTAATAAATCACATGCTCTTACAATATTATTTCATAGCAGCTGTTTATCCATGATTTTCTGCTGACACTATCAAGTTTATGAAAAAACTTCCTAAGAAAAACAATGTGGCCTTGGAGACCACCGGTTAGATACAACTTCTCACTATGTGATGTTACCATTCAAGGTACTATGGCTAATTCGAGCACAAAGCAAGTACAGATTATAGTTCATTTCTTCAAGCAGTCTTTGTTCAACTGTAGCTATCTTTTTTTGCAGCTGTGCATGTTCTCATAACACGAACAGAGCTGATTGTTCAAGTTTAATAACGTTATAGAAAACAGTATTCTATTCATTATTTTCCTGACCTAGCAGATAATCACCTGCTTCTCAGTAAATTTCTAAAAGGCATAAACATGAATTTTGCTGTGCTAGCAAATACTAGGTCAGTTTCAGAAAGCATCTCGTAGTTTCATAGAAAACTAAGCTGTACATAAAATAGAATGAAATGTGTTAACCCTTTTAGCTTCTAACAAGCACTAAACACATACATTAATACATATTTTTCTGACACTTGGTACAACTAACACTGGGTAAAACTCCAATCCAGGTTGTAGCCTGCTATAGATCCCCCACCATGTTCCAAGACTCCCACTTCACATTCCTAAACGCACTGGAAACTATTAGGGTACAACCCAATACCCTTATACTGGGAGACTTTTAACTACTCCTCCATTAACTGGGAAAATTACTCATGTACCAACACACTTGCTCAACATTTTCTGGAATTCCTCAATTCCAGTGCCCTGAACCAACTCATTCCTACCCCCACCAGGGGTAGAAACATCCTTAACCTGGTCATTACTAACATGGGTGACCGTTGATCTACACCAGTAATCAACTCCTCCCTGGTCAGATCTGACCACAAGCTAATCACCATGGATATCCACATCCCACCCTTACCCCCCCCCAAAGGAAACCACTGTAAAAAAAACTTCTCCAAAGCCAAATTTGGGCTTCTAAAAACAGAGGTGGTTAACTTCACGACACCCATGCAAATGGAAAATAGGGCATGACTGAATCATACGCCAGTGTATGAGCACCTACACAAGTACATGGAACGGGCTATATCAAACAGAACCAAGATGCTCTCCTCCAAAAAAAAAAGGAAGCCAATCTGGTGGTCCCCCACCATAAACAAACTCTACAACAGAAGGAAAAAACTGTTGCAGAAAAGGGTGAAGTCCCAAGACTGCAAAAACTCCCTTGTCAGCTTCAGCAAAAAACTGAGATCCATCATCAAATCCTCTAAAGCTAGCTACGAAACCAAAATTGCTGCAGATTCTAAAGACAACCACGACATTCTATAGTTATGTCAAGAATCGACATGGCAATACTCCGATCTGCTCTGAGTTACACCACAATGGCAGTACATATACAGAACCAACTGATATTGCCAACATATTGGCCGACAGGTTCAGTGCGAACTTTACCCCTGTTTACCCCCTAAAGGGCCTATCACAATACCTGAGGAATGCCAAGTCCCTATTATCACAGCTACATAGGTAAAAGCCGCACTGTCCAAAACCAAGAATAGAGCTTCCATGGGACCTGATAATATCCCTGGCTGTGTTCTTCATGAATTACAAAGTGAACTGGCACTACACCTGAGTACCCTGTTCAATCACAGCCTCAATTCAGGCTCTGCTACCGAATGGCACACTGCTATGGTCATCCCACTCCACAAAGAGGGAGTGACTGCAGACCCTGGGAACTCTACCGCCCCATTAGCTTGACGTGTCTGATATGTAAGGCTATGGAGCACATCATCATGGACCTTATAAATAAGGACATAGGGAATCTTTAAACTCTGGACTCCATGCAGTTTGAGTTTGTGAAAGGTAGATCATGCCTGCTCAATCTGATAGACTTCGAGTCTGTCACCAGAGCTATGGATGAGGGCAAGGTAGTTCACACAGCCTACCTAGATCTTGCCAAGGCCTTCGACACCATCCCTCACTCAGGAATCCTAGATAGACTTACTAAACCAGGCATAAACCCCTATGTCATAAGATGGGTTGCCAACTGGCTCACTGATAGAACCCACACTGTGAAAGTAGCGGACTCCAAATCTGACTACTGACCAGTTACTAGTGATGTCCCACAGGAATCGGTCCTAGGTCCTCTCCTGTTTGGCATCTACTTCTCTGAAGTTCAAGCCAACACAAAGGGACTCTGGCTGACCAGATTCGCAGATGATTGCAAACTGGGAGCCATTATTGATTTCTCCAACTGATGTAGACATTCTACAAAAAGGCTTCACTGACACCAGTGACTGGTGCCAGAACCATGGCCTTAAGCTCAATGCCAAAAAGTGCATTGTTGCTCCCTTTGAGAAAAATTCAGTGCCTATGAACTACCACATAGGTGGTAGTCCACTAAACACCGAAGGTGTGATGAGACCTGGGGGCAAAGGTTGACAGCAACCTCTCTTTTGATAACCACATTGCCACTGTAGTCAGAAAGTCCTTCTATGTGGCACATCTCATTACAAAAGGTTTCTCATCCAGGAAGAAAGAGGTCATAATCCCTCTCTACTCGTCCCTCATTAGACCTGTTGTAGAATACAACGCCTCATTTGGTATGTACTACACTAGACACCTACAACAACTGGAAAGGCTACAAAAATACTTCACTAAGAAGATCTTGGGACTTAGACACATGCCCTGTATGGACAGACCTCAGAAAACTCCATGTTCTCTGTCTTTTATCGTCTACTTAGAGGCAATCTCTGCTTGACCTACAAAGCCATGTCTGACCTACAGTTGCAAGACATGCTACACCTAAAGGAATCCCAATCCCCCCATGCCACACGCTCCAGAGACCTTAACTTCATTACCGCAATAAAAGGAACTTTGTGGAGGGGCAGGTTCCTAACCCAGGGACTTCCCATACTCTGGAACAAACTTCCCATTCATGTCAAGCAGAGCATTTCACTGGCTCTCTTTAAGAGAAATCATGACGAGTTTAAAGGCAATAGTAAGTTCACCACGTGGATCACTTCACTGGCCTTGCTTGACAGGGGCACTGGGAACTAACTTTGGGCTGCATGATGGGAATTTTCTTGGGCTAGGCTTATATAGGCTCCAGGGCCATTAGCCTAGTACACACCTATGACCCTACCAGATCTTAGTCTTATACAGCTAGTTAAGGAGCCAACCAGACCAAAATTTAAATTTGAAAAACAGTCCATCCTGGACCTATCGAGTAAGAAAATTCCCAGCAGAATTTCAGATATCGGCGTTCTGTCAACCTGGTTCACTGATCACAGCCCTGCAGCTTTCAGTCTAGACATTCCAAGAAACAAACCCCTCCTGTAATGACAAATTTTCTTTCCAAAGTTTAAAACAAAAATAGCTTTGAAAGACAAACCACTGACAACTCACTCATAAACCATTTTAAAAACCCCATTGAAGTAACCTGTGTTGTTACACACACCCTATTTAAACTACCTGAAAAATGTTGTCCTAAAGTCACAGGGCTTTGTAAATGCGCACCAAGCAAATCGCTTACAGAGTAAACGCCCCTTGCAGGCTTGGAGAAAATACATGTCAGCACTGGAAACATTCTACTTCTTCATGCACATAGATTCAATCTTCTAATGAGTCTAGCAAAAAAAATAAGACAGGAAAATAAAAAAACATACTGGGAGACAAAGCTTCTGGAAAGGATTAAATCGTGTAGAAATAAATGGAATCTGTGCGAAGAATGCATGCAGATTGCAGAATAATGTTTAGGAGGAGTGAGGTTTAAGGAAAGGCAAGGCTTGAGCAGTTCATGTAAAGTTGGAGTGGATGATGATGATGAAAAAGAAAACATACATGTGTAGTGCCTGAAAATAATGAAAAATGTTCATAGTGGAGTGTTTTTTTGTTATTCTTTGTGTACCTATTTTATGGACTAAAAGTTAAGTTTATAGTGTTATAGTTTATTGGTGGAAAATGTAAGAATTTAATAAAGTTAAAAAAAAGACCTTTATGGTACCTAATCAGCTGTGTAATAGACTCTCCATATTAAGATCCCCTAAAATGACACCATAAAATGACACCATTATAGCCACTGCAGGAACCTTGTCTCCATTAGGTTTTCTCACAAGATTTTCCATTCTTCTGTCTACCGCATCACTTCTTTCTCTCAAATACCAGAGAACACAGTGCACACTCACTGTTCTACTTCCAAGCAATTAAATATGCAGATATAGAAAAATTGATAGCGCGGATCTCTTGGGATGCTCCCACAGGACCAGAAGGCCTACAACCCTGACTGAACTCCTGCACTCCTATTGCCACTACTACAGCCTCTGCCTAACCAGAAGGACTGTGGTGTTAGAAAGGAAGCATGCTGTAGTAAAACTGATGTCAAAACTCACCAAACCCTCCATGAAAGACTATAGACCAATGTCCATTCTTTTGCAGCAACTTGAATTTTTTGACAAATGCTCAATTCATTTAATATACTAAATTGCCATGTTTCAGTGAAGATATTTGTTATACTGTGGGTAAGGGCCTCCAGACTAAGGCATTCTGTCTAGTAAATCACTCAACCCTCCTTGAGTCTGCAATTGGAGCAGGAATAAGTGCCCAGGCCATATCATGATTTAAAGACTTTTTAAGCAATTGGGACTTCAAAGTGCAAATAGTATTCCCGACATCTCCCACTGCACCTTTTACCACTAATCCTTGTGGGATAACTTTAGTTTCTCCATTATGTTTATCATTTTTTATCAACAAACTTCTTAATTAGAAAATGCTAATGTATACACAGATAACATAGTAATATACAGAATTAATATTTCTTGTTCAGTCTCTTTTTTGATATTTGAACTTCATCTCTTGTCAACTCTGCTACTGGCCAAGACAAAATAAGGTAATGCTAAGCAAAGGAAAAACTAAAGTTATGATTTTTGGCTTATTCTAAAGCCTACAACAGTGGAACATTGTCCACAGTAACCTGGAACCAGTTGAAATAGACCCATGCTTCAAACATCTGAGCGTCTGGTTATACCAAAGTCAACTTTCAGTACAAAATATTCAAATTGATAGAAGTAAAATAAATGTTTATTTTGGGCCAAAAGATTTCCACATCTTCTTCCCCTCCTTCCTTTCTCCTTCCCCTCCTTCCTTGAAGGTAGAATGGCCTTGGGCATAGATTTGCATCTCTAACTGTGACATTGAAAAAGAATTTGTCACCACTGCAGTCCGCCTGAAACAGTACTTGCAGTTTATTACCATTATCACTCAAATAGAACACCATTGCCTGGTTCTAAGCAAACTGGGATACCTGTCATACAGAGATGTACTATATTATTTGCTTCCTTAACATACAACTTAATCAGCTTAGAATATTTCTCTTCTTTTCCTGCAGGTTAAAAAAAACTTGACTCTGTCCTACAGCCTCAGATTCTTTTCTACTCTGTGCCATCATTACAAGCTCCTCAGGGTAAACTTCACTGCACAAACCACAGTTTTGCTGTACTGCCCTTTTCCACAAACATGGAAATTATTTCCAACTATGAACAAATCACTCTGTTTCCTAAATTCTTGAAGTACTTCAGAAGTACCTATTTAAAAAAAAACACACACACACATTTGTGTTATCTTAATGATAACATCAAATAAGGAGTGGACTACCAAGATAGCTGAGGGTGCGTTGATACTGCTGTTTCCCAGTTTGAAAATTTAAAAATTGTTATAAAAGCCAGTGAAAGTTATCAATATGGGTAAAATGTGCTTACTAGATTGTAATTACTTTGCATGGATGCCAGCAAAGAACCAGCGAAAAAAGAAGGAAGTAATGTATGTCCGAAACTGTGATTAAGTATCCCACGCAACTTTTCAGGGGTATGATTTCAGGGAAGGTGAACAACATTGTAAATCTGTTTATATCAGAAACCACTAAAAGTGGTATGGCTTGTTGTATAGGTTGAGATGAGCTTGAACAAAGTCTTTGCCATGAAGTATGAACATCTTTAAATATAGTTAGTAACACGCATCTGAAGAGAATTTTAGAATGAACCTAGAACCCCTGCTTCTATTCTTATTTTATCACATTTAAAAGTACCTGGTGCTGTCTTTTGGTGCAGCTGAGTTATCTCACTGGGTGTGTGATTTTTTCCTCTGCATTGAAAACTTCATACTAGCTCTCTGTAGACTTATGCCAGTGTGATAGAAGTCATGGTTATCATTCATTGTGTACATTGTAATTTAGTTTTAACTTTATCTACAAAGTTATACACTGGTCCTTCATGGTTCATTTTCTCATTTTTTGCAGCCCTGGAGTACATACCAAACTCTGTGCGTCTGTGGAAAACTGCTGTTGAATTGGAGGAACCAGAGGATGCCCGCATCATGCTGAGTAGAGCGGTGGAGTGTTGCCCTACAAGTGTAGAGGTAAATGCTGTTTTTGTCTCTTAAAACAGTATGCAAAAGTCTATTTTGTTTAGTATTGCTACCTAACTTTTTCTGAGCTTATCTGTAAATATTTCATAACTAAAGACATCCTTCCATTCTAATGTTGCAGTATTCATTACAATAGGGATCCTATGCCAAGGCAGCCCAAAATCCAGCCAGTATGCCAAAGCCTTTAGGTTGTTTTAAGGTGCACCTTATGTCACGTGTGCTCCTTACATAGCATAGGGCATAAAGGTGATGTCCAGACATACCATCCTCTGAACTTCTTTGCAGCCAGTCTGAATGCCATCTCTTGATAGTCTGTCTGAATGCCCATAACGTTGCTGGTTCACCAAGCCATTGTAGTAAGTGTATCTCGTTGGGGTTTTGTTTTATTTATCTTCCTTTTATTGTATTGTTGCTTGTGGGGATGTTCTTCATCTCACATTGCTGCAGTCCTAACACTTGGGTAGTCCGCTGTCCCTCGGTCGGCCCGAATATCAGAGTATAAGGCTGACGTCGGTCAAGGCGCATTTGACTGACATCAGAACGTCAGGGTACAAATGCGCATGACCGACGTCATATCCTCAGTCTTTTTTGCCGCATGGTCCGATGCAGAAGCAGTGTTGCAAGTGCCGTTCGGCGTTCTGAAATATTTCGAATTCGGAGTTTCAGACCGAAGTCAGAGTTGGTTAAGTACCCCGTTGGGGAATATTTTGGTTTTTTCTTGCCTCAGTGGTTTACCGGATGTCAGAAAAAGTAAATAACTGTATTTCTTGTGGGAAACAGATACCGCATAGGGATTACCATAATTTGTGTATACCTTGTTTGGGACCTGAGCACGACGTTGGGTGTCGCTTTTGTGCTAGGTTCAATAAACGCACTATAAAGCGAAGGTTGGATTGTGCCAGGTTGGTCTTTGGGAAACGGTGCAATTACAATATGGCGTCGGATGCTCCGCCGGCTTCCTCAAAGAAGCGCAAGGACAAGGCAGTTAAACCTAGGTTAGAGGAGTCGTCCGAACCGGACGCCGGTTCTTTAGAGGCGTCAGTGGAACCGGTGGTTCCGACGGAGGCCTCTCAGGAGTCCCAGGGGGAAACTTTGTTTTTACAGGATGTGGCCTCCCAGGAGGCAGGTCAGGCTGTAGGGGCTTCTCAGATAACTGTACTCCCTCCCTTCCTAAGGTGTCTAGGCCCTCTCTTTCTGCTTCCAAGGCTTCTCCTAGAGGCAGGTCTAGTTTTGCTTCTGTGGGTGTCCCTCCTAGTTCTTCAGGTTCTGTGCCCAAGAAGCACATGCTTAAAATGGCAGAAGATTTAATTACTTTAATTAGAGGCTCTATGCCCCCTCCTGATAAGAGGCCTAGGATGGAACCTGTGTTGGGGATTATGAGCAGGCTTCGGATGTGTCTGAGTCTTCGGCTGAAGACTTGCAGGAGTATTCTCATTATTCTGATTCTGATGTGGATGATTCTACTCCTTCTGCTTCTCCTCCTGAGGATTTTTCTTTTTCAGAGACCCTTCACTCCATGAGAGAGCATTTTAAATGGGAAGGTCAGGATTTCTCTGATTCCAGGAAAAGGCTTAGGGAATTTTTGTTTTTACCCCAGCATAGGCCTTTAGCTATACCTCCTGTTCTGAATGTGGTGGAAGATGTGTTTGCAGAGGCTTCTCTTAATCCTGATTCTTTGCCTCCTGCTCCTGTTAAACCGGATAGGTATTACAGGGTGCCTGAAGCTCATAAGTATCTTAGTCCTAGGGCAGACCCAGAAACTGTTAGCCAGGGGCCTAAGGGTGTTAAGGCTTCTGTTGTCAAGAATCCGGTTCCGCAGATAGAGGCCAGGGCCTTGGATAGATGGGGAAAGAAAGTTTATACTTCTTCCACTCTAGCCATGAGAGCTTTGAATTGCCAGTTTCACATGTTGAAATATCAAAATTATCTCCTTTCACAGTTGAAATCTAAGGTTGATGCTTTGGCGGAAGGTATTGATTGTAAAGAGTTACAAGATTTAGTGCATGTTTCTGAACAGGTGGGTAAGCATTCTTTGCAATGTGGTTTTGATGCTGTAGAGGCCTCGCCTAGGGTGGCTGCCACTGGGTCAGTTCTTCGCAGGCATGCCTGGCTGAGGGATCAAAATTTATCTGACCATGTTAAAACTAGGATTTTGGATGCCCCTTTGCAATCTGATGTCTTGTTTGGTTCTCCTGTTGAGGCAGTTTTAAAGAAAATGGAAGACAAGGCTAAGTCTATGCAGACTGTTAAAGATGTTTTGCAGGTTCAGCCTCCAAAGTTTAGTAGAAATTGGCCTACTAAAGGGTGGACGTATCCTTCTTATGATTCCCAGTCTAGGGGTAGATCTAGACGTGGCAGGGGCAGAGGTCAGGGCTCTTTCAGGCCTAGAACAGGGAGTTCTCCTGCACAGTCTTCGGGTGAGGGCAGGGGTCAGTCCTTTCGTAAACAGACCCAATGACCTACCTTTTCAGCTGCCAGAACCTTCTCGCCTGGCAGCACCTTTGGGAGGAAGGTTGGCACTTTTCAAAGAAAATTGGAGTTTGATCACCCAAGACAGATGGGTACTGGATATCATACATCACGGTTACAGGTTTTATTTCCATACCTTGCCTCCTTTCAAAGGCATGCCAGACATTCCTCCTCAACAAAGAATAGAGGCTCACAAGCAAATTTCTCTGTTACTACAAATAGGGGCCATACAGCCAGTTCCTATGCCAGAAAGGGGCCTAGGATTTTATTCTCGCCTGTTCCTAGTACCAAAGAAGGGGAACACGTGGAGACCAATTTTGGATTTGTCTATCCTCAACACTTATCTGGACATTCCCAAGTTCAAAATGTTGACGTTGCAGCAGCTTTTACCTCTGCTGGGCAAAGATCATTGGATGGTAACTTTGGATCTCAAGGAGGCTTACCTTCATGTTCCTATCAGACTAAGTTGCAGGAAATATCTGCGTTTTCGAGCTGGGACTTCTCACTATCAGTTCTCTGCATTGCCCTTTGGCTTATCTACTGCACCCAGAGTGTTCACGAAAGTTCTGGCTCCAGTGATAGCTTTCTTCAGGCTAAAAGGAATACAGATCTATCCTTATTTGGACGACTGCCTGATTCTGGCTCAAGGAAGGGAAGAGCTTCTTCAACATTTGGAATATGTGATAGCAGTGCTAAGATGCCTGGGGTATTCTGTGAACGAAATAAAGTCCAGTCTAGTACCCTCTCAGGACATGTGCTTTCTGGGTGTGAGACTGAATACAGCATCCCAGATGGCCTTTTTAACCCCGGACAAACAAAAGAGTCTATCCCTTTACTTCCATCAACTATCTCATCAGTCCGGGCTGACTGCAAGGACAGTCCTTCAAGCCTTAGGGTTCATGGCATCTTGTATTCTGGTGCTTCCCAATGCCAAACTGCATATGAGGAAGCTACAATGGTATCTCAAAATGTATGGACACAGCACTGCCAGGATCTGGACACTGTCATTCAAATAATACCTTGCATTCAAAAGGAATTTTTGTGGTGGGCTCAGGAATGTCACCTAAACAAGGGACTCTCTGTGTCCCGCCAGAGGCGAGTCAGATTTTAACGACAGATGCCTCAGACAAAGCTTGGGGAGCTCATCTAAATGGAAAGTGGATACAAGACAAGTGGCCTGCCAGACTACAACATCTACATATCAACATGAAGGAGATGTTAGCAGTCCAGTTTGCATTAATAGCTTTCAAGGATTTACTTCTTCCAGGGCAGGTGTTGATTCTAACAGACAACACAACTGTCATGTGGTACATCAACAAGCAAGGGGAACACATTCTTATCCTCTATGCAGGCAAGCAATGATTTTGTGGGAGACTGCTCTCAGTTTACAACTAAGTCTTCAGGCAAGGTTTCTGCCGAGCACAGAACTCCTTAGCAGATGTGTTAAGCAGACAAATCATGGATCCCCACGAGTGGAAACTGGATCTTCATGTATTTCAGAAATTGACAGTGTCCTGGGGAACTCCAGACATAGATCTGTTCGCTTCTCCACTAAACCACCAGCTGCCAAAGTTTTGCACAAAGCGGTTTCATCCCACAGCTTGGAAAGTGGATGCTCTTTCTTTCAGTTGGAAAAATCTTCATGTGTATGCCTTTCCACCTCTGCCTCTCCTCCCAAAGGTACTTCTGAAGGTCAGACAGGACAAGCCAAGGATGATTTTGATAGCTCCAGATTGGCCTCGACAGCACTGGTACCCATTACTGAGAAGTCTAGTACGGAAGCCTCCATGGCCTTTGCCTTTGATTCCACATCTGTTGTCCCAGGAGGACAGTCATTTGCTCAATGTCAAACTTCACTCTCTTCACCTAACAGCATGGCATATTCTGTTTTAAACCAGAGAGGGTCTCAACTTCCACAACAAGTTTTGAATGTGATTTTGGAAGCTAGAAGGCCTAGTACAAGGAAAGTGTACGCAGATAAATGGAAGAGATTTTTATTTTGGAGTGCAGCTAAGGATTTGGATGTTTCTGAGCCTGATTTAAGTGTGGCTCTTCAATATCTTACTGAGTTATTGGACAAAGGTTTGTCCTTCTCTTCTATTAAGATTCATGCTGCAGCAATTTCAGCTCACTACGATTGTGACCCACCATTGTTTTCTCATCCTTTGTTCAAGCAATTTCTTAGAGGGGCAAAGAATATAAGACCCCACGAAGGGCTCCTACTCCTGCTTGGGATCTCAATTTTGTGTTGGAGAAACTCACTCTACAACCTTTTGAGCCTGCAGCTACTGCTGAGTTGAAATATTTGTCATGGAAGACTGCTTTTTGTTGGCCATTACCTCTGCAAGAAGGGTTTCTGAATTGCAGGCCCTTATGGCAGTTGAGCCTTTCTTAATTTTCCATAAGGATAGGGTATCTTTACGTACTAATCCTTCCTTTATGCCTAAAGTGGTTTCTAGTGTGGCTTTAAACCAAACTATTCATTTGCCTACTTTTTATGCAAATCCCCAAACTAAAGGGGAAAAGATTTTGCACACTTTAGATGTACACAGGCAGTTGCGATATTATTTGGACAGAACTAAAGGGTTCAGACAATCTCAGCAGTTATTAGTTTCTTTTGCTTTGTGCTCTCAGGGCAAGCCCGTGTCAAAACAAACTATTTCTAAGTGGATTGGATTTTGCATTGCTTTCTGTTATTCCCATCATGGCAAAGAGATTCCAGCTGGGATTAGGCCTCATTCCACTAGGGCTACTGCCACTTCAACAGCTTTTTTGAGGGGGGTGGCTACTAAGGATATTTTGGAGGCAGCCACTTGGAGTTCAGTGCATACCTTCTCTAGGCATTACCACCTTCCACTGTACTCTAAATCCGGGGCTGGGTTTGCCACTGCTGTCTTGCAGGGCATTTTGGCAGCTCCTGCTTCATTGTAGTTTAGCCATCCTCCCTTTCCTCTGCTTTGGGATTCTACCCAAGTGTTAGGACTGCAGCAATGTGAGATGAAGAACATAGTACAGTTTTGTACCTACCATAAATGTAGATGTTCGAAGATCCACATTGCTGCAGTCCAATTTACCCTCCCTCCTTCCCCTCTGTAGTTTGAGGTGGTTGTGGGGGTTGGGTTATCCATCTGAGGTATATTGCATATTGTATATTTTGTGTATATTGTACATACTTTTGGTGTTAGGCTGGTTGGTTGTTTAGTTGTTGTCTATGGGTTTTGACCTTTCTTTTTAGGGTCTTCTGACATCTGGGGCAAGAAAAGACTGAGGATATGACGTCGGTCATGCGCATTTGTACCCTGACGTTCTGATGTCAGTCAAATGCGCCTTGACCGACGTCAGCCTTATACTCTGATATTCGGGCCGACCGAGGGACAGCGGACTACCCAAGTGTTAGGACTGCAGCAATGTGGATCTTCGAACATCTACATTTATGGTAGGTACAAAACTGTACTTTTCATGTCGTCTGAGAAGGGTAAATGCCAGTGTGGGAGACATTCCTCCTGAAGACCACCATAAACAGTGTCTGTTTTGCCTTGGCGCTTCACATGACCATATTTTGTGCTCTGTTGTTCAGGCCTTTGTTCCTAAGACCTGTCATTGTAGACTTTCTTCTTTGATGCTTTACCATGAAAACCAGCCTCTTAAGCTTCTTGCACGCAGGCTGGTTCCAATGATGCAGCTACTGTTTCTGATTCAAATATGGTGAATTCCCGTCTAGAAGGCTTGTTAACTAAAAATTATTCTTTTTCAGCTGGTACAGCCACTGAAATGACTGAATTAAACACTCGTAGAGTTAACAATAATAATGAATATGGAGTGTTCCATTCTTTAAAGGATTTAATGTATTATTTTGAAAAAGATTGTTTAAGCTGAAATCTTTACAAATGGGCATTGCTTATTTAAATGAATGTTTGGTTATAAAAATTGTACCACAAGGGTTAAGGATTTTCAAATTTCCTTTTGGTATTCATTACAATGTGGAAATTTTAAATGATTTTGTAAACGTTTTTGATGAGACAAGACTTGGGTTGATTAAGAAAATTGTTTTATTATGAGAAACTATATGAAAGTGTAGCACAAGAAATTGATAAACTGGATGTAAAAATTAGACAAGATTTATTATTTTTTCAACATAGGGAATTGTATTTTAAGATACTTGATAAGGTTAAAAAAAGAATTAATAATCTGTTTTACAAAAAGAAAGTTAGAAAGGGACTTGAAGCAGTATCAGAATAAAAAGCCGTACCCCTTTGAAAGTATTTTAAATTTTAACTCAAACAGTTAAAGTAATGCTCATATACTAAGTTGCAGCGAAGTAGTAAGGGGTACAAATAAGAACAATGAAAGTTCAGGGAATTATTATGCAGCAAATCAGGATTTTCAGATGTTACACCGCTCAGAGAGACTAGCTCAGAGGTATATGGAGAAGGGGGAGTGCAACACGAAATGTTATCCACAATCACAGAGGAAGAATGTACAAGAATATGAACAATTACAGGAATTGAGAGAGGTCAGTAATAACATTGTACACAAGAAAAATTTTTTACAATATACAACTATACAGATATACTGATTTCATCTGAATCTTTTAATTTACTATTTAAGGGCATTACGTTTGTACCTGAAAGAAAAGGAAATCTAGTTGATAGTATCACGGAATTAAAATTGTATACTAGAAAAATTGAATTTTGATGTATTCTTTTCTGAGCAGACTATGAATATTCCAGAAGTATCAAGAGGCCATGTAGTTACACCTTGAAAAACTAGTTTATTCAACCCACCTCTGCATCCCTTATTGGATACGTTTGAGAAAATTGTAATGGAAGACATAAAAAGTGTCCATCAGAATGATAAGAGGTTAACTGGGAGTCTCACAAAGGAAGAATATGATTTACTGATGGGATACAACTGTTCGTATCATGACCCCAGATAAGGGAGAGGGAATAGTGTTAAGACTGTAGATTACTCCAATGAAATGCAAAAATTATTTGATGAAGAAACCTATGCAGTGGTTTCCAAGAATCGGGTAAATATATCTTATTCATGAATAGATTTGTATTTGGAAGAATATTTATTATAAGAGAATATATATTGATGTATACAATTTTTTATACAGAAGAGATCCCTTCCTTCCTGTTTTTTTTTTGCGGAATCCCTAAAATACACAAAGGTGTAGAGAAACCACCCTTTAGACCTGTAGTAGCAGCAAGGGGATCGAAGACACACCCCTTAGCTGTATTAGTTGATTCATGAGTGCAACGTGGTTGAAAATACAGCACATTTGGTCTGAGATTTCTGGGAATTTTTGGGTTTATTAAATCAAAATATTTGGGGAAAAAGACCTTATATTTCTTAGAATAGACATAAATGATCTCCTTACTGTGATGCCAAAAACAGAAGGGCTAGATTTGTTTGAGGAAGCCTTGTTCCAACATTCAGATTTAAGACATGAACAAGTAACACTCACTCGTGAACTGATGACTTTGATATTGGAAAATAATTGTATCTCCTGCGAAGGAGAATATTTTCAACAAATAAAAGTTGTTGCAATAGAGGCAGCTTGTGCCCCCATATATGCAAATATAGTATTATTGGAATGGGAGATTTCACATTGTTCAACTGCCCTTATTGGAATAAAATCAAGTTGTATTCCAGATTTTTGGATGACATCTTTGTTTTATGGAAAGGTACATGTGAAGACGTGGAAGAATTTAACTATTTAAGTAGTAAATGTAATTTCTAGAATTTACATGTCACTATGACAAGAATGGTATAAGTTACTTAGACACACACACACACACACACACATATATATATATATATATATATATATATATATATATATATATATATATATATCTTATTATAATGAGGGCTTCAAATCTGAAATCCATCGGGAAGATACGTTTTGTAACTCCTGTCTGCACTTTGAAAGTAGTCATCCTATTGCACAGAAAAAGACCATATTAAGAGGGCAAGCCATAAGAGTGGCCAGGATGACATCTCATCAAGAGGATGTTTTGGAAGAACTAGAAAAAATCAGTATTATCTTCAAGAGAGGGGCTACCCCAAGAATTGGTTAACAGAAATAATAAGGGATGTTTTTGTTAAATGGGGTATTCATTAGATGTGGGTTTAGAAAAAAAAAATAGTAACACGTCACATGTTACAAAAGACCAATGCAAAAAAGCATGCATACTCCTACATAACCATTTAACTAGTAAAATCAAAAAAGCCTTTCAGAGGAACTGGAACATTTTCAGAGTGAACAATGAGGTGTTTGAAAAAGTGGGTGATGGACCGAGATTTGTAAACAAAATAGGCAAACTTTAAAAGTTTGTTATAACATAAAATACAGCCCAAGGGGAAATCTCATTATGGAACCAAACCATATGGAGCATATCATCAATGTTCGTATATAAATAAGGAAATTTTAGAATGACATTGAACAACAGGTTGAGTGAAATAGCCTTTAAAAAGGGTAATTGTGCCAGTAGTAGAGTGATATATTTGGCTACCTGTTTTACATAGTGTACATTTTATGTGGGCAAGACCAGTCATCCCCTTAAATGTAGGCTATACGAGCATACAAATGTTACAAAATAATGCTTCATTTAAGTATTCGCAGAACTGCTTGAATTAAATTGTATCTGGGATCTTGGAAAGCATTAAACCCAAACCCCTGGGTGGTGACTGGAGAAATATATTAAGATAAAAGGAAACCGAGTGGCAGTTTAGACTGACAGCTATGTTCCCCCGGGGCTTAATAATACTATATCTATAACTCCTATGTTATATGAAAAAGCCAATGCACTTTGACACTTTGTACAACAAAAATACTAACAGTAGGTTTTAAACACTATGTAGAAATGTATTATTCTTTTTACAAAAGTGTTTTTAATGTGATGTTTGTACTTTAAGGGGGTGGAGTTTTATTACCCAATGTAAAAGTGGTATCTATGACTAGATTTGTTGCTAATAGGTCTAGTAGGTTAGCAATCGTATTTGAAATGGGTATATAAATGTATATTTAAATGATTCTCATTAATCTAATGAAGTCTCCGCATGTAGAGACGAAAGCACTCAATCTTCTGTTTTATAATAAAGGAGTGTGAACCTTGGAGGGTCTGGACTGTTGGTCTTTTTTCATTTCTTTAAGGGGTACACCTTATGTCACATGTGTGCTCCTTACAATAGCAATAGGGCATAAAGGTGAAGTCTAGACATGCCATCCTTTGAACTTCTTTGCAGCCAGTTTGAATACCATCTCTTGATCGTCTGAACGCCCGTAATGTTGCTGGTCCACCAAGCTATTGCAGGTAAGTGTATCCCCTTTGGGGTTTTGTTTATCTTCCTTTTATTATATTGTTGCTTGTGGGGTTTCATGTCATCTAAGGGTAAATGCCAGTGTGGGAGATAGATTCCTCATAAAGACCGCCACAAACAGTGTCTATTTTTCCTTGGCAATTCACATAAACCGTATGTCGTGCTCTATTTTTCAGGCCTTTGTTCCTAAGACCTGTCATAGTAGACTTTCTTCTTTGATGTTTTATCATGAAAACTAGCCTCTTAAGCTTCTTGCCAAGGATACGATAGAGGCCAAGAAGTCTAGGCCGGTATCTTCTGCTGTTAAGCCTGCGCTAGACGTCTCTGCTAAGGTGAGTGAATTCCCGGAGGTTTGCCCGGCTTTATCATTGGACTCCTCTGCCACGAATGAGTTGGATACCGGTGGGGATCCGGCTTTAAGCATGTCTGAGGAGGCATTGCAGACATCCATTTCGGATGCTCGAAGAGAACCATTGCTGATTATCTCTGAGGAGCTGGGGGGGGGGGGTCTTCAAATTTTAGTCAGAGAAGAAGGCCCTACTACCATTATTGAATGCCATCCTGGTTTGGAACATTCTAAATTCTATAAGGTGGCATCCCATTGAAGAAAAAGCAGAGGGAATGGCAGTCCTTCACCCAGGGCTTGTTTAGTGCTTTCATGGCTTTAAACCTCCTCTGGGAGTTTCTGTTACACCCCCCCCCGGTCCTCTACCCCTCTTAAGACACAGAGAACAGGATTCCTCTGAGGAGGAGGAGGTGGATTCAGATGAGAAATCCCTTGCTTACTCCTCTTGGATTTCTTCTTCTTTGGATTATGAATCGAAAGAAGAGGAATCTACCAGCCCTGATACTTCCTTTAAAGACACTATCTATAGGGTGATGGAGCAATTTAATTGGGGTTGTGCTCAGGTTTCTGATATACAGAAAAGGTATTAAAAGTTGCTGCAGTTGGATTTGCTAAAATCTTTTGTTGTTCCTCCTCCTGTTTTGGCTGCTTTCTTGTATGCGTTTTCTAATGCGTCTTAAGGCTCCAGACTCTCAGCCTCCTGCCCACCAAGAAGCCTGATAGATTCTGTAGGGTGCCAAAACAGGGTACGTGTCCCTGTGTTCTTGGGTAGGACTGAATAGAAAAGAATGTAGCAATGTAGACTGGAATGTAGTATTGACATTAACTCCTACAGAAAAGTGTGCATGTTGCTAGGGGCAATTATAGTGTGCATTATATTGAGCTTACAGCATACCTCTTAACCATACCAAATTGCTCAATATTTACCGGTTTTAAGGGCAAAATAAAGGGGTGCCATGAGTTCCCAAGTGGCCCCTTTAATTCCCAAACCCCCCCCCAATTTTTTGCTGATGTCATCATGTATGTGTGCATGCGCAATGACGTCAGCTATGTGGGCAGACTTGCTAGCCTGTCGAGGACTTGAGGGGCTGTGTACTGCACTGTCTCATCTGATTTTGTGTGTATCTTTTTCCATACGACTATATGGTTGCAGGAGCTCGGAGAGAGAGTCAACTGAACGACTGAGAGAGCAGTCGACACTTAACTTTTTTGTTTTAAATTAATTCGAGCAAATGAACTGACTGAGACTGAGCAAGGCAAACCGCTCATTAGTGCAGCAGGCAGCAGTCAGACCGGTCATGAGAAATGTTATCAACAGTTCTTCCCCTGGCTCCTCGCTTCAAGGTAAAGGAAAGAAAAAAAGAAAATGACTGCTTCTAGCTAGGTCACGTGTATGTCTGTAATTGCTGTACTATTTACTTTTTTTTTCTCCTTGGCCTCTGCATTTTTTCTGTCATCCTGAATTGAAAGTCCAACTGCCCGAGTTCGGACTAACCACATAGCAGCACTGCTTTGCTTCTAGCTAGGTTGTCTGTGTGTGTGTGTCTGTGTGTGTGTGTGTGTCTGTGTGTGTGTCTGTGTGTGTCTGTGTGTGTGTGTCTGTGTGTGTGTGTCTGTGTGTGTGTGTGTGTCTGTGTGTGTGTGTCTGTGTGTGTGTCTGTGTGTGTGTGTGTGTGTGTGTGTGTGTGTGTGTCTGTGTGTGTGTGTGTGTGTGTGTCTGTGTGTCTGTGTGTGTCTGTGTGTGTCTGTGTGTGTGTGTGTCTGTGTGTGTCTGTGTGTGTGTCTGTGTGTGTGTCTGTGTGTGTGTCTGTGTGTGTGTCTGTGTGTGTGTCTGTGTGTGTGTCTGTGTGTGTCTGTCTCTGTCTGTCTCTGTCTGTCTCTGTCTGTCTCTGTCTGTCTCTGTCTGTCTCTGTCTCTGTCTCTGTCTCTGTCTCTGTCTCTGTCTCTGTCTCTGTGTCTGTCTCTGTGTCTGTCTCTGTGTCTGTGTCTGTGTCTGTGTCTGTGTCTGTCTGTGTGTGTGTGTCTGTGTGCGCGTGTGTGTAGTTAACATGAAAATTACATTTGAAATTGCTGTTTGGTAATGGTATTAATGTACATAAAAGTGATTTTGTTGTACCAAGTGTATATAATCCCCCATTGCATCCTATTAAAGCTTTTGAGGAAATATGTGAAGTGGAAATTAGGGATTTATTACACAAAAAAGTAAGATTAAGTTTTATAACTTGATGAAAGTAGAGTAGGTAAGTTTTTTTTTTGTCTATTAAAAATTATTATTCCATTCGGGTCATGAGAGCATATAAAGGGGGTTCTAAGATGATTGTTAACCAATCTGATTATGTGAAAGGTATCCAAGAATTGTTAGATGAACAGTTTTATAAAAAAGTATCAAAGAAAGACGTATAAAGCTTATAAATACATCGATTCATGGTTGTATGAGAGCGTATGTGAGGGGGTAATTTCTGAATCTATGTATGCTTTTTTTCAAACATCAAAGCATAAAGTGGGTAGTTTGTTTGGTATACCTAAGATTCACAAAAATGAGAACAACCCACCTTATAGGCCCTGTGATTTCTGCACCTGCTTCAAAATTGGAACCCATTTCCAAATTTATAGATAGGGCGCTAAACGTGTGACTAGTTCATCAGATATTCGTTTGTTTTTTTTTAAATAAAATCAATGACAAATATGCGGCACCTGAAGAGTTGATAGTCACAGTAGATGTGAAGTCACTGTACGCATGCATCCCACGACATTGGTTTAGAGTGGGTAGGAAATATATTAATCAAGAGTGAAGAATACGAAGTGGGTGAATGTAAATTCATGTTAGAATGTAAGGAATGTATATTAAAAAAAATGTTTTCAATTTTGAAAGTGAAGTTTATTTACAATGAGAGGAGTGGCTATGGGAGCCAGGATGGCTCCAAATTATTCCAACCTGGTCATGGCTTACTGGGAAACTAAAGTTTTGACTGAGTTGGAAGGCAGTGAAAAAATGGACCTTTATTACAGATTTATTGATGATTTTTTTGTTTGGAAGAGCACAGATATGGAATTAGTTACATTTATTGACAATATGAATACGAGTACTACTTTTCTTATTTTTTTCTGTTGTGTCAAGTACTACTAGCATTTGTTTTTTGGATTTAGAAGTGTTCAAACAAAATAAAGAATGTAATTTGGGTTCTACTATTAGTTACATAAATGTGGCCAGTAATAGTCTATTACATTATTACAGTATGAATCCCACGTATGTTAAGCATAACATCATTAAAGGACAACTAGTCAGATTAAAAAGGTTAACCACAGATGTTATGGTGTTGGACAAGTTTGTAGATGAACTGCATGGAAGATTTGTATATAGGGGCTATGGAAAATATTGATAGAAAGTGAAAACGATGAAAAAAAAGATAACAGAATAGTGCAGGATTGGTCTATGTCCATGATGCTAATTCATAGCGTGGATGGTACTGCAATAAAACATATTATAAAAAATAACTGGAGAATTTTGCAGGTTGATAATAAGGTTAATCCAATGATAGGTTCATGCCCTTCTTTCATAAATAAAAAGCTAGGAATTTTAAGGAATCGCGATGTACGCGATTACGGAAATGGGCGTGCTTTTTTGTGGAGAAATAAACAGAATACCCGCTCTGGACAATATGGGAAAACTGCAGGTAATAATAAAAAACAACTAACTGTATCTTTTGCTGCTTCGGATGGGGTAGGTTATACTATAGACTCGGAGAATGATGTCCGTGATTTTCCGCCATTGCCTGCAGCACAAGAATCTGAATCCCACCAACAGCGTTTTCGCCATAATGAAGAAGGCGCCAAAAGGGGAAACAAGAAGAAGGGAATTGGTCTCAATTCTGCAGCAGATGAAGGACAATTTAAACAGTTTTACAAGCAGGGCAGATGGAACTGATTGTCCTCTTTTGGGCTGTTCGTTTTCTAACATTGTTTCTAATGTTTCAGATGTTTCAAATGTTTCTAACGTTGTAAATTTATCTGGATGTACCTTAACTGACGAACAGGTTTCTGTTCTCCATCTTGGTTTAAAGTTTGTACCCACTGTAGTACCTAGGTTATATTTAATGAAACAGGGTGTTTTTAAATTAATTGGGAAATTACATCTTAAATGTTTTTTTTTAATGCACAAGGGGATAAACAGTTAAGAAATAATGATTTTGAACATAGTTTGGAAACTGATAGTGAAGGTAACAGTTTCTTTTCTTGTATATCTGATGATTTTGATGTCAATACTTCTCCAAATGCTTATTCTCTGTTAGATACTAGTGGAATTCACTTTCAAAGTAAATTTATACCCCCCTATGTTAATAGTACTGTCAAACATTTTTCAGAAATGCTCAATTTCTCCATACAGGAACTTTTTGATGAGCATAGCCATACTTCTTGGCAGTGTAATATGACTAAAAATGAATGGCTTGCCCTTAGCAACCTTGCAGGTAGAAGTGATTTGATTATAAAGCCTTTGGATATAGGTAATAAAATAGTGGTGCTTCATTATACACAATATTATAATATGTGTATGCAACATTTAAATGATAATTTGACTTATGAAACGTGAGATTGCTACATATTTGAATGCTATACAAGATTCTTCTGCATTGATTGAAAAGGGGGTACGTCTGGGTTATTTTTCTAAAAAGGACTTTGATACAAAATGTAATTTTGATAATTGTAACTTGGCTACTTTTTATTGTCTCCCTAAGTTGCATAAAGATAATGTTAACCCTCCAGGGCGTCCCATTGTTTGTGCAGTAAATTATTTTTTACACAATATAGGAATTTTGATGCATAGTTATTTGTTACCCTATGTTGAAAGACTTGATTCTTATATTAAAGATTCATTTGATTTTATTGACAAAATTTCAGATGTATATTGGACCCAGAATATGTTTTGGATTACTATGGATGTAAGTAGTCTATATACCAATATTAGACATATTGATGGAATATGAGCCTTGCATTGTTTTCTAGATGATAGTCCATGTTCTCATTACATTATTGATTTAACTCATTTTTGTTTGCTTCATAATTATTTTAGTTTTGATGAAGTTATTTATCATCAGTTAAGAGGTACAGCCATGAGGGCACCATTTGCCCCCATGTATGCAAACCTCTTTATGGCTAGGTTTGAGCTGGAATATATATATATATATATATATATATATATATATATATATATATATATATATGTATATATAAATGTATTTGTAGAACGACATGTTTTATTTTATTTTAGATACAGTGATGATTTGATTTTTGTTTGTGATGGAGGATTAAATGAGGTATCAAGATTTTTTTCAGAATTAAATGAGAATGTTTATAATATTAAATTTGATGGATTACAATGTGGCACAGACGTTAACTTCTTGGACATTCATCTGTCTGGAATGAAGGATGGCTCTATTGCAACTACAGTCCATTGAAAATTTGAGGATGGCAACCAGTACTTATTCGGTACTAGTTGCCATCAGACTCATACTATACAATCCTTACCTTATGGAGAGAGGATTAGATTGTCTAGGCTCTGTAATAATAAAATGGATTTACAAAAATAAATTAGTCAAACACTATCTATGTTTTTACAGAGAGGGTATAGTGATAATTTGATTTATGGGTCTATTGATAAATTAATACAGTATAATTTGAACAAACATGACACTAATAGCAGAAAAAGATTTATGAATGTTAGTAATATTAATTCTTTGGTTGAAAAAGATAAAATGTTTTTTGTGACTACTTATAATACTTCAAGTACTAGGATCTGGGAACTAATAAAGCACTATTGGAAATTCTTACATAGAGATGAATTAGTACATAGAATTGTTTCTGATTTACCCTATGTGGCTTATAAGAGAGGACAGAATTTGGGGGACAAATTGGTTAAAGCGTATTATATTGCACCAGTAGCTAGTCCCTCTACCTCATTAGTATCTTTGGGTACTGTACCATGTAACAATTGCAATATATGTTCCCTTATTAAATTGAGTTTTCCTAGGATCAATGGAAAAACATTTAAACCACATAATTACTTTACATGTGATACAGTGGGTACAATTTATTGCCTGAGATGTCCCTGCAACCTTTTCTATATTGGGGAAACTAAAAGGAAATTTAGAATTAGGTTGCAGGAACATATTAGAGATATAAAGAAGGAGACACAAGTCCTATAGCATCTCATTTTGGGTAAAAACATAATAGTGATGCTAATTTATTACAAGCTACTATTCTGGAAGAAGTGTTTATCAGGAAAGGGGATGAAAGAATAATTAAAAATATTTTATCGTATAAGGAAACTATATTTATATTGAAATTTGATACACTGACACCAAGAGGTTTGAACAGAGAAATTGGAGAAGTTTGCTTTAAAATTTTAAAATGTATGTTTAATTGATTGATTACTTAATTAAATGTCTGTTGGTGATGTATAAATAGGGGAATATGTTTTTTTGGTAAATTTGTACACTTTGAAGGCTGTAATGGCCTAGACGCTAAGACAAGATAAGCAATAAATTTTATTGTGGAACTGAATCCATCGTTGTTTTTGGAATAATTTGCTGGTTCTGCTGTTTTGCTGTTGGTTCTATGTTTGTAGATGAACTGCATGGGAGATTTGTATATAGGGGCTATCCATCAGAAGTAGATGTTCATCGTGTTACCCTGCTGCAGTCATCACACTTAGGTTATCCTGTCGTCAGGCGGTCCCGCACTCGGCCGGATTTCCAAAGTCTTGGTCCGACGTCGGTTGCTGTCGCCTCATCCCTGACGTCAGTGCGCCAGGGGTACATATACTGCAACCAACGCCATTTTCTTCAGTCTTTCTTGCCGCACGGTGCCCGAAGCAGAAGCAGTTCGCAAGTGCCAGTCGGCCGACTCCTGAGATTGTCGAATTCGAATTTCAGACTGAAGTCTTCTATAAAGCTAAGTACCCCATTGGGGAAACTTTTCTTGCCTCAGACCGATGTCAGAAAAAGTTAACAATTGTATTTCTTGTGGGAAGCAAATACCTCATAAGGATTTTCATTCTTATTGTATACCTTGCCTAGGCCCTGATCATGACGTCACTTCTTGTCGTTTTTGTGCTAGGTTTAATAAGTGCACTATTAAAAGACGATTTGATTTCGCACGACACTTTTTTGGTAGAAAACTAAACTATAACATGCCGCCGGAGCTACCGACTACCGGCTTGCACAAAAAGCGCAGGGACAAGGACCGACAGCCCAGGCCTAAGCCTGATTCCGAGGCCTCGGTTGATCCGGTGTCCGGTTCTCCGGTTATCACTGAGGCTCCGACGCAGCCCCTGACAACTGCAGTTCTGGAACCCGAGACCGCTACGGATATTTTGACGGAATGTACTAGGCCGATGCAGCCTTTTACTTCAGGCCCTTCCGACGATTTACCTTCCAAGGACGTTGGTGCTTCAGAAACACCATCGGTTTCTGAAGGCGTATTCAGACCGATGACTCTTACAGTCAAACGTTTTCCAAATTGAAGACTCCTAAATCAAAAAAGACTACACTTCAGTCTCCTGTTCAAGGCCCTATGCCTAAGAAACAGATGCTTAAGATTTGATTTCTCTTATCAGGGGTTCTCAGCCTCCTCCTGACAAAAGGCCTAAACTAGAGGAAGAATCTGCTTCCTCTGATCAACTGTCTATTTCTTTGGATTCCTCTGAGGACCAAGACTATTCCTTCTCTCCTTATGAAAATTCTGATGCTGAGGACTCTATTCCCTCAGCTTCCCCTCCAGAAGATTACTCTTTTGGGGAAACTTTACACACTATGAGGGAACATTTTCACTGGGAAGGTCAGGATTACTCTGATTCCAAGAAAAGGCTCAGAGAGTTTCTTTTACTCCCCCAACACAGACCTCTAGCCATCCCTCCTGTTTTGGACATTGTGGATGATGTCTATTTAGAATCCAGTTTCAACCCTGACTCTGCCTCCTGCTCCGGCCAAGCCTGACATACTACAGAGTACCCGATTCCCACAATTTTCTTTACAAAAGCCCAGTAGCTGACCCAGAGACTATCTCCCAGGGTCCCAAGGGGGCTAAGGCATCCATGGCTAAAAATCCAGTACCTTCTGAAAAGGATTTAAGAGCACTAGACAGATGGGGGGGAAAACGTTTACACCTCAGCCACTTTAGCTATGAGAGCTCTAAACTGTCAATTTCATATGCTTAAGTATCAGCATTTTCTGATCTCTCACTTAAAACAAAAGATAACAACCCTTCCTCAACAAACTGAATTGAAAGAAGTACAGGATTTGTTGCACGCCACCGAGCAGGTAGGGAAGCATACCTTGCAATGTGGGTTTGATTCTTTAGAGGCCTCCTGCAGAGCAGCATTCACTGGATCAGTTATACGTAGGCATGCCTGGTTAAAGGAACAAAGTCTGCCTGATCATGTTAAAGCAAAACTACTAGATGCTCCCTTACAGCAGGATGTTCTTTTTGGTGTTAAAGCAGAAGTTGTTTTAAAGAAAATGAAAGATAAGGCAAAATCTATGCAGACAGTCAAAGATTTCCTACAAGTACAACCCCCTCGCTTCAGCAGAAACTGGCCAACAAAAAATTGGTCCTTTCCAGCCACTGACAGGCCTCAGAGGGGTAAATACAGGCGCCCAAGGGGCAGAGGACAACCACAAGCTCAGTATAAACCTCTCCAATGGGGCACTCCAACCCAGAAGGGAGGAGAAGACAGGTCTCAACCCACCAGAAGACAAACTCAGTGACTTTACACCTCAGCTGGCCAAACAAAACTCTTTTGTCAGCCCCCCTGGGGGGAAAGCTAGCGCTATTTGCAGACAACTGGCACATGGTCACAAAGGACAAATGGGTACTAGACATAATTTTACGAGGATACAGATTCCACTTTCACACCTTGCCAATAAAAAGAGGAATGCCAGACCTGCCACAAAATCAAAGGGCAGAGGCTCTAAAACAAATTACAGCTCTCATGGACATGAGAGCCATTCAAAGGGTACCAACTCAAGAGCAAGGCCAAGGATTTTACTCAAGACTCTTCCTAGTACCCAGAAAAGAAAATGCTTGGAGACCAATTCTGGACCTTTCAATTCTAAACACTTACTTACAGGTTCCCAAATTCAAGATGCTAACACTACAGCCGCTACTTCCCATGTTGGGCAAAGAAGCATGGCTGGTAACGTTGGACCTCAAGGAGGCATACCTGCATGTCCCTATCAGACAAAGTTGCAGAAGATGCCTCCATTTTATTGCAGGTTCAACCCATTATCAATTCTCTGCACTGCCCTTTGGCTTATCTACTGTGCCCAGAGTATTCACAAAATGCCTGGCACCAGTATTTGCATACTGCAGACAAAGAGGAATTCAAATATATCCATACCTGACTGCCTCATTCAAGCAGAAAGAAGACATTCTTTTACAACATCTGGCTTTTGTGAAGCAACTACTGAATTGTCTGGGGTACACAGTAAACGAAAAGAAGTCAAAACTAGTACCCTCACAAAAAATGACATTCCTGGGTGCCAGCTTGGACACAACGGCCCAGAAGGCGTATCTTACACCAGACAAGCAATTACAACTGACTCAATATTTCAAAACAATGGCAACAAAGACCCAATTAACTGCAAGAAAAATTCTGCAGGCTTTGGGCTTCATGGCATCTTGCATTCTGATAATACCATTTGCAAAACTGCATATGAGGAAATTACAGTGGTACCTAAAAAGCGTATGGTCTCAACACAGCCACAGCTTGGACACAGTGATAGCTCTCATTCCCTGCCTTCAACAGGAATTTCTATGGTGGGCACAGGCATGTCACCTCAGCAAGGGTCAGCCTTTCACCTTGCCCCCACCCAGGCAAACTATCACAACAGATGCTTCAGACTATGCCTGGGGGGCACACATGGCAGGGCAATGCATTCAAGGCCTATGGACTGCAGAACAAAAAAAACTGCACATAAACCAAAAAGAGATGCTAGCTGTACAGAAAGCTGTGACAGCCTTCAAGGATCTACTACAGCCTGGACAACTTGCAATAAAGACGGACAACACCACAGTAATGTGGTACATAAACAAACAAGGGGGCACACATTCCTACCCTCTTTGCAGGAAAGCAATAATCTTATGGAACACAGCTCTGGCCTACCAAGTCCAGTTACAAGCTCAATTCCTGCCAGGACAGAAAAACACATTGGCAGACTACCTAAGCAGAAACATCAAAGATCCCCACGAGTGGAAGCTAGACCCACAAATATTTACAATGATAACCCAAAGATGGGGCTTACCAAATATAGACCTGTTTGCCAGTCCTCAAAACTACCATCTGACAAAATTTTGTACAAGGACATTCCACCATCAAGCTTGGAAAGTGGACGCTCTCTCCTTCAGTTGGAAAAACCTGACAGCGTATGCCTTTACTCCATTACCTCTTCTCACAAAGCTTCTTTTGAAGGTCAAAAAGAAGAAACCTCGAATGATTCTCATAGCTCCAGACTGGCCATGCCAGCACTGGTACCCGCTATTGAAGAATATGGCTCACAGTCCACCATGGATATTGCCTCAAATACCTCATTTGCTCACGCAGCAAGACAAGTAGATTCTACACAAACAGATCAAAACCTTAAACCTGGCTGCATGGCAAATCAAATAAGCATACAACCAGCCCCTCTTTCACAAGCAGTGCTGGATGTTATTCTAGAAGCCAGGAGGCTAAGCACCAGGAAGGCTTACTTGGACAAATGGAAAAGGTTTTCTGCTTAGAACCAAGCTAAGGGCCAAGACACAACTCAGCCTCATATGCCTCACATTCTGCAGTATTTAGCTGAGGTGTTGCATAAAGGACTTTCCTTCTCCTCAATTAAAATCCATGCTTCAGCTGTTTCAGCTCACTACAACACCAATCCACCTTTATTTTCACATCCTCTCCTAAGGCAGTTCCTCAGAGGGGCAAAAAACATTAGACCACCTAGAAGAGTTCCTACACTAACATGGGACCTCAATTTTGTTCTGGAAAAACTAACGTTACCTCCCTTTGAACCAGCTTTTTCTGCAGACCTTCAGTTCCTATCTTGGAAGACTGCCCTGCTCCTGACAATAATTTCTGCTAGGAGAGTTTCAGAATTGCAGACACTTATGGCAGTGGAACCTTTCCTCATTTTTCATCAAGACAGAGTTTCTCTACGAACTAATCCTTCCTTCATGCCTAAGGTGGTTTCCAGTGTAGCTCTAAATCAAATCATCCACCTACCCACTTCCTACCCCAATCCACAGAACAAAGGTGAGAGACTCCTGCCTTCCTTGGACATTCACAGGCAGCTTCGTTACTACTTGGACAAAACTAAGGCTTTCAGAAAAACTGACCAGCTCTTTGTTTCCTATGCTACAGCCTCTCAAGGGAAGGCCATATCCAAGCAAACCATTTCTAAATGGATAGGCCACTGCATCCGATTCTGCTACATCCATCATGGGAAACCAGTTCCTCCTACCATCAGATCCCACTCTACCAGGGCAACAGCTACCTCTACAGCCTTTCTCAGGGGGGTTCCTACCAAGGAAATCTTAGAAGCTGCAACTTGGAGTTCAGTGTACACCTTCACCAAACACTATCACTTACCTCTTTATTCTAAGTCCAGGGCAGGCTTCGCCACTGCAGTTTTACAGGGCCTCATTGCCTCCACTAACCCTCTATGATGCCTCCACCCTACCTTAGCTTTGGGACTCAACCCAAGCGTAATGACTGCAGCAGGGTAACATGATGAACATAATACAGTTTTGTACCTACCATAAATGTAGATGTTCGAGTGTTCACCCTGCTGCAGTCCAGGTTACCTTCCCTCCAACCCCACTGATCTACTGGGTAATCCTCTGCTATGCCTTACTGATGGATTTGCTTATAGCTGAAGGGATTTTGTGTTTGTACAGTGTTCAAACCATTTGGTACTGATTTGGATCACCTTTTTGGAGGCACCTGACATCTGGGGCAAGAAAAACTGAAGAAAATGGCGTTGGTTGCAATATATGTACCCCTGGCGCACTGACGTCCGGGATGAGGCGACTGCAACCGACGTCGGACCAAGGCTTTGGAAATCCGGCCGACTGCGGGACCGCTTACTATGCCTTACTGATGTATTTGCTTATAACTGAAGGGATTTTGTGTTTGTACAGTGTTCTCACTGTTTTGTACTAATTTAGATCACATTTTTGGGGGCACCTGACATCTGGGGCAAAAAAAACTGAAGAAAATGGCGTCGGTTGCAGTATATGTACCCCTGGCGCACTGACGTCAGAGATGAGGCGACAGCAACCGACGTCGGAACAAGACTTTGGAAATCCGGACGACTGCGGGACCGCCTGACGACAGGATAACCCAAGTGTGATGACTGCAGCAGGGTGAACACTCGAACATCTACATTTATGGTAGGTACAAAACTGTACTTTAGGAAAATATTGATAGAAAGTAAAAACGATGAAAGAAAAGATAACAGAATAGTGCAGGATTGGTCTGTCCATGACGCTAATTCATAGCGTGGATAGCACTGTTATAAAACATATAAAAAATAACTGGAGAATTTTGCAGGCTGATAGTAGGGTTCATGCCCTTCTTTCATAAATAAAAAGCTAGGAATTTTAAGGAATTATTAGAACAGAGGCCATTCCAAAGAAGTAAAAAACAAAGGCACTTTCAAATGCAACCATTGCAATTTCTGTAGATTTGTGGCAGAGGGTCCCTTTTTTGAGGTAATTTCAAGTGAAAAAATATGGCAGGTGCAAGGTAGGTTTAATTGTTTATCTACATTTGTTTATTTAGCAAAGTCTTCTGCATGTACATCATTCTGTATTGGCAAAACCAATAGGGAATTAAGGAAAGTGATGTATGAGCACTTATATGCTATAAAAAGTAAAAAAGTAGACAAGGCACTTTATAAGCATGCTTTGTGTGTCAATGTGCCTAATGATTTTAATGGAGACAAAGGGGGGGGTTTAGAATATAAAGAATTCAAATGGCAGATTTTTTTTTTACTGCATATAATGCACCTGGGTTAAATGGTAGGGTAAACTATAAAGCAGTTTTACGCAGAAAAGAATTTTATGATAAATGCAAAAAGTTTTTCTTGTTTTTGCATATTTTATTAGATAATCAGTTGTGGCAATTGTAAGTATGTGATTGGTGGTTTTAAAATTAATTTATAGTATTTAAAACATGGAGAAATGTTTGATCTGATGTTGTTGATCTTAGTTCATTCCTTACTGATGGGTTATCGGTTCCGTACTTGGAACCAAGCAGGCCAATACCTAGCTCGTGTCAGCCAAAAACTCTCAAGCCAAGGTCCTCCCCAGAATGATCTGCTCCCTGTTACCTCAGATCTCGTTTGCCACGTTGTACAGCCGTGTCAAGCCACTCTCTTCAGCTAAGTGTCTCATTTTTTGAATGTTTTATATATTGTTCTTTAAAGTTTGTCAAGCAGTTTCTACTAATATTTTCCTACCCTATCATATACTTAAGACTCTCTCCCTTTAGTCTGTTTCCTTTTATTACACTTTTCTTACCTTTGAGGTAGTTCTTCATTACCATCATTGGTAATCCTTCCTTCTCTCTTCTTACCCATTTGGGTAACCTTTCCTCTTCTTTTTGGTACTGTTCTTCTCCACATCATTATGTCGGACAAGAAAAGTAGTGTTGGTTTTAAGCAGTGTAAGGATTGCGGCCGTAAGTTACTGCTTTCCAATGGCCATGACTTATGTGTCTACTGTCTGAATGTCTCCCACCTTACTGTGGATCCCCCGTGTAGGACTGTTAATGAGAGAAAGAATAAATTAATCTTGAAAGGTCTTCTCAAATCTCCTTTCTGTGAGGTTATTTCTGGGTCAAAGGGCTCACCCCCTCCTGTTAAACCCCGTAAGAGGCAATGTGAGAGTGTTCAATCTCGCCTTTGTTCTTACACATGGGTTCGGAGCCGATCCTCGGCTCCGTGTCGGCCGCTTGCAAGCTCTGCATCGAAAAGAAGCTCGAGATCACCTAATACCCACAATCCCCCTCTGCCTTTACCTCAGATCTAGTTTGCCGCTGCAGCGTTCGCATCACTGGGTCGAGCTCGAGCACCTGAGATAAGATTTAGAATTTTATTCTTGTATTATTTCTTGGTACTTTAGCGTTATAAAACTGTTTAGTGATAATTTGTGTGTGTGTGGTAAGGTATAGGGAATCTCGGTACCGTTAAGTTATAAAACTTAGAGTTCTCTTCGGGGCCTACCACCCCTTATTGGATTTGACAACCGGATTGACTTTCACTAACTGGATTTGACAATTTTACCGGACTTGACTTTTTACTGGATTTGACTATTTTTCTGCTTATAGTGACATGTCTGAGAAGGCCAAATCAGGGTTCAAGCGTTGCCAATGTGGGCAAAAAATGTCAGTAACTGACGATAATAGTTCCTGTGTCTACTGTCTTGGCCCTCTCCATCTGCAAGAAGACTGCTGTATTTGTCATTCTTTCAGTGGGAGGGTCATGACAGATAGGCGCAGGAAACTAATGGACAGGGGGTTGTTAAAACCTTCCTTTCAGGAGGCTCTGGATGCTTCTGACCAGGCATCCAAGTCCTCGAAGGAATCGAAGACGTCGGAGCCCAAGTCATCGGCTCCGAGCTCTTCGACTAAAGTTAGATCACCGGTTCCACAGACTTCGGGGCCGAGTGTTCAACTGTTGTCAGTTTCCGAGCCTCGAGTCTTGGAACCGGTGATGGAGCTCCCTCCCTCGACACTATTGAGGTCGGCTCCGTCTTCGGTTCCTTCGACCCGTTCTTCTAAGCTCTCCGATATCGATGTGGACCGTGTGGTGCAGAAGTTATTGGAACATTCGGCCCTATCCAAACTTATCTCGGTTTCCACCCAATTGGTGTCGAAACTTGAAGGCCTCCCATTATCTCCATCCCTTCCTCCTCAGAGACCTGTCCAGTCTTTGGAGCCGGAAGAGGTTGATCTACTGATTGTGGAGCCCTCGGTGCCAGAACCGTCCTTTTCTCGGTCTGCTCCTTTCACCTCGACTCCGTCGGATCCGGTACCGGAGTCTCTGAGCCGACGATCCGTCCTTGGTTCTGGGGCCGAGAGTCGAACCGACGTTTCGGTTCCGACTCTTCCTCTCGGGGCCTCGGCGCTGATCGATTCGGCTCCGTCCTCGGGGTCGATGCCTTCGGTGCCTGTCTCGGGGATTCTTCCCATTTCTTCGGAACCGGGAGATTCCTCGACTCGGGACCCGGGGGCCTTCGATCTCATGAGGGAAGGTGTTGTCTACCCAGACAACCACATCAGTAGAAGCAGCCTCTCCTCCCCATAAGGGACCGTTATCTTCCACTGCACCAACGGCCACATCCAAGCGTCGAGCACCGGTGTCTCAGCCACCCCTGGAGGGTGCCCCCTCTTCCTCGGAGGCTTCTTCGGATGCTCCCCCCGAAGAGGTCCCTAGGAAAAGATTGTGTAAGAGGAGACACTTAGATTCTCCACAAGAATCTTTAACATCCGATACTGACTTAGATGAGTCAGAAGGGTCCCCAAAGTCACCTTCAGAAGATGTCTCCTTTTCTGACATCTTGGAGATCCTGAAGCAGAGAGGTGATTGGCAGTCCCTCCCCCCCTTCTGAGGATGAGTCAGTCTTGCTGAAGGCATTTGGTGCTCGCCCTTCCTCCTCCTGGGTCACTCCGCCCTTCGATGAGTTAATGGAGTTGATTGCTCGAAGGGCGTGGGAGACACCTGACACGGTGGAACCGGTCCCTAGGAAGCCTAATAAGTACATCACTGCACCCCAAGACAAGGCTTACCTCACTAAGGGAGTTCCAGTGGACGCCATGGTGGTGGCAGCGGCCACGAAAAAGGAGATGTCGGAATCTTCCTCATCTGTCCATCCGCCTAACAGAGATTCTAGGACTATGGACAGATACGGAAGCGCATTTTTAGTTCAGCGGCTTTTTCTATGCGATCCCTGAACTATTTGACCCATTTTACACGCTTACAGAGGGATCTAGTCAAAGAGTTGGGAGATACCCTCCAGGGTACTACAGTTGTTGCGGTCTCAGAGAAAGTTACAGCACATCTAAATACCCTTACATCCATTGTTAACTCATCCATGAGGCTGATATCATACGCAGCCGAAGGATCGAGTAGGGCAGCAGCTTCAGCGATTGCTCTTCGTAGGCAATCCTGGATGCTTATGTTCATTTGCGGAAGCCTTCAAGTCTTCCTTTACTAACGCCCATTTGATGGTGCCACACTTTTGGCCCTAAAGTAAAGGAGACCCTTACCCGTGTGAACAGGAGGGAAAGACTCTGTCTGCTGTCGGAGTCCGTTTTCCACCCTTCCAGACCGCACCCCAAAGGGCAACGTGGTGGGAAAATGTGGTTTCAAAACCCCAAGGATCTTTCCCAGGCACACAGGCGATGCCCCTCTAGAGGCAGAGGAGGGGGCAGAGGTGGAAGACGCCGCCCTGGCGGCAGAGGGGGTCCGCAAAACCAAGGTGACAGGGATATACCCCCCCTGGAAAACCTTTCCAGCACTCCTGAGAGGAGGCCCGACTGGCCTGCTCTGGAGGCAGTCAGGGGTCGCTTAGCTTTATACCCTCAGGCCTGGCAAAACTTTACTACAGACAACTGGGTAAAAGCGTTGTTACCAGAGGTTACAAAATACCATTCCTATCCACCCCATTCCAAAGAAAACTCCCAGATGTACCGCCCCATCTGCGAGACCCAGCAGCTATAGAAATTTCAAAGCTGCTAGAGAAACGAGTCATCCAACCAGTCCCAGCGGACCAAATAGGATTCGGAACTTACTCAAGGTTCTTTTTAGTTCCAAAGAAGACAGGGGACTGGAGGCCGATTCTGGACCTAAGCAACCTCAACACCTTTGTCAAGAAAGAAAAGTTCGAATGGTCACGCTTCAATCGATCCTTCCATTCCTACAGAAGGACGACTGGATGTGCTCAATAGATCTGAAGGACGCATACTACCACATCAAAATGGCCAGGGCGTCCAGGGATCATTTGCGCCCGGCTGGGAGCCAGTCACTACCAGTTTCGAGCCCTGCCCTTTGGTCTGACCTCAGCCCCAGGGTTTTCACCAAATGCATGGCAGTGGTAGCGTCTCATCTGAGACGCCTAGGATTCCAGGTATTTCCGTATCTGGACGACTGGCTCCTGTCTGCCACCACCCGGCCAACTGATACAGGCCAGGATTACACCCTACAACTTTGTATTCACCTCGAATTTCCGTAAATTTGAAAAATCTTTACTACAGCCATCACAGCATATCTTATTCATAGGAGCGAATTAGATACGCATCATTTGATTCTAAGGCTTCCTCCAGAAAGGATAGTTGCACTTCAAAACAACATTTCTCTCCTTCTGTCGTCCAAAAATCCCCGGCAAAGCTGGTTCTAAAGGTCTTGGGTCTCATGGCAGCTTCTCTTATTGCGATACCATTGGGAAGACTGCACATGAGAGTTCTACAATGGCTACTGTTTGCACAATGGTCGTTCCAACAGCTACCTCTGACACACGAAATTCTGATTACGAACATATGCAAATCACATCTAACTTGGTGGCTTCAGACTTGCAACCTTTCCAGCGGAAGACCATTTGTGCTACCCACGCCGTCAGCGACGATAACCACGGACGCTTCCCTGATAGGGTGGGGGGGCATCTTTCAGGGACAGACAGTCCAAGGCGAATGGACCAATCTGGAGTACAATCTGCACATCAATGTTCTGGAGTTGAGGGCAGTGTTTTTCGCGTTGCAACACTTTGCTCCCCTTCTTCCTCTAGGGACTATTGCAGTTCAGACAGACAACATGTCTGTAGTCTGGTACATAAACAAGCAAGGTGGAACCAGGTCTTACCAACTATGCAGAGAGGCCATGAGAATTTGGCAATGGGCGGAGTCCACGGGTCGCTTTCTGATCGCAACGCACATCCCGGGGTCATCCAACGTCATAGCCGACAGGCTGAGCAGAGCAGTACTGTTGCCTCACGAGTGGTCCCTCAAACAGTCAATTGCGAACACGATATTTCGCAAGTGGGGCCAGCCTTCCTGCGATCTGTTTGCGTCTCCAATGAACGCCAAATGCAGGAGCTACTTTGCCCTATTACCCTCCAGGGAAGTCCCCAGGGACGCTGGTGCACGATTGGCCCCGGGTCTCCTGTATGCTTTTCCTCCCTTTCCCTGATTGCAAAGTTTCTGCAGAAAGCCAACAACCTTCAGAGGACGATAATCCTCATTGCCCCATTCTGGCCTCGTCAAATTTGGTTCCCCTTTCTATTGCATCACCGCATTCGGGGACCTTGGATGCTGGACCCAGAGCCAGATCTACTGACTCACTTGTCAGGAGTTCCTCACCCATCTCTCGAATCACTCCATCTAGCAGCTTGGCTGCTCCGCTTTAGCCAGGTCTGATTCCCTTACACCGGCAGTTCAGAATATATTGGTGGCTTCTCATAAAGCTTCCACTACAAAAACCTACACCAGTAAATGGAAGCGTTTCGTCTTCTGGGCTAATTCACATCATTTGGACCCTGTTATAGCTCCGTTGAACAAGATCTTGGAGTTTTTGACAGAATTGTTCCATGAAGGAGCTTCTCCTGCCACGTTAAGAGTGCAATTGGCTGCCATTTCTAACTTTCATGTGGAAGAATGTGGTGCGCCTGTTATGGCTCACAGACTTTGTAAGGCTTTTTTAAAAGGATCCTTTCATATCAGACCACCAGTTAGAACTCCTACATCACCTTGGAATCTGAACCTTTTACTTTCTAAATTGATGTTGCCCCCTTTTGAGCCAGCCTCAGTTTGCCCATTGAAATTTTTATCGTGGAAGACTCTATTCCTGGTGGCCATTACATCCGCTAGGCGAGTGTCTGAACTTCAGGCTCTTTCTATTAAACACCCTTATTTAATTTTCCACTCTGACAGAGTATCCCTTCGCACTAATCCATCCTTTCTCCCCAAAGTTTGCTCTACTAATAATATTAATCAGTCCATTGAATTACCCACCTTTTTCAAAAATCACTCTAATAAGTTAGAGTACATGTTACACAAATTGGATGTCCATAGACAACTCAGGTTTTATTTGGATAGAACAAAAGATCACAGGAAATCTGATCAACTGTTTGTAGCCTTTGCTGACAGCAGGAAGGGTGTAGCAGTTACTAAACGAACTCTTTCTAAATGGCTAACTGATTGTATCACACACGTTTATGAGGCTTCCAATCAAACCTTATCGGTCAAACCTAAAGGACATTCTACGAGATCAGTGTCTACATCCTTAGCTCACGCAGCTCGCTTACCATTAGACACGATTTGTGCGGCTGCTACTTGGGCTAAACCACATACATTTATCTCTCATTACAAAATGGACAGGGTTTCTAGGGATAGGGCAACCTTTGGTTCCACTGTGCTCAAGAACGTTCTCCCGTGAGTTCCTCAGGATCAAGGAGCTAGGGACGCTACCCATGTGTAAGAACAAAGGCGAGATTGAACACTCTCACATATAGAAGTTATGTCCTTACCATAACGTTCCATGTGGAGTGTTCATCTCGCCTTTGTTCTTACATTCCCACCCTTCCCACCCTTAGGAAGAACGTTCAATTTGGTGCCTGGTCTGAAGTATTCTCCTTCTGCAGTTGCAATAGTTGTATTGTATGATACACTTGTGTATATATATATCTATGTATATATGTATATATATGATCCTATGATTATGTAAATTTTGGTATGAGTGTGCTCTCTATGGCTGGTTTGCTTACAAACTAGATCTGAGGTAAAGGCAGAGGGGGATTGTGGGTATTAGGTGATCTCGAGCTTCTTCTCGATGCAGAGCTTGCAAGCGGCCGACACGGAGCCGAGGATCGGCTCCGAACCCATGTGTAAGAACAAAGGCGAGATGAACACTCCACATGGAACGTTATGGTAAGGACATAACTTCTATTTCTTGCTCGTCGAGGTCGCTCCCTCCTTCTCGCTCTGGAGATCGTAGGGAGTCCACTCATAAGAAGGTGAAATTGATTACTACTTTGGCGCTGCCACCTGTGACCTGTCTGCTCCAGGCTCGGCACCATCCCAAATGATACTGGCTCCAGCCATGCCTTCCTTATCGACACCGGCACCAGAGTTCACGGTGCAGACAATTACGGCTCTGAAAGTTCCGTCGCAGCCCTTACTGGCACCATCCATGCAGGTACAGTCCCCTTCGGCACCATTGGTACAATCCCCTTCGGCTCCGAGTATGACGTTACTGTCCTCCATGGTGCAGACATTTTCGGCGCTGACATGTTCTTCTGTGCAGTCCTTCTCTGCACCGTCCTTGTTACCAGTGCAGACACTTTCCTCGACGGCACTGTACCCATCGGGGCAGACTTTTGCCTTTACGGTGCAGACACCTTCAACTTCTATGGCGCTGACGGCGCAGACTACTCCCACACCGTTTTCTTCAGTGCAGACATCCTCTGTTCCGGGCACTGCACCAGTCGAATTAGCAAAGACCAAGTATTCCCCTTCCTTGGATCCATTCGTTGGTAGCCAAATATAGTCCTTTTCTAGAAAGGCCAGAATCGCCATCAGGTCTCTCTATGAGATCAACCAGGAGCCTCTCTGAGCAAGATGTGTTGTGGCTTGTTGACCAGTTGCTTGTGACCAGAAGTCTCTCTCACCCTTCAAAGTTCACATTCCCTCCTTCAGGTGAACGTATATCTCCTCAAACTCCAGCATACACTCCTCCTTTGACTACCACCCAAGTATCGAAGCCTATTACTCTGGCAGCAGCTTCCCTTCCTCTAACTTTGATAGTGGATGTCACTTTGGAACTGGAGTTGTCCTTGTGGCCCTCGGTGCACTGGACATTGGGCTCTTTTCAGGCCAGTGGCTGTACCGTGGGGGAGAGCATTTCTGGTTTCACGCTGATTTTTTTTTCTATGGAACCCTCCAGGGATCCTCACTGTCTCACGGTTCACAGTCCTCTTGAGACTCCTAGTTTAGGGCTCAGCTCGTTGGGGTGGGGTGTGACCCCGGTTCCAAGGTTGTCGTGCTCTGTTCGGGCTCCCATTCCTCCTTGGGTGGGCTGGCCTTCCAGGCCATGGAGAGGGCGTTTGCCTCTGCTGGCAAACCCCACATGTCGGAGTCCTCTTCCCCCCTCTGTGCCGCAACTGGCACAAGGGCCTCCGGTTTCTCCTCCTCGGGTGACCCCCTCTTTGCAGTGTTCCCCAGAACTTCGCACTGAGGAAATACCCCACAAAGCGTCGTGCAAGAGGAAGCACATGGACTCTACTGAGGAGTTGACGGAAGATATAGATTTTGATGACTGGGAAGGCTCCCCACGGTCACCCTCTGATGAGGTGTCCTTTGGTGGCATCCTTGAGATCCTTAGACAGAGGGGTGACTGGAAGTCCTCTAATCCTTCTTCTGAGGAATCTGTATTTTCGCAGGCCTTTCGTGCCCAGCCCCCTACCTCCTGGCTCACCCCGCCGGCCGATGAGCTTGGCCAGCTCATCGTCCAGCGTGCATAGAAGGCTCCTGACACCCGGGAAGTGATACCAAGGAGACCGGATAAAATATCATGAATATTTATAAATATAATAAAATGCACCCACATTGGTCACGAGGTCTTCCAGTAGATGCTATGGTGGTGGCGGTTGCAACTAAGAAGGATTTGGCAGAAGAGAGCCAACCTGTCCATCCACCCAACAAGGAGTCCCGGGCGATAGACTAGGGAAGCATGTGTTTGCCTCATTGACCTTCACTGTAAGGTCTTTGAACTATTTGGCACACTTTACCAGGCTTCAGAGGGGATTTTATCAACCAGCTCTCTGAAACCTTGGCAGGAGCTGTTTCTGACTAGGTCCGTGACAACAGGGCTTCTCAGCCACCCTAGAGTCCATTTCCAATTCTTCCATGCGTCTTATTTCTGTCACAACAGAAGGAGCGTCTAGAGTGGCAGGTGCGGGTATAGTCACCAGACAACATACCTGGATGCGCCTTTGCAATTTTGTGGACTCCTTTAAGGGTGCCTTCATGAATGCTCTCATCGAGGCCGCTTCTTTGTTTAGCCCTAAAGTGAAAGATATGCTGGCAAGGTGCAAACAAGATGGTAAGACCCTATCTGCCATTGCGATTCTACTCTAAAAATCAGAGGAGTGGGAAGTTGTGACACAGGAAATCTCGGGGCTCTTTCTGTGATGCATGTGCTGAGTCCTCCCCTGAAACTCCAATGGAGATGCCCCTTTTAGGGCAGAGGAGGTCCGCTAAACCAGGGTTCCAGAGATTCGTTCTCTGACCAACCCTATCAACGCTCCTGAAGCATTGCCCGACTGCTCACCTTTGGAAGCGGTTGGAGGTCGTTTTTCCTTGTACCCTGCTGCCTGTTGAAATATAACCACCCACTCTTGGGTACAACTGATAATATCCAGAGGTTATTGCATCCCCTTCCTTCGTTGTCCAGTCTCATGCAGAGTATTACCCGACATTCCACCCAGTAAAAGGGAAGCAGCAGCACACGAAATCCAAAAGCTGCTACAAAAGAGTCATCCAGATGGTCCCACCAGACCAGATAGGATCAGGTTTTTACTCAAGATTCTTTTTAGTGCCAAAAAAGACAAGGGATTGGAGACCAATTCTGGATCTCAGCACACTGAACAAGTTTGTAAAAACAGAGAAATTCTGGATGGTCACGGTTCAGTCTATCCTTCCTCTCCAGGAAGAAGACGATTGGATGTGCTCTATATATCTTCAAGTGCGTATTACTACATAAAAATGGACAAACACTCAAGAAGATACCTCTGCTTCTGCATAGGAGCCATTCACTACCAATTTCGAGCTCTGCCCTTTGGTCTCTCTACAGCCCCCAGAGTGTTCACCAAATGCATGGCAGTGGTTATCGCTCACTTGCGACTTCTAGGATTCCAGGTTTTTCCATATCTAGATGACTGGCTCCTCACTGCCCCCACCAAGCGTCTACTGGAAGAAAACCTGCACTACACTCTCCTCGCAGCACAAAGCCTGGGAATCACTATCAACTGGGAAAAGTACAACACGACCCCAGCTCAGTCTCTGGAATTCATAGGGGTTCTGTTGGACAAGAAAAATTGCACAGCATCTCTTCCAGACCACAGGCTTCAAAGAATAAGGCAGCAGGTTCAACCGCTGCTGTGTCACCACAGATCTCCCGCTCGATCTATACTCCAACTCTTGGGGTCAATGGCAGCCTCGATCACCATTGTTCCTCTAGCCACATTCCACATGAGGCTCCTTCACTGGTTACTTCTCACTCAGTGGTACCCTCTACAACATCCTTTGTCTTTTCAGGTAAGTGTAACTCAGAGATGCAAGCGAGCTTTATTCTGGTGGACGTCTCGAAATCCCCAACAATGATCTCGCCCCTTCAGCCCCCATCAACCGAAAGCCATGGTGACCACGGACACCTCCCTGATGGGGTCGGGGGGGGGGGGCTATGTCAGGGAAACTCGGTCCAAGGCACCTGGTCGGAAACAGAGGCACTTTTGTATATCAGTGTCCTGAAACTGAGGGTGGTGGTACTAGCGTTGCAAGCATTTTATTCCATCCTTCCGTCAGGGGCTGTTGCGATCCAGTCAGAAAACATGTCAGTGGTCTGGTACATCAGCAAACAAGGGGGCACCAGATCTTACCCGTTATGCCAAGAGGCCTTGAGAATATGGCAATGGGTAATAGCTTCCAACCACTTTCTAATTGCAATGCACATTCCTGGGAGTTCCAACGTGATGGCGGACAAATTGAGCAGGTGCATTCTGCAACCTCATGAGTGGTCCCTCAATCCTATGATAGCGGCAAAAATCTTCAACCGCTGGGGCCAGCCTTGCTGCGACGTATTTGTCTCCTCAACCAACTACAAGTGCAGCAACTATTTTGCCCTGATCCCCCCTCAGGGACAGTCACCGAAAGGCGCTCTAGTCCACGCTTGGCCCTCGGGTCTACTTTATGCTTATCCTCCTCTTCCTCTCATCTCCTAATTTCTGAAGAATTGGCCTCGACAAGACTGGTTCCTCTTCCTCTGGCCTCACCTGCTATATCAACCGTTGTTCCTCAATCCATCCCCAGCATTGATCTCCCATCTGTAGGGTCTGACTCACCCCAATCTAACAACCCTGAAACTGACCACTTGGCTTCTCCACTTCCAATGATTGCCAGCAGGAAAACCTCTCGTCCCCTGTGCGCAATTTTCTTATTGCATCTCATAAATTGTCCACCAGACTAATCTATCTTAATAAATGGAAACGGTTCTCTCTATGGGCAGCGAGTAAACAATTAGACCACTTGTCAGCCCCAATTTCAGTGGTTTTGGATTACTTATCACATCTTTTCTACTCTGGGGTTGCCATCTCAAATTTCCACATTGGTTTTCAGGATTCTTCACTTATGTCACATAGACTCTGTAAAACGTTCTTGAAGGGGGTTATTCACCTAAAACCTCCCTTTTCGAGAACCGATACAACCTTGGGATTTGGCATTGGTTCTGCAAGCTTTAACAGCTCCCCCCTTTAGCCTGCGTTTTCATGTGATGTGAAATATCTTACTTGGAAAACTTTGTTTCTGATTACAATCACATTGGCCAGACATCTGTCAGAACTTCAAGCCTTATGCTTTAAACCTCCCTATCTTATCTTCCATAAAGATAGGGTATCACTGAGAACTAATTCTTCCTTTTTACCAAACGTGGTGTCAGAGCAGTCCGTCAACCAATCTATTGATCTCCCAGTGTTCTTTCCTAACCACTCTAACAAGGAAGAGTATTGCCTGCACTCCTTGGATGTCCATAGACAATTACGATTTTATCTGGATAGAACAAAATTTACCCGTAACAACTATTTCTTGCCTTTTGTCGACCTAGATGAGGTCATCCTGCCTCAAAAGCTATATTAGCTTCATGGTTGAGAAGTTGTATTACCTTTACTACAACAAAAACAGTCACCTTGTCTCACAGAGTCAAAGCACATTCTACAAGGTCTATGGCATCTTCAGCAGCTTTCCATGCTAAGGCTTCCCTCAGTGATATTTGCTCAGCTGCAACTTGGGCCAAACCTCGTACATTTATTCTTCATTACAAATTGGACTTGGCCCCTAGAGGTAGAACTTCCTTTGGCTCCATGGTGCTCAGGAATGTCCTTCCATGAGGGCCACCCAGGGATACAGGTAGCTGGGTACTGTGTCCCATCAGTAAGGAATGAACAAAGATTAACAACATCAGATCAAGAAGTTATGCCTTACCATAACGTTCCATCTATATTGTTGATCATTGTTCATTCATTACTTCCCACTTTCCGTCTCCCTCCGGAGGTTCCTGGTTGATCTCATATACTTTTTTATTGCAGGTCTGTTATGACCAGAGGTAGCGTCTACTTTTATCTATCAACTTACAAACTCGATCTGCGGTAACAGGGAGCTGAGCATTCTGGGGTAGAACCTTGGCTCAAGAGTTTTTGGCTGACGCGAGCTTGATATTTGGCCGGCTCAGTTCCGTGGACAGAACCAATAACCCATCAGTAATGAGTGAACGAAGATCAACAACACAGAACATTATGGTAAGACGTAACCTCTTTTTCTTTGTTCTGATGAAGGCTAACAGCTGAAAATGCTTAACCTTTGTGGATTAAAATGATTTTGCTACATTTGGTGGTTCTGTTCTTCCAGGTTGCTGCGTTTGGTGTGATAGTTTTTGCTCAGTCTGTTGTCTGTTGTCTGCCGTTTTATGCTACCCGAGAAGCTTTTTTGAGCACAGTTTTCTTTGATGTAGTTAACTATAGTCTACACTTTTGCGAGAGGGAGGGAGGTGAGATGAGACTATTTTTATAAAAGACCTCCGTTCCACATTTTCTTATCCTAAAAGTCTGTGGTTTGCTTAACCATGCAATGCTCTTTCTTCAGTCACCCTTTACGGTTTCAGGCAGTTGTTTCATGCTGTATTTTGTGCCTTGCCCTTCCAATCTTTCATCTTCCTACAGCACTCTGAAATTACATGTAACTTGCACTTATTTTGGAGATGTGCAGAAAGCTTTTGTAAAACAGTGTGCAGTAACAGTGAAGGCAATTTAAGTAAGATCATGTGATCTATGCAGTGGGCAGCATGTCTACTGTTGAGGATCTGTATCGCAACTATGGGATGTTCATCGTGTTACCCTGCTGCAGTCATCACACTTGGGTTATCTTGTCGTCAGGCGGTTCCGCAGTCGGCCAGAATTCCAAAGTCTTGGTCCGGCGTCGGTTGCTGTCGCTTCTTCCCTGACGTCAGTGCGCCAGGGGTATATATGATGCATCTGACGCCATTTTCTTCAGTCTTTCTTGCTGCGTGGTGCCCGAAGCAGAAGCAGTTCGCAAGTGCCGGTCGGCCGACTCCTGAGATTTTCGAAGTCGAATTTCAGATCCGAAGTCTTCAATAAAGCTAAGTACCCTGTTGGGGAAACTTTTCTTGCCTCAGACCGATGTCAGAAAAAGTTAACAATTGTATTTCTTGTGGGAAGCAAATACCTCATAAGGATTTTCATTCTTATTGTATACCTTGCCTAGGCCCAGACCATGACGTCACTGGTTGTCACTTTTGTGCTAGGTTCAATAAGCGTACTATAAAAAGACGTTTTGATTTCGCACGACACTACTTCGGTAGAAAATTTAACTACACAATGCCGTCGAAGCAACCGACTACCGGCGTGCACAAAAAACACAAGGATAAGGACAGGCAGCCTAGACCCAAGCCAGACTCCGAGGCCTCGGCTGTGCCAGTCTCCGGTTCACTGGTTTTCAGTGAGGCTCCTATGCAGCCCCTGGCTACCGCAGATTTGTAACCCGAGACCGCTTCAGAGCCTTTGCTGGAGAGTGCTAGGCCAACGCAGCCATTTTCTTTAGCCCTACTGACGACATTGCAGAAAGACATGGTGCTGCAAAAACGCCTTCGGTTTCTGAAGGTGTCTTCAGACCGACGACGCTCACTATAAAAGCGTATCCTAAGCTTAAGACTCCTATTAAACCAAAAAAGACTGCACTGCAGTTTCCAGTGCAAGGCCCCATGCCTAAGAAACAGATGCTTAAAATGGCTTAAGATTTGATCTCTCCAATCAGGGGTTCCCAACCCCCCCCCCCCAACAAAAGGCCTAGACAAGAGGAAGACTATGCCTCCTCTGATCTAGTGTCTATTTCCTCAGGCTCCTCTGAGGACCTAGATTACTCCTTTCCCCCTTATGAAGATTCTGTCCTGTTTGGAGTTAAAGCAGAAGTATTATTAAAGAAAATGGAGGATAAGGCAAAATCTATGCAGACGGTCAAAGATTTTCTACAGGTTCAGCCCCCCTCGCTTCAGCAGAAATTGGCCAACAAAAAATTGGTCCTTTCCAGCTACTGACAGACCACAGAGGGGTAAATACAGATGCCCAAGAGGCAGAGGATAACCACAAACCCACTACAAACTTCGACAATGGGGCACTACAATACAGAAGGGAGAAGACAGGCCCCAAACTACTAGAAGGCAAACTCAATGACTTAAACCTCACATGGCCAAGCAAGACTCTCTTGGCAGCTCCCTTGGGAGGAAAATTAGCACTTTTTTCAGACAACTGGCACATCGTCACAAAGGACAAATGGGTCCTAGACATAATTTCACAAGGATACAGATTCCATTTCCACACCTTGCCAACGAAAAGAGGAATGCCAAACCTGCCACAAAATCAATGGGCAGAGGCACAAAAACAAATTACAGCTCTCATGGACATGAGAGCCATTCAACTGGTACATACACGGGAGCAAGGCCAAGGATTTTACTCAAGACTCTTTCTAGTCCCCAGAAAGGACAATGCCTGGAGACCAATTCTGGACCTTTCAATTCTAAACACCTTCTTACAAGTACCCAAATTCAAGATGCTAACACTACAACAGCAGCTTCCCATGTTGGGCAAGAAAGCATGGCTAGTAACGTTGGACCTCAAGGAGGCATACCTGCATGTCCCTATCAGACAAAATTGCAGAAGATACCTCCGTTTCATTGCAGGTTCAACCCATTACCAATTCTCTACACTGCCCTTCGGCTTATCCACTGCGCCCAGGGTTTTCACAAAATGCCTGGCACCAGTAGTTGCATACTACAGACAAAGAGGAATTCAGATATACCCATATCTGGACGACTGCCTCATCCAAGCAGAAAGCAAAGACATTCTCTTACAACATCTGGCTTTTGTAAAACATCTTCTAAGTTGCCTAGGGTACAAACGAAAAGAAATCAAAACTTGTACCCTCACAAAATATGACATTCCTGGGTGCCAGCTTGAATACAACGGCCCAGAAGGCTTATCTGACGCCAGACAAACAACTACAACTGACTCAATATTTCAAAACAATGGCAACAAAGACCCAACTCCCTGCAAGAAAAATTCTGCAGGCCTTGGGCTTCATGGCATCTTGCATACTACTAATACCATTTGCAAAGCTGCATATGAGGAAATTACAGTGGTACCAAAAAAGCGTATGGTCTCAACACAGCCACAGCTTGGACACAATGATATCTCTCATTCCCTGCCTTCAACAACAGTTTCTATGGTGGTCACAGGCATGTCACCTCAACAAGGGTCAGCCTTTCACCTTGCCCCCAGCCAGGCAAACTATGACAACAGATGCATCGGACTACCCCTGGGGGGCACACATGGCAGGACAGTGCATTCAAGGCATATGGACTGCAGATCAAAGGAATCTGCACATCAATCAGAAAGAGATGCTAGCTGTACAGAATGCTCTGACAGCCTTCAAGAACCTCTTAATCCAGGACAGCTTACAGTAAGGACGGACAACACCACAGTAATGTGGTATATAAACAAACAAGGGGGTACACACTCCTACCCTCTATGCAGGCAAGCAATGACCTTGTGGAACACAGCACTGGCTTACCAAGTTCAGCTACAAGCTTAATTCCTGCCAGGAAAAAAGTACACATTGGCAGACCACCTCAGCAGAAACATCATGGATCCCCACGAGTGGAAACTGGATCCGCAAGCATTTGCAATGATGACTCAAAAATGGGGCCACCCAGACATAGACCTGTTTGCGAGCCCCCAAAACTATCAGCTAACAAAATTTTGTACAAGGACACTTCATCATCAAGCTTGGAAAGTGGACGCACTCTCATTCTGTTGGAAAAACCTGACAGTATATGCCTTCCCTCCATTGCCCCTTCTCTCAAAGGTGCTTTTGAAAGTCAGAAAGGAGAGACCACAAATGATACTCATAGCCCCAGACTGGCCACGCCAGCACTGGTACCCACTATTAAGGAATATGTGCCAGGGCCCACCTTGGATTTTACCACAAATTGCCCATTTGCTCACACAGCAAGACAATCGGATTCCACACAGCCAGCTCAAAACCTTAAATTTGGCTGCATGGCATATCACCTAAGCATCCAGCCAGCTCCTCTTCCTTAAGCAGTTCTGGATGTTATTCTGGAAACTAGGAGGCCCAGCACCAGGAAGGCCTACTCGGACAAATGGAAAAGGTTTTGCGCCTGGAACCAAGCTAAAGGCCAAATACCCCTCAGCCTCACATGCCTCAGATTCTTCAGTATTTAACTGAGATGTTGCACAAAGGACTTTCTTTTTCATCTATTAAAATCCACGCCTCAGCTATTTCAGCCCACTACAACACGGATCCACCCGTATTTTCACATCCACTTCTAAGGCAGTTCCTCAGAGGGGCAAAAAACTTTAGGCCCCCCAGGAGAGCACTTACACCAACTTGGGACCTCAACTTTGTTCTGGAAAAACTTACGCTACCTCCCTTTGAACCAGCTTTTTTTGCTGATTTAAAGTTTATATCATGGAAGACAGCCCTGCTGCTAGCAATAACCTCAGCCAGAAGAGTCTCAGAGCTTCAGGCACCAATGGCAGTGGAACCTTTCCTCATTTTCCATCAAGACAGAGTTTCTCTACGAACTAATCCTTCCTTCATGCCTAAGGTGGTATCCAGTGTGGCTTTAAATCAAACCATCCACTTACCCACCTTCTTTCCAAATCCACAGAACAAAGGAGAAAGACTCCTGCATTCCTTGGACATTCACAGGCAACTTCGTTACTACTTGGATAAAACTAAGGTTTTCAGAAAATCTGACCAGCTCTTTGTATCTTATGCTGCAGCTTCACAAGGGAAGGCTATATCAAAACAGACCATTTCCAAATGGATAGGACATTGCATTCGTTTTTGCTATACCTATAATGGAAAACCAGTTCCTGCTACCATAAGGCCCCACTCTACCAGGGCAGCATCTACATCTACAGCCTTCCTCAGGGGGGTTCCAACCAAGGATATTTTGGAAGCTGCGACTGGGAGTTCTACACACCTTCACCAAACACTACCACTTACCACTTTACTCTAAGACTAGAGCTGGCTTCGCCACTGCAGTTCTGCAGGGCCTTCTAGCCTCCTCTAATCCTCTTTGACGCCTCCTCCCATCCTTAGCTTTGGGATTCTACCCAAGTGTGATGACTGCAGCAGAGTAACACGATGAACATAGTACAGTTTTGTACCTACCATAAATGTAGCTGTTCAAGTGTACACCCTGCTGCAGTCCAGGTTACCCTCCCTCCATCCCCTCTGACTAACTAAATCTTTACAATACCTTTCTGATGTATTTGCTTATAGCTGGAGGGATGTTGTGTTTGTGCTAAATTGCTTAGATTGGTACTAATTACTGACCACCTTTTTGGGGGCACCTGACATCTGGGGCAAGAAAAACTGAAGAAAATGGCGTTGGCTGCATCATATATACCCCTGGCGCACTGATGTCGGAGAAGAAGCGAAAGCAACCGACGCCGGACCAAGACTTTGGAATTCAGGCTGACTGCGGGACCACCTGACGACAAGATAACCCAAGTGTGATGACTGCAGCAGGGTGTACACTCGAACATCTACATTTGTGGTAGGTACAAAACTGTACTATCCTTGCAGATGCCAAGGGCCACGTTGAACAGGTTGGTACCTAGGACAGAGATGGAGGTGTGATTGTTGTTTTTCAGGCCAGTTACTGTTTTTGGTTACCAGAAGATTTGATAAAGGAAGATCACATGTTGACTTTGGTTTTGCAGGCTTGTATGGCAAAATAACTGTTGAATAGTTTAAGGATATTTTTTGAAGTCTATCATTTGTATAACAGCCCTTGCAATATTCAAGTGGAAAGCTTTGCTCCCTTCCTAGAAATCTTTAGTTAATATTGCTGCATAAACTGTGTTTCCACCTTGATGAATAGGACTATTTAGAGGTTGTGAACATGGAGTTCGTATGTCCACAGAGCCTAAATCAGCTGTACATTTTAAGGTTTGGTTTTACAATTGATAGTGAACTTTGCTGTTTGTCCATGGGTCGGCAGCAGCATTTGGTTGTGGTAATGCTTATTGGTGTTTCAACACTTGCTGGCTGTTAGACATTAATGTACTTTTCAGAAACCAGTGGCAATACTGCCAATAAGAATAGCGTATTTGACATGATCCCCTGTCATACGGAAGTACAAGTTCTCCATAATTTGATACATTTCTTTAGTTCACCGTTTGTATGTAAGGTATATGTTTTGAATTTAATGCATTTTGCAATTCCAATGCAGTATTGTAAGATAACACAAGTATGCAAAATTAAGCTATGCAGCTTTTGGACATGCTAAAATTTATTGTTGTCCAATACTTTAAAGTAAGAAAGAATTTTAAGTAAGTTTTAAAGTAAGTGAAATGGCATCAGAAATGCTCTGTTTTGGGGATCTAAAGCTCTTCTGCAGCTTCAACTGAACGGTTTGAAGGGAAAGGTGTACAGAGAAAACAAGTAATCTCCGTGGTATCCCCAAAGTCTCAAAACAACCCACTAAACAAGTATAGTGGGTCCAAAAACAAAGCAGTGTTAGAAACTTCTCTGTGTGGAAGATTTTCATTTCATATATCTCTAGTTAATCACTGTATATTAATCAGATCAGACAATAGTAGTGGAAGTAGCAAACTCATCTTAAGTCAAAATAAATAATAAAAATATATATAATTGTACAGAATTACTAAGTATTCGAAAGTAATCCAAGCAAGGCAGGCAGTCTGTTTCTAGTCGAAAATCCTTTAAGTACACAGACAAGCGATCCAAGTAAAACAAAAATAGAGTAATAGTTTCCTCACAGGATGTGAATAACACTTTGTTTTACAGCACAATAAACCACTCCCTTGCCTGATAAAAAGTATGTATATATTTAGAAAGCTTGTGAGGAAACTATTACTGTATTTTTGTTTTACTTAAATCGCTTGTCTGTGTACTTAATAAAGGACTTTCAACTGGAAACAGACTGCCAGCCTTGCTTGGATTGCTTTTGAATACTTAGTAATTCTGTACAATTATTTATTTTTTTAGTGTTCATTTATTTTTTACTTAAGACAAGTTTAAGTTTGCTACTTCTACTACTATTGTCTGATCTGATTAATATACAGTGATTAACTAGAGAAAGGTATAAAGAGGATACTGCTGCTGTGGAGCCGACTCCCCTTCCACATAAAACAAAGTTCATCACTGCCCATATTCAAGTGCACCTTAGATCTGTGGATGGGAAACAGAGAAAATTTACCTCAGGACTGCCCTGTACTACTAATGGACAGAGGCAGCTCCTAAATGCTTTAGCCCATGCATGTACCTTAAGGTTAATATGCAAGGCTTTACCAGAAAGGCTCATCCAGACTCTGCTACACTTTGCTGTGAAGGAAAGGTTAGTTTGCTGTTATTTTTTGTATTTCTGTATTGTCTTTCTATATTTTGAATACTGTAGTTTGTTTTCTTTACCTTGTGTTTTGCTTGCATTCTGTTTAACAGCATATTAAAACTTCAAAAGAGACCACAGCTCTCTCTGTTCTGAGTCAGGCAGAATTTTTTCCCTCCCTCCCACCGGCAGAATTTTTTCCCTCCCTCCCACCCATTTAAGTTGTCTTGTTAAATACCACTGTCTTTCTAGTTGCCCGCCTCTTATGTTAATCTGACCATATATCTCATTTCTCTCTACTTTCACTGGCTTATGTGAGTAATCACAAAACCATCACTTTTGAAATCCCACCCCTTCAATTATTTAAATATATTGGCCATCCTACAGTATTTCATAGTACAAAAATACAAAAGTAACCACCCCTTTCAGTCCATCTTGCTGTTTTAAAAATAGTAACTCTCCACTAAACCTTAACTTTTTAAACAGGTAAAACTCAAGTTACCTACTTTCATATCTAACTTCTCTAGTGCACACTGCAGAGTGCATTCTTTTCAATCTTACCTTTAAGCATCCCTGTTACTAGCACTTTCTCTAATACCTAAAAAGATCATCTCTACTTGACTCCAAGTAGACTTTTCTCTATCTGTTAAACCTAGCACTTGCTCCTACAGTACTTATTACCTTGATACGGCACTCTTATAGATAGCACCCCAAAAAGGCAAACCCCCATTTCTCGGTCACTCCGTCCCCGGAATCTCTTTTAAAGTTTTTGTCTAGTCCTTCTAGCATGTCGAGGGATCAGTTGCTAGTGTCCTCTCCTGCTCAGCTGGTGAACCTGGGAATATTGAGGCAATGTTACAATTGCCTCATGTACCTGAACAACCCTCTCCTCCTCCCACAAAACACAAATACATGCGAGAGATGCAACTATACGGCCAAACTGGAGGCTGAGCTCTCTCAACATAGGACTGGCAAGACCAGTCAGGAGGAGAAGGTTACCACACACACTATAGACCCAGTCTCACATAGTACCATCACAACCTCAAATCATACACATAAACACACAAAGACATACTCGGCTCTGATCAAAAATCTACCAAAACAGCAGAGGCCACCAAAGCAGACACCCAAACAACCACCACCTCAGAACACAACACCTGCAACACATAGACCTCACAGTCAGAGTGTCAAACAGTCACAGCCCTTAAGGCCCAACACAATGCCAGACACACTAGTCATTGGTGACTCCATAGTCAGACACACTGATGTCCCGCTCACCAGACTGAGTAAGGAGAAGGTCACAGTAAGCTGCCTGTCGGGCGCTAGAATCCGCCACATAACGCAAGCACTCAGGTCTCTCAACAGCAGGTACAAATATGACTCAGTCATTGTCCACGCTGGTGTAAACGACCTGAGGCGTACCTCCTTGGACTACATGAAAAGAGACATTGAGGAGCTCTCTGATTATGTAGCCCAGGCAGGTATGACCCTGACCTTGAGCAGTATCCTACCTTCACCAAGAATGATGCCACAATACAGAGATAAGATGATCAGCTTTAACAATTGGCTTAAACTCTGGTGTCATTCAAAGGGGATCCAATGTCTGTCTGCCTGGGATGTCATGCTGGACAAGCCACGCTGCTTCGCAAGGGACGGCTTGCACCTGTCACCCCTGGGATTCCGGATATTGGCAAAGGCTCTTGCCACCCCCATAGTGCCTTTTTAGGCAAGGCTCAAATTCTAAACCTACCACCCTAGAACACAAAAAAGAAAAAAAACTAAGGGTAATGCTGCTCAATGCCAGAAGTCTAAATCTCAAAATGCACGCACTCGAGGCCCTTCTCAGTATGGAGAACATCGATGTCTGTGCAGTGACAGAAACCTGGTTCAAGGCTCCTGAGAGCACCCCAGCACTATCAGGTTTTACCTCTTATCATGCGTTCCAGCCCCAAAATCCGGACAATACCAAGAAAGGAGGGGGGTATCCATATTCATCAAAGACACCCACACCTCAAGACTGGTGGCAACGCACGATGCATCGGAGACCATCCAGGTGCAATTAACCATAGGCAAGACTGCTCTGCAAATTGTAGCATGTTACAGGCCACCCTCACAAACTCAGGAACCTCACATGGCCTTCCTGAAAACACTAGAGGGATAAATGTATCACCAAACACCATCATACTAGGTGACTTCAATTACCCTAATATAGACTGGGAACACTACTCAAGCCCAAACACCCTAGCCCAAAAGTTCCTGGAATTCATAAACTCAAATGCCATGGAACAACTAGTCACCATCCCCACAAGAGGAGAAAACATACTTGATCTCATCATCACGAACATGGGAGCACAATGTTCAACACCAGAAGTATACCCCTCACTGGTGAGATCAGATCACAAACTAATCTCGCTGGAGGTCCTCATCCCACCCCACCTGAAATAAAAAGACCACAGTAAAGAACTTCTCGAAAGCCGACTTCACACTTCTAAAGACTAGTGTGGTCTCCTTTAAGGCCCCCGAGCCGACGGAAAACAGTACTCAAGCCGCTGAATCACTTTCAAATGCCTTCTACCAGCACCTGCAGGACTGCATGGATAAGGCAATCCCAAGCAAAACAAAGACTCTTTGTACCAAAGGCAAGCGTCCACTCTGGTGGACCCCAGCCATAAACAAACTCTACAACAAAAGGAGGAAGCTACTACAAGATAGAGCAAAATCCTTAAAAGGTAAGACACCCTTGATCACTATAAGTAAAAAACTAAGAGCTCTCATAAAATCATCCAAAGCAAATTTTGAGAGAAAAATAGCTAAAGACTCAAAAGACAATCATAAGGCCTTCTTTAGCTATGTTAGAAACCTGGGAGGAAACTCCCAGATATGCTCAGAACTAGTTCAAAATGATGTGAAGATTACTGATCCTACAGACATTGCCAACATACTGGCTGACAGGTTCAGTGCAAACTTCTCCCCTCCCCAAAAGGAGAGATATCTATACCAAGCGATTGCAGCCCCCAAACATCTCCAACGCCCAAGTGAGAACTGCTCTCTCCAAAGCAAAAACACAGCATCCATGGGACCTGATGGTGTCCCCGGCTGTGTGCTCCACGAACTCAACGAGGAATTAAACCCACAGCTAGGACAGCTGTTTAATCATAGTCTTACCTCTGGATACGCACCCAGGAGTGGCGCACTGCAACTGTGGTCCCACTTCACAAAGGCGGTGCCTCCACCGACCCTGGAAATTACCGCCCATTAGCTTGACAAGCCTTATCTGCAAAGCCATGGAGAGGATCATAATGGACCTCATAAATAAAGACATAGGGAATTTGCAGACTTTGGATCCATCCCAGTTTGGCTTTGTCAAAGGCAGATCATGCCTTCTAAACTTGGTTGACTTTTGAAACAGTCACCAAAGCCATTGATGAGGGAAAGGCAGTCCATACAGCCTACCTCGATCTGGCGAAGGCCTTTGATACAATACCCCACTCGGGTATCATTGAAAAACTCATCAACTTAAATGTTAACCCATACATCACAAGATGGGTTGCAAACTGGCTGAGTGACAGAACCCACAGGGTCAGAGTTGCTGGCGCCATGTCAGACTCAAAGCCTGTCACAAGTGGTGTACCACAGGGCTCAGTCCTGGGCCCACTCTTGTTTGGCATCTACTTTTCCAGTACAAGCAAACACAGGAGGGTTATGGCTGACAAAGTTTGCAGATGACTGCAAACTGGGCCATAGTAGAAAACACATCTGACACAGATATCCTTCAGAAGGGTCTCACAGAAGCGGATAACTGGTGCCAGAGCCATGGCCTAAAGTTAAATGCCAAAAATGCATAGTCATACCCTTCGGGAAAAACAAGGTTACCCTAGCTACCAAATAGGTGGCAATCCACTGAGTACAGAAGAAGTTATCAGGGACCTGGGGACCCAGGTTGATAGTAGTCTGTCATTCGACACCCATGTAGCTAAAGTAGTTAGGAAGACCTTCTACATTGCCCACCTTATCATGAAGGGATTCTCATCTAGATCAAGGGAGGTCATAGTCTCCCTATACTCATCACTCATCAGACCAATGATTGAGTACAATGCCACATTCGGAATGTATCTGACCCGACACTTGCAGCAGCTGGAGAGGCCACAAAGTTCCTCACCAAAAGGATAAAGGGTCTCAAACATCTGTCCTATGCTGCCCGACTGAAAGAACTCCAGCTCTATTCAGTCGCACGCTTGCTCAGAGGTGACCTTTGCCTAACATACAAGGCCATGTCAAACCCAGATTTGATGAATATGCTTCACCTCAAAAATCTAGATCCGTCAGAGCCACAAGGGCGGAGACTTAAACCTCGCCACGGCTATTAATACGGCGTGCTGGAGGGATAGATTCATCACCCAAAGACTCCCTATGCTGTGGAATAAAATCCCAGTATATGTGAGGCAGAGCACCTCGCTGGCCTTGTTCAAGAGAAATCTTGACCAATGGATGGGAGATCGCAGATATACCCCAGGGATTACCTCAGTGTCACTGCTCAACAGAGGCACAGCAAAATAATGGGTATAGTTCCCCATACTAAAGGGGTGGCGTAAGCCACAAAACTATGGGCTAGGCTTGTAAATGCCCTCGGGCAGATAGCCTAGTATGAACCTATGAACCTATGAACTATCGAACACGGGATGGGTACGGTCACTCTATAACCAAATGGGATAGGTGTCGAACACAACAAAGGAAATTGGCTAGACTTAAAATGGCCCACAAGGGTTGCTAGCCTAGTACTTGACTATGAAACTGTTTCATTTTGGTACTTGTACATACTTGGAAACCTATTATTGATCATATTTTGTCTGTTCTTCAGTTTGCATTTAACAATTGGTATCCCACAATCCCATTGGAGTGGGTGGTGGTACAAAATTATGTATGCAAATGTTATGTTAAGCAGTGTACAAACATCTGGCCAGTTGTACCTATTTTTTATGGGCCTTTGTCCAGATTTTTGATGTTTCTAGGTGGAGAGGTGTGGCTTATGGGGAAATACATTGAGTAACATCATAAATTGTGCAATGGCAATTTCACTGACTGGACGTACTAAAGCAACAGTAAGAAAAAGTTGAAGGTAACATCAGTGGCCTGTCTGAGAGGTAACAAGATCGACAACTACATTATTATATAAAGCCCCTCACTGACTCTGTTCAAGAGAAATCTTGACGAGTGGATGGGAGATCGTAGGTTTACCCCGGGAATCATCTCTGTGTCACTGCTGGACAGAGGCACAGCAAACTAATGGGTACAGTATTCTCATCCTAAGGGGTGGTGAAAGCCACACACACTCTGGCTAGGCTTATAAATGCCTTAGGGCAGATAGCCTAGTATGAACCTATGAACCTATAATCTGTCTGAAATAAGACTGTTATTTGGTGGATAAGAGCATTTGCTTGCAGACACATCAACAACTGTGAGAAACCAATATGAATTCTAATAAACAGAGCAGAGCACAGTTTCTAGAATGCTTCAGATTCCTGGATGTTAAGGAGTGATGCAAGCATTTTGTAACATTATTTACTGTGAAAGTGCAATTAAGATGACATAAGTAAGGAGAGAGGTGAGGGAACAATTTTACTGATACACCATGCAGACAGTTCTGTCTGATGTCTGTTGAAATGCATAGGTGACTGACTTGACTAAACCTTGCAAGGCAGGAAATTTGATACTGAGGGAAGGAAAATGGGAATAATAACTTGAGAAGAAACTGAAGCACACAAAATCAGTATCTCCCAAAAAAGTCTGTCATCTCAGCAATGACTTGATATTTCTGTGTGCTTTTTGCATGGAACGTGCAACACATCAGTAGGAAAAAACATTTGTAAGAGGCACTACAGAACAGCAAGTGATACTAGTACCGAGGCCTTTCAGAATTAGTTCTGCTTCTCTGTTCTTCCATTCTAAGTGAATGGAACTGAGATGCGACAGTTCAGCCATGGATGTTATAATCTCAGCAACTCTGCCATCACAGTGCACTTTGAGGAAGATTTAGCTTTAGAAGAAAGCAAGCTCTAATTAGGATGTCTGCCCACAGAAGGACACTGAGGGTTACAAACACAAGAAAATTAGTAGTGACTACTACTTTATGGGTTAGCAATGTGTAGAAATTCAAGAAAAGATTGTGGGTCCTTTAAGTATTCTGAGTCAGTTTTTGGCTACAGCAACTTAGATGGATCAATTACACTCCTCCATTCTGATTATTCCCTGAGCGGAGTTTTCCCTGGAGCCATCCCCGATTGAAGCAGGCTTATTTTTTGGTCCCGGAGACTTCCTTGCCTTTGCCTCAACCCACCAAGCTGTCATCTAGATCTGGCAAGTCCTCCAGAAGTGTTAGATAATCGGGCGCGAGTCAACTCGTGTTCCTTCTTGATGGCCCAGATAGACCTGGGGATCATTCCCTCACCCTTGGTTCTGAGGGTGGAGGGTTCCTTCCCTTTGTTTGTTACGCTTGTTATTCCTTCTGTCCAATTTGTCAGCACCAGTGTGCTGTTGTGTCCTGCCCCCTCATCTGTGCTGACAGCATGACTTGCCCCAGCTCTGGCTTTTTCCTCTATGTTCTTGACTGATTTATTTCAAGCCAAGAGCTCACTGGAGGAGTTTGGTCAGAGCGAAGGGTCTAGGGTTGAGTTTGACTCTAAGGCTTTTGAAGCCATAGCTCCTCCTGGGCATCTCGTCTTTTGATAGTTTGCTTCTAGTCTCAACATCAGACCCAGTGGGACCAGTGTTGGGAACCCAAACCTCGCTTAGATCTGGAGGTCACAGATTGGCCCTCCCCAGCTGTCTGATATCGTGGAAAGTATTCCCTCATTCAGTGACTGAAGTTTATTCCTAAATTGGATTAATCCCATTCTTCCCATCCCTCTAGGGCCTCAGATTCACCTGTGTTGTACTAAAGACAACCCACATCTCTAGACCTTGAACAGCCACAGACTCTGAGCTCCTGTGTTATCCTGCACCATGTCTCACATGAAGAGCAGTTGCAAGAGGAAGACATTAGAGTTTGACGAGGAGTCTCTCTCCGAGCATTCCAACCTCACTGAAGAGGAAGGATCCCCCATACTCCCCCATGTAGGTACCTCTTTTTGTGATTTTTCTGGAATTGATAAGACGGGGGAGGGTGAGACACTGAAGCCCCTTTTCCAGAGGAGTCCGTCTTTCTTTGAGGCCTTTGGCACAGGTCTATTTATGTACTGGGTGGCACCCCCCTCAAGATGCCCTCATCAACCTGGTATCCCAGTGGGTTTGTAGAGAACCTGACATGGTGGAGCGCATCCCTCATAAGCCGGATAAGGCATTAGTTCCCTCACAAGGATAGGTTGTTTTGGTGCAAAGCTCCCACGATGGATGCTGTTGTGGTTGATGCAGCCATAAAATAGGAAATCTCTGAGGAGAGTGCAGTGGTTCACTCTAAATAAGAAAGTTCTGGGCTCTGGAATGCATTGGGAAGTACACATTGGCTTCAGCCGTGTTTTCCCACCATGCGCTGCACTATTTGGCTTACCTGACTAGATTCCAAAGAGATCTGATAGCTGAGAAGTCTAAATTAGTGGCATCACAACTGCCTCTTGATGTTCACATGTCTTTAGATACTCTGTTATTTGTGATGTTAACATAGCTATGAGACTCCTTTCTAATGTCACAGATGGTATGGCTTGTACGGTAGACACTAGCATCACCATGAGTCGACACACCTAGATGCACCTGTGTAACTTTGAGGACTGCTTTGAGACCGCCTTTCTCACTGCTCCCCAAGATACACTGACCAGGAGTGAGCAGGAAGGAAAGACTATGCCCGCTCTGAGAGTTCATTTTTCAGCCCCACAGAGGACCTTTTCTAGGAACCAGATAGGAAAACAACTCTCTTGTAAATCCCAGATCATCTGAGTTTGTCCTCTTCATTTGTTCTTCAACTGTTGGGTATTGGATCCAGCCTCTGATCCAGCTTGGCTGCATTTACAAGACTATCAGATCCAACTCACAAGCTCCTCCCACTACCCATAATGCCCCAGTCAACCTGCTATATCTCAGATTTGTTTATTGCCGTAATGTTACAAATGTCCATTCATCTCATAGAGCTTTTTGATGTTTTGTTGAACTGTAAGTGGCTTATTTTTTTTTCCTAATTCCTACTTTGCAATCTTATCTGTAACCCACCTCCCTCTCTTAGATGTTAAACTTTAGAGTTACATCCCTAGTGATAATCTTTCTTCTCTTTTACCTGTTTTCTACTTCTACTACCTCTGGTAGCTCTCAGTACCATTGTTGGTATCCTTTTCACTCTTCCCCTTTAGATGGTATTTTCTGTCCTACCATTGCTTTCTTTATTCCTTTACTTGTTTGTAGGTCGGGAATTATATGTATATTTGTATTATGGCTGAGAAACCAACAGACTTCACAAATTCACCTCCTGTGAATATAAGATCCATAACTCTGATGCCCACAGGGAGTGTGTCTGCTGCCTTAGAGCTTCCCATCTCAACACTGACTGCTCCATTTCTTCAGCCTTTAAATCTAGAGCCCTTAGTGACCGGAGAAACAAATTAGTTTTGATAGGATTGCTGCCACCTTCCTTTTCCACTTCAGGGATGCAAACCCCCACTAAATCAGCCAAAGCCTCTTCAGAGACAAAGTAGTCATGTAAGTGGTTTAGAGTCCGCTTTCCAAAGACGACTATTGCTTTTCAGCCTCCACAAAAGATTCTGAAGGTATCTGATCTGACCTCATTGGATCCAAAACAGAAGCACTCCGATCCCATGTCCTTGGATCTGACTGATGTTCATATTAGGTCACCAAGAACCTGGTCCCAAGGGTTCAACATAGAATCTGTCTTCTTTTCTTCAGGCCACTCTTAGGAGAGAGTCTCTGCCCCAGTCCACCACTTCTTCCATTAGGAACTCCAAGAACCTTTCAGAAGCTGAAGTGGATAGAATGATGAGGATGTTCCTCGGAGCTCATATTCAGATGGGGGTTATTCCGCCTCATCTCCCATCAGATCCATGAAGACTACCTTCTACTTCTCATGCAGTGAGCTCTCCTTTTCCATTCCACAGTTTGAGTCCTTGGATCTGAGAGACCCAAGAGTGTAGACGTCTGATCTGAATATGGCTAGATCTTCGACTGATCCCCTGAATTGTTTGGTTCCAATTCTTTTGGACCAGGACAAGCCTTGGAGCCAGGAGGGCTAGGTTCCACTCCGATGTCAGAGCTGTCCCTGCCTCTTGGAGCTTCGGCGTTGGACAGCTGTGGTCTGACTCATACTTCAAGGCGTGGGTCCAGGCAGGATCAAATAGTGGTAGCATCATCAACTTCATCTCTGGGGAGGCCAACTATGGCTTCTCCTGGCCCTTCTAACTTTGAGGTAGTGGAGAAGTGATATCTTGGACTTGGTATTAACCAACATGAGTAACCACTGCAGCACCCCTACAGTGTCATCCTCCCTGCTAAGATCCGACCATAAAGCAGTCACTTTCAAAGTCACCATCTCCCATGACCCCCCCCCCTTAGCTAGGGTCAAACAAAAAAACTTCTCCAAAGCTAATTCCAACCTTCTGAGGGATGGTATAAACAGCTTCACAGCCCCCTCCCCCTCTGTTGGAACTGGCAACAATGTCCAAATCTACACCAAAGTACTATACGAACATTTATATAGATGCATCGAATCTGGAATGACTGACAGGACAAAGTCATCCTCTGCAAGGAAGAGTAAATCTCTCCTTAGCCTGAACAAGCAAATAAGAGCACTAGTGAAATCCTCTAAAACCAACTTCGAGTCCAAATTAGCAACGTCTGCTAGAGGTAATCGTAAGGCTTTCTTCACATATGTCTGCAGTCTCAAAAGAAGCACCCTGATCTGTTCGGAACTGGTGGTCAAGAACACCACGTACACAAATGCTGTAGATATAGCCAATCAACTGGCTGACAGATTCAACGAAAACTTCTCCCCTCTGTCTCCTCATCAGTAAAGAAGGACATTCCCAATACCTGCCCCCACCCCTTATCTCTAGGGAACAGGTCATCATTGCCCTCTCAAAGGCAAAAAATACAGCTTCCATGGGACCCAATAACATCCCAGGCTGCACCCTACATGAATTAAGGCGTACACATGAAGCACCAAAGCCTGAGTACCAGCTTTGTACCAGCCAAGTGGAAGACAGCCATTGTCATCCCTTTACACAAAGGTGGAGCATCCACTGATCTGGGAAATTATAGACCTCGCATCCTAACTAGCCTGATCTGCAAGGTGATGGAGCGGATTATCATGGACCTCATTAACAGGGTCATTGGCAACCTTCAGACACTCGACCCCACACAGTTTGGCTTTGTCAAGAGGAGGTCATGTTTGTTAAATCTGGTCGACTACTTTGAGATGGTCATCAACGCCATGGACGAGGGGAAGATGCTGCACACCACCTACCTTGACCTGCCCAAAGCCTTCAACACTATTCCCTACTTGGGCATAGTAGATGAACTCTCTCAACTAGGCAACAATTCATATGTTGCCAGATGGGTAGCAAACTGGCTCACTGATAGAACTCATCTAATCAAAATAGGGAAGCCACCTCAAGCAGTAGACCAGTAACAAGCAGCATACCCAGGGGATTGGTCTTGGTGCCTCTGTTATTCGGGATGTACTTCTCTGAGGTGCATGCCAAACCAGTGGGCTATGGCTGAACAAGTGTGCAGATGACTGCAAGATGGGCGCAGTCATCAGTTCCCCAAGTGATGTGGACGTCCTCCAAGAGGGTCTCGCCCAAACAAATGACTAGTGCCATAAACATGGCCTCAAGTTGAATGCCAAAAAATCCATCATCTCCCTCTGGGGAGAGTGATGTCCTCACATATTATCACATTAATAATAACATCCTACGTACACAGTCAATAGTGATGGATTTGGGCACCCAGATTGATAGCAGCCTGACTTTTGACCACCATGTTGCTTCCATTGTATGGAAAGCTTTCTACACAGCCCACCTCCTAAGTATAAGGGTATCTCTTTCAGGGACAAAGAGATCATAACATCCCTGTATTCTTCCCTAATAAGACCAATTATTGAGTACAGTGGCCCCTTCAGCATGTACCTCGCACATCCCTGTATTCTTCCCTTATAAGGCCAGTTATTGACTACACTGGCCCCTTCAGCATATACCTCGCAAAGCACATGCAGCAGCTGAAGAGACCACAGAGGTTCCTCACCAGGAGAATCCATGGTGTCAAACGTCTGCCGTGCACAAATAGGTTAAAAGCCCTGTCCCTCTACTCATTTTCATGCAGACTCCTCAGAGGTGACCTCTGTCTGGCATATAAAGCAATCTCAGACCTTGCATTGATGGGACTGCTGCATATTCACAAGTCAAGCTCCATTCGAGTAACCCATATGCCCGACCACAACCTGGTCTGTGATATCAATGGGACTTGTTGGCAGGACAGATTTGTGTCCCAGAGACTCCCCCCATCTGTGGAATAGACTCCCTCTCCACATCAAGCAGAGTACCTCATTACCCCTTTTTAAGTGTAACCTGGATAACTGGATGGGAAACAGAAAATACACCCCTGGGATTCCACCTGTATTCCTGCTGGACAGGGGCTTTGGGTGCTGATTTGTCTAAATAAGGGCTAAACTCTTGGCTAAGCTTACAAGGACCTCAGTGCCAATAGCCTAGTAACATCTTATGATCCTGTGAGAGAGTTTTCACTTAGCTGAAAGATTTGACTACTCTCTCCTCTTTGGATCTTACAACCATTCCACATTCCAGTCATGGCTCTGATCCTCTCAGGACTGTTCCATAAGCACATCTGGCACCGTCAAGCATCCAGGCAGTCCCTGTCGAGGACTTCCCCCCTCTTCTGATACCTCTCAAGATCACCCAACTGAAGAGGTTCCCCTGAAAGAGAACATGTAAGAGGAGACAGATTCTTCTCTGGAATCTCTCACTGAGGACACTGTCTTTGATCAAGGAGAAGGGGGGGGGGGGGTCCCCCTGATCTCCACTGGATGACGTCTCCTTTGGAGAAATTCTAGAGAATCACAAAGATGGATGTTCCTCAGATGCCACCTCCTAAGAAAAGTCAGTCTTTCTGGAAGCTTTTGGGTCCAGCCCATTTATGTCTAGGGTGACGGGAGACTCCCTGGCAGATGAACTCCTAGATCTAGTCTCTTGCCAGGTGGGAAGGAACCAGATACCGTAGAACCCATTCCTCATCGTGCTGATAAATTCCTGGCACCACCTAAAGACAACCTACACTGGAGAAAGGGAGTCCCTGTTGATGCTATGGTTTTGGCGGCAGCCACAAAGAGGGAGCTAGCGTAGCAAAGATCTGTGTTCATCCCCCTAACAGAGAATCCAGGGCATTGGACAGATTTGGAAGTTGCATTTTTGTTTGAGTGACCTTTGCCTTAAGGACTCTGAATTGGCACATTTCACAAGATTAGAGTGAGACTTGACAACTGAACTCTCCAGATCCCTTTCTGAGTCCATGTCTGTGGAGGACTACAAAAAGTCTTATTCACAGCTGGCCACTCTATTATCTATCTGTAATGCATCCATGAGGCTAATATTTAATGCTGGGGGAGGGTACCTCTCAGGCTGCTGGTTCAGGCATAGCTGTTAGGAGGCGTGTTGGTTGCATCTATGCGACTTTGCAGAGCACTTCATGTCTTCGTTCATCAATTCCCCTTTTAATGGAACAATCTTGTTTGGCCCTGCTGTAAAGGAAATGCTTTCCTGGAGTGAGCAGGATGGAAAGACCCTGTCTGCCTTAGGGATACACTTCTCTACTCTTCAACAATCCTTTTCTAGGGCACCAAGAGGAGGCAAAAAAATGTGGTTCTGTAAGGTTCAGGGTCTTTTCAAGGATTCACGCAAGGATAACTCCCTCAGGGGCAGATGGGGGAGTTCAAATAGGAGATGACACCTTCTCAGTAGAGGAAGCCTGCAAAACCAAGGTTTCTGAGATTCTTTTTCAGGTAAACCCTTTCAGCACTCCTGAAAGGTTGCAAAACTTGCCTCCCTTTGAAGCAAGGCAGTCGGAGGTGCTTGTTTCTGCACAAAGATGACTGGGCGTCAGTAACAAGAGATTCTTGGGTACTAAAAATCAATTCCAGAGGTTATTTCATACCATTTTCCCATAACCAAAAGAAAGTCTTCTCAACGTCGCACCCAGTCAGAAGGCGGCGGCAACTCAAATACAAAAGAGTCATCCAGGAGGGCCCACCAGACCAGAAAGGATTTCAAAGTTACTCGAGATTTTTTTTTAGTGCCAAAGAGCACCAGGGACCTGAGACCAATTCTGAATCTAAGCAAAGTCAATCAGTTTGTGAAGAAGTCAAAGTTTTGAATGGTCATGGTTCAGTCCATTATGTCATTTCATCACAAGGACAATTGGATGTGCTCCATCGATCTTCAGGATGTGTACTGTTACATCAAGATGAATAGGCGATCCTGAAGATTTCTGTTTTCAGCTGGGGGCCAGTCATTTATCAGTTCAGAGCCTTGCCCTTTGGTCTCACCACAGCCCCCATAGTGTTTACCAAATGTATGGCAGTGGTAGCAGCTCACTTGAGACTGCTGTGATTCCAAGTGTTTCCATACCTAGACGACTGGCTTCCCAACCAAGCATCTCCTAAAGGAGTCCAGAAACTATTTACTCTAATTATTTTAATTACTAGGCATCTCGGTCAAAATCTACAAATCTGATTTTCAACCTCTTCAGAGCCTGGAGTTCATAGGTGCCTAGTTGAATATAAGTCATATAGCCTGTCTTCTACCACATCATGTAAGGATAATCAAGTTTCAGGTGGAGCAACTAATTGCACATCCTTCTTCTCAAATAAAACTTTTTCTTCAGGATCTGTGGCAGTGCCCAGAACTCCAGTTTCTATGGCCTGGTTTTATATGTGTATTCTTCAGTGGACACTAGCTGTTGAGCAGCAATTCTGCATCATCCTATGTCCTTCCCAGTCAAACTCACTAGAGTTTGCAAAGATTATCTTTGTTGGTGGATTCAGTTGGACAAAGTTTTCCTAGGCTGTCCTTTTGTATCTTGCCTCCAATAGCCATGATAACTATGGACTCCTCCCAACTGGGGTAGGGTTTCGATGGTCCAAGGCCCATGGTCCCAGAAGAGACCAGTTCACACATAAATGTTCTGGAGATGAGAATAGTTAAATTAGTGATGCAGGCCTTTTGAGATGCTCTTCCTCTTGGGCCGATTTTGATACAAACTGACAACTTGTCTACGGGTACATCAGCAAACGGGGAGGAACCCATTCCTACCCCCTTTGTCAAGAAGCGATGAGAGTGTGGCAGCGTGCGATCTCTTACAACCGCTTTCTTGTGGCAATGCACATACTGGGGAAGTCCAGTGTTTTAGCAGACAAGCTGAACAGATCCCTTCTGATGTATGACAAGTGGTCTCTCAGTCAGTAAGTGGCAAAGAGGATTTTTCAGAATTGGGGCCAACCTTGCTGTGATCTCTTTGCCTCTGCACACAACAGCAAGTACAGCAGGTTCTTTGCCCTAATCTCCTTTCAGAAGGAGCCACTGACAGATGCTCTAGTCCACGTTTGGCCTTCCAGTTTCCTTTATGCATATACCCTGTTACCTTTAATTCCAACATTCTTACAGAAAGCACTTCAGTTGAAGAGTACAGTTATCCTCCTTGCACCTTTTTGGCCTTGTCAAATGTGGTTACCCCTTCCTTTGGTCTCATCTTCATTATCCACCATGGATATTGGACCCCAGTCCAGACCTTGTCACACCTTCCCAGGATGAATCATCAGACATCCCAGGCCTCAAGTTGACTGCATGATTTCTCCAATTCCACTGATGGCTAGACACCCCAAGCTTTCCTCCCTACACTATTTGGGCTCTGCAGAGGGAATTGGACCCTTTCACTGCTGCTGTCTCTGCGGTCCTAGAATTTTTAGCTTGTATTTTTCAAGAAGCTGCTAGTTTTTCTACTAAGTACAATTAGCTATATCTGTTTTCCACTCTGGAGAAAATGCTTCCTCATTAGCTTCCTTAAAGTTGTGCAAAGCCTTTCTAAAAGGTACCTTCTTGCTTAGACCTCCAGTGAAGGACCTGTCACCCCCCTGGGATTTGATAGTCGTGCTACAAGGGTTAACTCAGAAACCCTTTGAACCATCAGCTGAGTGTGATTTAAAATTTTTGTCATGGAAAAACAGCCATTTTGGTAGGCATGACATCTGCAAGACAAGGTTCTGAACTGCAGGCTCTCTCTTCCAAATCGCTTTATCTTATTTTCCACAGAGCCAGGGTTACCTTACAAAACCAGTCCATCTTTTTTGCCCAAAGTAGCATCCAAAGCAAATATCAGTCAAGCCATTAACTTGCCTGTTTTCTTTCCCAACGTTTCTAACAAAGGAGAGTACATGCTACACCTTTTGGATGTGCATAGGCAACTATGTTTTTATCTCCACAAAAAAAAAAAAATAAAAAAAAAATTTCAGGAACTCAGAACAACTGTTTGTCTCCTTCTCCCCGAACAAATTGGGATCACCAATTTTTAAAATTACCCTCCCCAAATGGATTACTTATTGCATTTCCTTTATTTACAGTCAGCAAGGTCTGGCCTTACCCAGACCTCTTAAAGTACATCCCACTAGGTCCATGGCTACCTCTTCTGCCTTTTTTCCCCAAACATCTTTATCAACTTTACACATATGATAAAGGCAATCTTAGATTTATATAAATGAAAAACATACAACATGATATCACTTTAGTTGCAAACGGTTTACATCACAGACAACACTGTAAACACTATACATCACTTGTAAACCATCCATTCATTGTCAGTTAAGCTTTATGTGGCTCATTCAAATCCTGCCTCTTAAACCTCGTTCCTGCTCTGCATATATTGTTCCACAATTCCCATTTTTCCTATGTAGTTTGCTTCTTCTCTTTTTTTTAAAGATCCCAATTTCACTTATCTCTCTGTTACTATATTCACTACTTCTAGTAAAGTTGGTCTAGACTTTGATTCCCATTTTTTTTAGTAATTTCTTTTTTTGGCAGCCACCATAATTAGACTCAGCAAGGCTTTACAATGTCAAGGCAATACTGATTCTCTAGCATAACTCAAAAAAAAAAATAATCTCCCTGGTCAGTCCAATCTGCTCACCCAGCATCTCCGACAGAGCAGCCCCCAGGGAATCCCAAAAGTCTGCCAGCTCATTACACTCCCAAAAATATGTTCCCAGCTACCTCTTTCTTGCCTGTCCCACCTCCAACATTTGCTATCCATGTGAGGAAAAATTCTTTGGAATCTGCTTAGGGTATACAAATATCTATGTAAACACTTCAGGCAAAGATCCTAAATCTCTAGACATTGTTGCATGTTTGGGAGATATACATATATCCCCATTGTCTCTCTGTGAATTGCTTATCCAATCTCTCTTCCCAATCCTATCCAAGATCCTCTGATTGATTCTTATAATTATCATACGATATTTTATATGCTTTACTAATTATTCTTTTTTTAACGGCAGCTTCTGTTCTAGATTGTATTAAAAACTCTACCGGTGCTGGTCTTTCATTTAGGAGATTCCTATTTCTTTCTCTTTGCCTATACTGTGATACCAATCCTTGAAAGGGAAGGCAATCTCTCACCTGCAGTCCAAATAAATTCTCCGCCTCTTCTCATTCTATTACCCTTTCCCTTTCTAGTTATTTGCTCCCAATACTTTGGTTCATTTGCCAGTTTTCTCCAATACATTCCAGCCCCCTCTTGCCTATTATCTTTTATCCCTGTCCACAGTCAACCCAATCGGCAAAATCTCTCTTCTTCATTCTCATGCTGGTTTGGTTCTTAGAATGCCTCCTGCTATTTTATGAATATAATATTTTGTATAATTTTGGTTGTTCTCCTTAAGAGTCTGCATCCAAAATCCAAATCTGTCCTTATTTCTTGAGCTTCCTCCCTATCAGCATCATTCCTTTCCACTTAGAATTATAGATCTGATGTTAATCTTCATTCATTCCTTATTGATAGACGTCTGTTCTGTCTTCTGAACAGTCTACCATTATACAAGCTCGCACCAGCCAAAAAACTCTCGAGCTAAGCTTTTACCCATAGTGCCCCTCTCAATGTTACCTCAGATCATATTTGCTGCATACTGAATCAAGACTCATCAGGCCAGCTGTCAGCTAAGTCATTTAAATTTTTTTCAATATTTAAACCTTTTCTTGGCTTTCTTCAAGATATTTCATTAATTCTTTGTTTATCGCATATTTTTGCCTACATGCGTAAGTGTCCCCCTTTTTCTTTCTTTTACCAAGTTTGGTACTCTTTGTTATCGATTTAGTGCCAGCTTCACTCCCCTCTCACCCCCTAAAGGGCCCATCTCAGTACCAAAAGATTGCCAAATTCCGATAATCACAGCCACACAGGTAGAAACAGCACTCTCCAAAGCTAAGAATACAGCATCCATGGGGACCAGATGACATCCCCGGCTGTGTACTACATGGACTACAAAATGAACTGGCACCCCACTTAAGTGTCATGTTTAATCATAGCCTCACCTCAGGCTTCGTGCCCACTGAGTGGCACACAGCTGCAGTTATCCCGCTCCACAAGGGAGGATCCGCCTTGGATCCCCGGAACTACCGTCCCATCTGTCTGACAAGCCTGATCTGCAAGGGCATGGAACTCATTATCATGGAACTTACAAACAAAGACATTGGCAACTTCCAGACACTGGACCCCACCCAGTTTGGGTTTGTGAAGGGCCGATTTTGTCTCCTGAATCTGATTGACTTCTTTGAATCGGTCTCCAGAGCTGTGGACGAGGGTAAGGAGGTCCACACAGCCTATCTGGACATCGCCAAGGCCTTCGACACCATCCCCCACTCTGGAATCATAGATAAACTTACTAAGCTGGGCATAAATCCCTACGTCACTCGATGGGTTGCCAACTGGCTTACTGACAGAACCCAGACTGTAAAAGTAGCCGACTCTAAATCCAGCTCCAGACAAATGGAGTACCTCAGGGTTCAGTCCTGGCACCACTCTTGTTTGGCATCTACTTCTCTGAAGTACAGGCCAACACTAAGGGACTCTGGCTAACAAAGTTTGCAGATGACTGCAAACTGGGAGCCATTATTGAATCCCCAAATTATGTGGATATTCTACAAAAGGGCCTTACAGAAACAGATGCCTGGTGCCAGAGCCATGGGCTCAAGCTTAATGCCAAGAAATGTATAGTCATCCCCTTTGGAAAAAAACATGTACCCATGAACTACCACATAGGTGGCAGGACACTAAACATTGAAAGTGTGATGAGAGACTTAGGGACACAAGTGGACAGTGGTCTCACTTTCGATAACCACATCGCCACAACATTCAGGAAATCCTTCTACGTGGCACACCTCATCACTAAGGGCTTTTCATCCAGAAAAAAGGAGGTCATTGTCCCACTGTACTCATCCCTCATTAGACCCATTATAGAGTATAATGCCCCATTTGGTATGTACCTCACAAGACATTTGCAACAGCTGGAAAGGCCACAGAAATACCTCACTAAAAGAATCACAGGCCTAAAGCAGATGCCATATGCTGACCGTCTAAAAAAAACTCCAGCTATACTCTGTGGCATATCGTCTACTCAGAGGCGATCTCTGCTTCACATACAAGGCCATGTCAAACCCTGAGCTGTTGGACATGCTCCACTTAAAGAAATCCCAATCCCTCAGAGCCACACGCTCCAGGGATCTAAACCTTATCACAATGAACAAAACATGCTGGAGGGAAAGGTTGCTGACCCAGAGACTCCCCATACTCTGGAATAGACTGCCCATACATGTCAAGCAGAGCACCTCATTAGCCCTCTTCAAAAGGAACCTTGATGATTGGATGGGAGATAGGAAATTCACCCTGGGGATCATGTCAGTCGCCCTGCTAGACAAGGGGCCCAGAGAAGTAAGTATTGTGGGAAAAATTTTCCAGGGAATTGTTATGGCTAGGCTTGCATAGGCCTTAGGGCCGATAGCCTAGTACCAACCTATGAACCATTGCTGGTACAGGCCTTCCCTTCTCTCTGAGGTAATTCCCAATACCATTGTTGCCCCCCCCCCCTTTTTTTGTTTCCTCTCTACTATAAAAAAAAAATAAAAAAATCCCCTCCTCTTCTTTCTTGTGAGTGCGATTTGACTTTTTTTTTTTTTTTTTTTTTTTTTTTTTTTTTATAGAGTTAGAAATTTGGAAACAACTGGTTTCAAGCGTTGTGACCAGTGCGATAGGAAAATGCCTAATGTAGGCAATCATGTGTTTTGTGTATACTGTTTCGGGGTTTAACACCTTTCTGTGAAACCCCCTTTTGAGATTTGTAAATGATGTAGTGCCCTCACTTTAGCGGAACAGAAAAACAAGCTTATGCATAAAGGTCTCCTAAAATCTCCCTTTGCGGAGGCTATTTCTGAGTCGGAAGGCTCATCCCCTCCAAAGAGAGAATATAAAGAGAGGGGTAAATCCTTACCCTCCTCTCCTCACGTCAGTGAATCTAAATCGACTGAGTCAAAAGCAAAGATTTCTAAATTGGCACCAACAACCTCGCACCGGGGCCTCAAACCCCCTCCACGGTGCCGACTTCAGTTCCAAGACAACAGCCAGCTACAATGCTGTCCTCTGCACCCATGCCCCAAGCACCGACTGCAGTACCGATTGTGACTACAGTACCGATCTCCTTCTTTGCACCAAAGATAGTTTTTCCAATTCTGGTCACTCCCCCCCCCCCCCCAACATATACATCACTCTGGCCCTTCAGTCTCTGTGCCAAAAGTTGGAATACCCCTTCGCACCCAGTATTCTCCTTCGGTGGATCTGTTTTTTGGTCAGCAATGCAGCCCATTTCTAGAGCGTCCTGACTCGCTGTCGGGGATGTCCACCCGCTCATCCAAGAGCCTTTTGGAACTGGACATAGTGAGGCTAGTGGATCAGCTCCTGGCAGCCAGAGGAATCCCAACTTCCTTCCAAATCCTCCCTTCCACCTGGAGCCGAGGGGTTTTCTCCACAGACTCAATCATATTTTTTTCCTTCGCCCTCCCTGGAGGTATCAGAGCCTTCAACACCGATGCCAACCCTGGTTCCAGTTTCTTCGGTTCCATTGTTAGATCTTACCATGGTGCCAGAGTCTACCCTTTGACCATCGACTCACTCAGCTGGATCATCCTCGAGATCGAGACTGGTCTGTCGGCACTGTGTTCCTTAGTACGGCGCCTTCTTTTTCCACAGCACCCATCTACTGTGGTTCTGGTTGCCTTGACGGAACAGAGTCCTCTTCTGGCTCCTTCCCTGGGAGTGGGCTCATCAGAGTGGGGTGTGACCCTGGTCCCGAGGTTGCTGTCTCTGTTCCAGTCTCCCATCCCTCTTTGGGCGGACCTGCTTTCCAGATGTTTGAGAGGGCACTTGCCTCGTCAGGCTCCCACCTGGTCTCTTCGGTGCCAGAGACCCATATATTTCTTTCTTGACACAGCCCACTGCTCACGGACACCGGGTAAGGGAACATCAAGACATCCTTCCCCAAGGTACCCACTCTACAGAGTCCTCCTCAGATGTCCCCATTGAGAACATACCTCACAAGAGATCGTGCAAGACCCCGCCTGCAGATGACCTGATTCAGCTCATCGTGCAGCATGCCTGGAAGAGTCCTGATACCGTTGAACCTATCCCCTGGAGACCAGACAAAATTCTTTCCCCTCCAGAGGGCAACCCACACTGATCCAAGGACCTACCAGTAGATGTTGTGCTTGTGGCGGTGGCCACTAAGAAAGAGCTCGCTGAGGAGAGCACTACTCTCCCTCCCCCTAACAGGGAGTCTTGGGCGATAGACTAGGGAAGCGGATGCATTTTTTAGCGACCTTTGCCATTTGATCCTTGAACTGTCTGGCACACTTCACCTGGCTTCAGAGAGACTTAAGTTCAGAACTCTCAGAAAACCTGGCAAGAGCAGTTTCTGATTAGGTACATGACAAAGTTGCCTCATAGCTTGCCACCCTGGAATCTATCTCTCACTTGTCCATGCAGTTGATTTCTCACTCTACCAAAGGGAAGGCTAGAGCAATGGGTGCAGGAGTTGTCATGAGACTTCACGCCTGGATGCGCTTATGTGATTTTGAAGATCCCTTTAAGTCTTCCTTTCTCAATGCCCTGTAGAGGCCTCCTCTCTTTTTGGCCTAAAGGAGAAAGACACTTTAGCCAGGTGTGAAAAGGATTGTAAGACCTTGTCTGCCATGGGTGTATGTTTTTCCACCCCCCAACGGACCTTACTGTGGAATTCAAAGGAGTGGAAAGATGTGGTACAGGGTCCATTCCGTGATGCACATGATGAGTTCCCCTCCCCGGGTAGAGGTGGGAACTCAACTGTAAGACTCCCCTTCAGAGGCAGACGGGGTCCACTTAATCAGGACTCCAGCGATTCCTTCTCTGGACAGCCCTATCAGTGCTCCTGAAGAGCGGCCTGATTGCTTACCTCTGGAAGCAGTCGGGAGACATCTTTCTCTGCACCACCTTGCTTGGCAAATAACCACAGATTTTTGGGTGCAGATGATAATTGACAGAGGTTATTACATCCCTTTCAATCTTTACCCAAGGCCACTTAGGCATATTCCCGACATCCCACTCAATCAAAAGGAAGCAGCAGCTCAAGAAATTCAAAAGCTGCTCCTAAAAGGTCTCATTGAAACAGTCCCACCAGACCACATATATTCTGGATTCTACGCAAGGTTATTTTTAGTCCCAAAGAAGTCAGGGGACTGGAGGCCAATTCTGGACCTGATCATCCTAAACAAATTTGGCAGGCAAACAAAATTCTGGATGATTGGATGTGCTCGATAGATCTTCAGAACATGTATTACCACATAAAAATAGATGAACACTCCAGAAGATTCCTCTGCTTCCGGCTGGAAGCCAATCACTACCAATTCTGAGCACTGACCTTTGGTCTCACTACGGCCCCCAGAGTGTTCAAATGCATGGCAGTGGTATCAGCTCACTTGAGATTGCAAGGATTCTGGACGTTTCTATATTTAGACGATTGGCTCCTTACCGCTCCAGCCAAGCATCTACTGGTCTAAGCTATACATTACACCCTAGAACTTATGGAACACTTGGGGATAACAGTAAACAAAGAAAAATGCAAGTTAATTCCTTCTCAGACTGGAGTTCATAGGGGCAATTTTCGATATTCAGTCTTGCCTAGTCTCCCTCCCACTTCACAGGCTACAAGAGACTCTGGTCTCAACTCCGAGTGATACTCTGTCAGGACAAAGCTTCGGTACACGCAGTCCTCCAACTACTAGAGTCAGTGGCAACATCAGTAACTATAGTTCCACTGGCAGGACTGCACATGAGACTTCTACAGTGGCTTTTGCTAACACAGTGGTACCCTTTGACTCTTCCTATGTCCTTTCAGATCAGGATAACGAATCGATGCAACCAAGATTTAATTTGGTGGATGAAGCCAGAAGAGCACCTATGGAGTCACCCTTAATTCCCCTCTCAGCCCAAAGCCATAGTGACCATGGACGCTTCCCTGATCGGGTCGGGGTGGCATTTCCAGAGAAAAACAATCCAAAGCACTTAGTCACCCATGGAGGTCAACCTGCATATCAGTTTTCTAGAATTTAGGTCAGTGCTTCTAGCATTTCAAGCATTTCAATCTGTTCTCCCATCAGGAACAATTACCATCCAGTCGAACAACATGTCAGTAGTCTGGTATATCAACAAACAAGGGGGAACCAAGTCCTACCTGTTGTGTCGAGAGGCCATGAGAATTTGGCAATGGGCGATTTAGCTTTCAACCACTTTCTGATAGCAATGCACATTCCCAGGAATTCCAGCGTAATTGCAGACAAATTGAGCAGATGCATTCTCTTGCCTCACGAGTGGTCCCTCAATCCTGTCATAGTGACGAAGATCTTCAGTCGCTGGGGCCAGACTTGATGCGATCTGTTTGTATCCTTCACAAATGCCGCAGCTACTTTGCCCTAATTCACCTGCAGGAGGAGTCTCCGAGGGACTGTCTTGTACACAATTGGCCCACAGGACTTCTTTATGCTTACCCTCCCCTTCCGCTGATCCCACAATTCTTGAAGAAGGCTCTTCGATTTGAAAAGCAGAGTAATCCTCATTGCTCCCTACTGGTCACGACAAATTTGTTTTCCCTTTCTTTGGCCTCATTTAGTACATCAACTATGGATTCTGGATCCAACTCTGGAATTGCTGTAATACCCACAGGGGTTGATGCATCCAAATATATTGAGCCTCATGCTGACAGCTTGATTCCTCCACTTCCAGTAATTGCCAGGCAAACCAATCTATCCTCCCCTGTCCATGATGTTCTTCTGGCTTCCCATAAACCATCCACCAAGAAACTTTATCTCAGCAAGTGGAAAAGATTCACAATCTGGTCTCGGGAAAAGGGAATAAACCCTTTTTCTGCACCGCTTTCCAGGGTACCAGATTATTTATCTAATCTCCTTCATTCAGGAGCTGCAGGTTCATCTATTAGAGTACACTTGGCAGAAATTTCCAACTTCCCCAGTGGTTTCAAAGATTCTTCCTTGATTTCACACTGTCTCTGTAAAACCTTTATGAAAGGAGTTACACACATCAGGCCCCCATTCAAACAGCCGATTAAGCAATGGAGTTTGGCATTAGTTCTACAAGCCTTGACACGGCCTCCCTTTGAATCTGCAGCTAATTGTGATTTGAAATTCTTATCGTGGAAAACTTTTATTCTTTGTGGCCATTACCTCAGCAAGACGAATTTCTAAATTGCAAGCCATGCATAAAATGTGCTTGCATAGTGTTCCATAAGGACAGAGTATCACTCTGGACTAATCCCTCCTTTTTACCCAAAGTTATTTCTGACTTGACAATTAACCAAACGATTGATCTACCTGTCTTCTTTCCAAATTTTTCTAACAAAGGAGAGTATTCATTAAATCATTAAGAAAATCTGATCAATTATTTGTATTATTCTCAGGACCAAAATTGGGAAGATCTGTTTCCAAAGTTACTTTATCTAAATGGTTGAGGTATTGCACTTGCTTTATCAATGGAACAAGGCTTCTCTACAAACTAAGATCAAAGCACATTCCACAAGATCAGTTGCAACGTTTGTTGCCTTCCATGCAAGGGATTCTATGGATGACATTTGTGCAGCAGCAACATGGGCCACTCCTCATACCTTTATCACACATTACAAATTGGATTTGGTCTCCGAGGGAGAGCCTCTTTTGGTTCAGTGGTACTCAGGAATATTCTTCCATAGGGCCTCCCAGGAAACAAAGTAGCTAGGGACTCTGTCCTGTCAGTAAGGAATGAATGAAGCCTAACAACCTCAGATAAAGAAGTTCTGTTCTTACCATAACGTTCCATCTGGGTTGTTGATCTTCTTTCATTCATTAGAACCCACCTGCCATCCCTGTCTGAAAGACTCCTGGAGGTTCGGATATGGTCCTTGCCTATGATAAGGAAGTTGCTCAGACAAAGCCTCCACTTTCGTCCTTCCTTCCTTCATTTTTCCTTACAGGCAAACTCGATCTGAAGTAACATTGAGAGGAGCTTAGCTCGAGAGTTTTTTTTGGTATCACTTTGGCCATTCTTTTAGCCATTATAGGCAGAAACAATTTATAATCATGCTTTAGTATTGAAATGGGCCTGTATGATGCTGGATCTGATAGATCTTTACCCTCTTTAGGTATTATTGTTACCACCACCTTCTTCCAGGATTCTGGTACTTCTCCTTCTCTTAAAATACTGTTAAACAAAACCTTCCATATCTTTATCAGTTTTCCCTCCTAACTTCCACAGGAATACCATCTATTCCTGGGGACTTAGATTGGTTATATATAGCTATTTTCTCAACCCTTTCTATCCTGTTAGTAATTGAGCCTCATCTACCTCTAACTTTAGCATATTTAATTCTTCCATAAACATTTCCATTTGTATCTTTTCTTGATTTCCATATTTCTCTGCTTTTTACAAATTTTCGTAAAATATCCAAAATATTTCAAATACTTCTACAGGGTATGTTGTTGTCCTTGTTATAGGCTCCCTAAGCTTGGTGACTACTCTTTCCACTTTGTTGCCTGAGTTGTGCTACAAGTTTTTGTGCTCTAGAATTATCATCAAAAAACTGTTGCTTTACAGCAGTCTTTCTAAACTCATGGATATTATGGAGGTAATTATTTATTTTCTGTTTAGCATTCTGCAATTGCTCCTTTTCTTCTGAGAGATTCCCCCTATTTTGCAATACTTTAACATTTGTCAATCCCTCTAAATAATTCTGGTTACTATTTAACCATTTCTCCCTTTCTTTTATTTCCAATGGAGTTTTAAACTCTATATGTTTTCAGAAGATAATTCTGTCTTCTCTAGTAGCTCCTGAACTAATTCCGCATCCTATTCCTTAAATTCCTCTCTCTTCATTTGGTAGGTGGGAAAGCACCAGTGTCTCGTCTTCATTTCATTACCTTGCATTTTTATTTTAGTTATTATTGGTGCATGATCTGAAATAGTTATTGGGTGCGTTTCAAGACCTTCAATTAAATGCACATTCCTGTGTGATATAATATCTATCTAGCCTAGCCCAGTTTTTGTATCTCGGTGAGTAATATGTAAATTCACTCCAAACTCCTAGTACTGAATTCACATCTTCCATGCCATTTTCATACATTTCTTCAAATATCTAACCTCCCTTGTTATATTTTCCCTTGTAGGCCCCCCAGACATCTTCCCTGTTGCAGACCAAATTCCAGTCTCCACCTATAACTAATATTTCTTGCTGAAAGCTGATTATTTCTCCCAGAATTTTCTTAAGCTCCATTATATGCAGTGTTAGGGAGGATGTAAATGCATGCCAGTGTAATCCTCCTCCCTAGCCAGTAACCCCTTAGTACTATGTGTCCTCCATGATTATCTTTTTTTTTCTTCTGTCACTATTGGAGGTCCTCATGCAGTTAATATAAGTACTCTTTTCCTTTGCCCCAGATATTCCACTGAATAACCATCCTGAAAAACTTTATCAAATTCACGTTCGGTTCTTTCCAGGTTTGTCTCCTGTAGCATAGCTATTTGCACTACATTTTTTAACACAATTCACTACTCTTTCTTTTTTATTTTTATCTGTAAGAACATTTAGATTGAAAGACATTACAAAAAGCATCATTTTCTTATATAGTTATTACCACCTTTTATATATAACTGCTCTTTTGCTAAATGTCTAGTTCCAACTTTTATGTTCGGCAGGTTAGTTGTTTCATGTCATATCCATTTGCACCTATGTCACATCTTACATAACATTTTGGGTTTTGAAAGCCCTCAAACAGAACATCTACAAAAATCTATGTTTTTTATTTAGTTGTATATATATTGTTTAGGGATGTTTTAAACTTTTTATATGTATTATTGTTTTATATTTGGCTTGCATTAAGTATTTGCAGCCTTGTTAATGAGGGAAATGATGTCAGCTTATTTGTGATTGGGTAAGCAATGTATTTAAACAGGTGCTAATTTCAGTATTTTGTATTCTGAGGAAGTCATACCAGACAAAAGCGCTTAATACTGCTGTGTTTGCTTGCACTGTTTTATCTTGGATGAATATTGTTTGTATTTTTCTGGATTTGGAGTTTTCTTAAATTATTTACAAGAAAACTTAATTTGGCCTTACATTTTCACGATAACAATACTATTACTGGCCATTTGGATACACGTAGGCCTAGTATTTTTTTACCCCCATCACACACCCCCTAGTACAGCTGTTTGAGAATTTATGTGAAGCTGATATCAGGAACTTATTAGTGAACAAGTATAAAAAACCTGGTCAAGCTAACTTGGACTGTGATGAGAAAAAACTATTAAGTGAAATTTTAGAGCATTGTGACATAAGAATAATGAAACCTGATAAAGGTGGGGGCATGGTAATTATGAATGTGGTTGATTATAACAGCAGGATGATGGAACATCTGTATAGTGATGTCTGTCGTGAGGTCTCACAAAATGAGATTAATATAGCATATCTTAATATTGACCTGGAATTGGAACAGCTGTTATTAAATGGGCAAATTACCTTAGAAAACTCATAATTATATGCTTATAAGCCATCCTAAAATACCCACAATTTTTGGCATACCAAAAATTCATAAATCTTTAGAAAACCCACCATTAAGACCAATTGTGGATGCAAAAACCTCAAAAACTTATAGTATTGCTAAGTTCATTGACAGTATGACCAAAAACATTCTAGATTCACGTAGTCTTGTGGTTAGGGACTCATGGGACTTTCTTACTAAAGTTAAACAGGACATGTTTTTTGATAGTAACATATTAGTCACTATTGATGTTTGTGATCTCTTTTCAGTTATTCCACATCAAATTGGCCTTGAATGGTTTTATGACTATTTATGTGCCAATTCAACACTTAATCATAACACCATTCTGACTTTATGAACATGTATGGAAATAATATTAGAGAATAATTTTGTGACCTTTGAAGGGCATCTTTTTAAGCAAAAACAGGGTGTTGCAGTGGGTGCGTGCTGTGCTCCAGTGTTTGCCAACATTGTCTTGGCACAATGGGAGGACTTGTTTGTTACCAACTCAGAATTTAGGACTTCATGGGTATTGTATGGGCGATACCTAGAAGATATAGCCCTGTTCTGGAAAGATAGTGAGGACGACCTGAAGAGGTTCTTCACCTATATTAATGGAACTACAAGTTTTCTTAAGATTACTATGAATAGCAATGTAGAACTGATTAATTACTTAGAAAGACTTTGAACACAATTGTTTTGTTTCACAAGTATATAGGAAACCTACCTATTCAAATTCACTATTGCATTATACAAGCGCACACCCATTGCACCAGAAAAAAGCCCTAGTTGAGGGCCAATATGTAAGACTGGCCAGAATGGTGTCTGACTTTGCGGATTTTCTTAGTGAATGTGAAACATTAAAAAACATGTTTTGTAAGAGGGGGTACCCTGAAACCTTTGTCATAGATATTTGTAATGAAGTTAAGACTAAAAGAATGAATGGTCATTTTCTTGCACTACTAGGGCAGGTGTCCACCAAAAGTCATAATGACTGTAAACCTTTAAATTTTGGACGGGTGCTTACTCTTACTTACACATCCAATTTTTATGACATTAAAAACATTATTTCCAAATATTGGGAAATATTTGATGTTGACCCTGAATTATCAGGGAAATTTGGTATTGAACCGCAAGTGGTTTACAAAAGAGACACTTCCCTTAAAGGACTGTTTGAAAGGCAAAAATTTGACATCCACAGTGGTGGTACCTTTAAGTGTGGGAGGTGTGCCCAATGCCCTTATGTTATGGACAGAGAAAAAAATCAAGCTCAAAAACTTTGGATATATTTCCAGTTCAAAAAGGATGTACTGTTACACTAAAAGGGTTGTGTATTTGGCCTTGTGTAGATTCTGTGCAAGTTTCTATGTAGGTAAAACTAAGAATGCCCTAAGGTTAAGGATTTATCAACATTTATATGATATCAGAAACAAAAATGAAAAGAATGCACTATATAAACATTTGGGTAGTGAACCTACCCATTACTTCCTGTTCTTTATTTTGGAACAGGTAGATCTGGGACCTCGTGGGGGACCCTTGAATGAGTATTTGGAATTTGTAGAACTCAAATGGCAAATTAGGCTTGATGCTTATCATGCTCCTGGGTTAAATGATAGACTTTTTTTTATCTTCTCTGTTGAAATTAAAATCTATGTTTTTTATTTAGTTATATATATTGTTTAGGGATGTTTTAAAATTTTTATATGTATTATTGTTTTATATTTGGCTTGCATTAAGTATTTGCAGCCTTGTTAATGAGGGAAATGATGTCAGCTTATTTGTTATTGGGTAAGCAATGTATTTAAACAGGTGCTAATTTCTGTATTTTGTATTCTGAGGAAGTCATCTACCAGACGAAAGCGCTTAATACTGCTGTGTTTGCTTACACTGTTTTATCTTGGATGAATATTGTCTGTATTTTTCTGGATTTGGAGTTTTCTGCTTATAAAGGATTTACCACCTACCAAGCGTCACTTTTGTCTTGCAACAGCTGCCTTTTATTTTTCATTATTTTTCATTGTTTGTAAGACTCTACCTGTTTTCCTTCTTTCCAGGTTTGTCTCATGTAGCATAGCTATTTGCACTACATTTTTTTAACACAATTCACTACTCTTTCTTTTTTATTTTTATCTGTAAGAACATTTAGATTGAAAGATATTACAAAAAGCATAATTTTCTTATATAGTTATTATTACCACCTTTTATATATAACTGCTCTTTTGCTAAATATCTAGTTCCAACTTTTATGTTCAGCAGGTTAGTTGTTTCATGTCATGTCCATTTGCACGTATGTCACATCTTACATAACATTTTGGTTTTTGAAAGCCCTCAAACAGAACAAACAACCCCCCCAAAAAAACCTCCTAAAACATATGAACATTACAGTAACGCACAAAACTATGTAAATCTTCAAATATTAAAGTTTTTGCTTCCTAGTAAGAACATAAGTTCTAAGTTGATAGCTACACTGATGGGCTAAAACTAACCAAAAAGAAAGGTTAATCATGCTAAGATGCATGGTAACGCTTGTGCTGTTAGTAAGTGCTAACTCTCCCAGTTGAGAAAACACTTGAATGCCTTCAGTAAACAGTTTCTCCAAGCCATTTCTCTTTATCAAGTTGTCTTCTAGTGACATGCAAACCAGACACAAAACTGCTAAAGGTTCCTTGTTTATCAGAAAAAAAGCCTTACAATATTCAATATTCTTTTTCATTTACGTGCTTTGTAATAAACTTGTTACTGGATAACGCCTAGGGTGTTTACTCAGCCATTTCCGTATGCGTGCATGGGAAAAAAATCACACTGATTTTACTTTTGTTGTACTCTCTTAACCAGACACTTCCTCTGTCCCCTCCCCCCATCTTCTCCCCTCTTCTTTTTTTCATTGCAGTGCCTACATTTCTCAAAACTGAACAAAGAAAAGAGCAAAGAAGGGTGAACAAGAAAAAAAACAAAAAAAAACAAAAGCACCTGTTTGTATTAGTATCCCCATTGCATTAAAAAAAACTGAGAGAACTTTACTTCAAGTCTAACTGGTTTTGTGTTATCTTTAAAGCTGTCACACCTGGGAAAACCCCTGCTTGTTTTCAGGGAACATTTTGTCCTAGTCAATTTCTCTGTTTTTTCTTTTCCCTCAGCCAATTCCCTTCCATCAGACTGTTTCCAGTTTCTCTATCAGATTGTTTCCATAGAGGCATGAAGACCAGCTGCAGAAATGCTGCTTAGTGTACAGATTTGCAAGTGCTAGGAAAAAAAAACTTGGTGTTCAGTATTCTTTTTTCATGTACTTGCTGTCTGTCTTAAAGGTCCTTAATCAGTCATTTCTCCATGCAAGAATAAAGCCCATTAATTTGAATGCTGTCATGCCCCCTTAAACAGCCTCCCGTTATCCTTTTTTAAGTCATTACATTGCCTGTATTTCTCAAAACTGCACAAGAAAAAAAAGAGAAGAGGGGAGATAAATTAAAACAACACCTGTTTACAATCCCCATTACACCCAAAAATTGTATGCAAAGAAAACCATGCAAACATGCACACAATACTGTTAAGAAAAGAAAATGTTTTTTTTTACTTACAGTTAGGTTCTCCCCTGTCTTCCCCTCCCCAAAGCGTTTTTCCGAACATCGATAACATGAGGTAAGGCATATACTTAAGTCCCCTACTCAGCAAACAAATTTTGAAGAAGTCCTATATTTCCAGATTTTCTTGTGATGTCATATTTCACAAATATAATTATTGCATTGTAATCCCACATTGTTATACTTTCCATCACCCAAATCCTGCTCCTGTCTCTGCTTCATTTCCAATGTACTTTTGATTCTTCTAGTCAACTGTCGTGCTCCCTTCCTTCTCTCCAACATTTTCCGTCGAAATACAGGAAAAGGTTTCACAGGTGCAGTCTCAATGTGGTCTTTATTACCAGGGGCTCAAGAAGCCGGATCTACTTCTGTTTCACAGCTCAGTTTTTGTTGGACAAACTTTTGTATTTCCTCCTTAGCATGCACTTCATCAAAAAAGTTTTTTCCCTCCAGGGAAGAATACCTTGAAGACAGCTGGATACAGCAGTTTGAATCTCACACCTGCAGCTCGACATTAGAGGGATGAATTTACTTCTCTTTTGCCTGGTGTACGAGTAATCTTTCTCCACAAACTCTGTCACCTACTTTTACTATTTTGTCCTCCTGCCACAGTTTCGACAACATCAACTCTTTCTTGCTGGTAGGATTGCATCCTTACTATTATAAGTCTAGGTTGTTTTCTTATAGCTATATTTGGAGCATACACACAATGTGCCCTTCTACCAATAAGTCCTGCTGTGGAATACCAGTCCAGTTGCTTATTTGTGTTTTCATAAATTTAATGCAGTCTTTTCCTTCCAGCTTCTCTGGTATAGCTGAAAATCTCAAGTTTTCCCTGGTGCTCTGTCCTCTAATTCTATTGTTTTTTGAAACATCTCTTCCTGTGAAGTCTCATATTCAGCCAGTGTTTTCTTCAACGACTTCTGACTTTTGCAGCTTTATCATCTCATCTAAATATCTGTTTAAAGCTTCTTCCATTTGTTGCAGCCTTTTGTTGTTTGTGTTAATATACTCTTTTAGTGTTTTGTTTATTTTAACCAGGTCTGTATGCAGTTGTCTTATATCATCCTGTAGGTTATTGGAAGTCATGTCTGAAAGTTGCATTACTTTTTGCTAAACAGCCTCAGAACTCTTCCTAGTCAGTGTTTCTTCCTCACTTTTTGTAGCTGATTTTTCCAGGTTTTCTGTATTTCTTTATTCCTGGCATCCAGGCAGTGTACTTACTAGCCAGTTCCTGAAATTTGCCCATAAACACAAGTCTACTGTCCTTCTTTGCTGAGTTTCTGTTTTCACACTGGGAGAGCTAGAAACAAGCTGTTTACTCAGTGTGTAGCCATCTTGGAACTCTCCTCTTCTGTCTTTTGATCTAGAACTTCTATTGATGACATTTGTGCAGCAACTACCTTGTGTAATCGTCATATGTTTATTGCTCATTATAAATTAGATTTGACACCCAGGACCAGAACTGCTTTTGATTCTGTAGTACTCGAAAATATCCTTCTATGAGGGCCACCCAAGATTCATGTAGCTGTGGGGAACTCTGTCCCATTCATTGAGGAACGAATGAAAAGGACAACATCGGATATTAAAGTTATGTACTCACCATAACCGTGCATTTATTTTTTCCATTTTCATTCTTCCTCAACTCCCCACCCTCCTCCCCCTTTCTTCTTTCCTGGAGTGACCTTTTGTTTATTGTGGAACTTTTGTTCTAAATTTAAGCCTGAGCTCTGGTACTATTATTTTCTTTCACTATATTTGGGGTTAATTTATCCTAGGACTTATAAGGCAGCAAACTCAATCTGAGGTATAGCGGGTTGACTGGAGCATTGTGGGTAGGAGGAGGAGCTCATGAGTTGGATCCGGGTCTTCTAAGTGTGTCCAAGTTGGGTCCACTACCCAGTCAGTGTGGAAGAATGAAAATGGACAACACAAATGTATAGTTATGGTGAGTACATAACTTTAATTGGGAACACTGTCCCATTGTCAGGGCAAGCTGCAAAATCAAGGCTTCTTGCAAGATTGTTGGTCTAGCAAGCCTTTTCTGCACTCCTGAACAGTTGCTCGACCTGTGCAGTTTGGAGTCATTCAGCTTGGTGTGTGTGTGTGTGTGGGGGGGGGGGGTGCTTGGCTCCTCATCCAGAAGCATGTGAATCCATCACATGAGACGTGGGTATTGAGAGTAATTTTCAGAGGCTGTGTTATTTTATTCCTTTCCAATTTGTTCGAAACAGGAAGCAAAGATACCTTCCTGACATTCCACTCCAGCAGTGAAGGGAAGCAGCAGCGGATATCTAAATGCCACTCTCAAATGAGTCATCCAAGAGTCCCACCAGACCAAAAAAGAGCTGTGGTCTACTTAAGATTCTTTAGTTATCATAATCATCCCCCATTTTCTCATTTTTCTGTATGGGGTAAGAGTGTTGTGTTAACTGTTCCTGTCTGTCTCAGTTCAGTGCCACAGTCCTTCCACACTCATGCTTGACTGTCACAGATCTTCTCACACACAGTCCATCCACCTCTTTGCTGGATGCCCTTGTTTCCTCTGACCTTCTTCCTGTCTGTCCCAAATCTTCCAGATAGACAAATCTTTAGTGTCTTCCTATTAAAACAGACCAGATTCTGGATGGTGACAGTGCAGTCCAATCTTCCTCTTCTGAGGAAGGATTGGATGTGTTCAGTGGACCTCTGGGATGCGTACTGTCCCATAAAGATAAGGAAGCATTCCAGGAGGTTCCTACACTTCCATCTGGGTGCCTGCCAGTTACAGTTGCTGCCCTTTGGCCTCACCACAGCCCCAAATCCGGGTCTTGGATGAATTGCTGCTTACAGTGACCTTAAGGGGTGCATGCTAGCCCATAAAGATCATGAAGCATTCCAGGAGGTTCATGCACTTCCATCTGGGAGCCTAGTAGTTCAAAAGCTGCCTTTGGCCTCACCACAGCCCCCAGGGTGTTCACCAAATGGCTCATGCTATAGGAAATCCTGGTCTTCCCTTATCTGGGTGAACTGCTCTTTAAATTGAACTTAAGGGCATCTCTGATATGAGCACGGGACTATCTGCTCCATTTGTGACTATCCTTGATCATCTCAGTGAATTTTGAAAAGTCCAGTCTGGAACTGATTCAGGCACTATATTTCATGAGATGCCATCTGTACACCACAAGTCAAATTGCCAAGTTGCCATATCCAGACTTCTATCTTTATGGATTCAAGATAGTCAAGTTCTAAGTTCTAGAGCCCACCAACTTCTCTAATTCTATGGCTTCTTGGCCAGATGGCCACTGCTATTTGTCCTGATGACCTTCCATATCACTGTTGCAGTATTCATAACCTCTGGGATCTCCTGCCAAAGATAGCCCAATGTCTTATTACCAAGGAGCATTATATGTCAAAAGTGCGCTCACCATGCAAACATGGGGTATAAAGGTGACATAGATATGCTCCCAACTGCATTGCTGACAGTCTGAACACTGTTGTCAGACATTGGTCAGAATGTACTTCTCTATGTTGGTTTTACTGAGCCTACATTTTCCAGATAAGTACCCCATTGGGGTTCTTTGTTTCTTTTCTTTTAATTGTTACATGACATCCAAGAAAGGAAGATGTCAGAATGGGAAGCAGATTTCCCATGAAGACCACCATGATAGATGCCTTTTTGCTTTGATGCATCCCATGACCACATACAGTGTTCCATCTTTCAAGGTTTTGTTCCCAAGACTTTGCATAGTCACCTTTCTTCCCTTTCCATTTACCTTGAGAACGAATGTCTCAAACTTTTGGCCCAAGGTACCATGGCAGAATCCTGCTTGCTCCAAGTTACAACTGCCACTTTAAGAAGACCAAAAAGTCTAGGCCTGAGTCTGCTGCTTTCCAGCCTCCACTGGATGTCTCTCTTGAGAAGAGTAAGAACCGAGGGGACACCCCAATGTTACCTTTGATTTCCTATGTCATGAACTGCTTGGAGGCTGGTTCAGAACCTGCTTCTTGCATTTCCTTGGAAGCCTTGCAAACATCTGTTGCAGACGTTGCGGGGGAACCACAGTTGATCATTTCCTAGGGGCTTAAAGGAATTCATCAAATCCTTGCACGAGAAGAGGTGCCGGGTAACGTGATTAAATTTAAGCAAGGGTCCAAACCTCTAATTTTGTCAGAGCTGACGCCCCTAAGAAGAAAAGGCAAAAAATGTAGCATGTGGAATCTACCTAAGGGATCCATAAAAGGAATGGCAGGACTTTACTCAAGGCTTTTTCAATGCCTTGATGGTTTGAGGCCTCCTCGGGGGGGGCAGTCAGTTCCTGATCCTCCTTGCCCCTGTACCCCTAAAAGGGCTAGGGACCCTGGAGTCTTTGGCTGAGGATTCAGATTCTGAGGCTGACTCCTTAGCCTTTTCCACCCATTTACCTTCACCTTTAAATTATGGGTCTGAGGAGGAAGAGGAGGAATCTGTCAGTCCTGACTCTTCTTTGGGAGAGCTTTCCTTTGGTGACACAGTCCTGCGCATTATGGAGCATTTCAGGTTATATTAATCCCAAGTTTTGGACATCCACAAGAGGTATTATGAATTGTTACAAATGGACTCTCCTAAACCTTCAGCTGTCCTTCCTTTGTTGGTGACTCTATTAAGATACCATTTCTGCTGCTTCCCTGATACTCGATTTTCAGCCTCCAGCTTCTAAGAAACTTGATAGGTTCTATAAAGTGCCAAATGCCTGCAAATTCTTGTCTAAATGTCCCTCCTCTCATCCTGCAGTGATTTTTCTCTCTACTGATGAGTCTTCTAGAGTGTTGCCTTCTTCCAAGCTCCTTCCGTCAGGTAAGGACAGTAGAGCCATGGAGAGGATTGGTAAAAAGGTATACACTTTTGCTACATTTAGCCTTCAAGGCCATCAGTTACCAGACTCTTATGACAAGGGTACATACTGTCTCTTCTTTCCCAGGTTGGGATTCTGTTTCTATCATGCCTGACTCTGAGAGTAAAGCCTCACTTCTCTCCTTGCTCAGTTAAATTTTGCAAGTTATCCTTCACTCTATCAAATGCAGTTATGATGCAGCATATGAATCCTCTAGGGCTGCTGCCTCAGGCTTTGTGATGAGGCGCTACTCCTGACTTTGTCTTTAGGTCATGCCAGATGATATCAAAGTGAAACTTCTGTATGCTCCCTTGGATGACCAGAATTTGGTACTGCTATGGCTGACCTTTAAGAGACATCGTAAGGTCAAGGTAAGGGCATGAAAGATTTTAAGCAGATCTTTGTCTCCCTTTTTCACAGGTTTTTGAGGAACTAACCTAGCAAGACTGCTTTTTTGCGTAAGCTATCTAGACAGTCTTCCAAAAATAAGAAGGCTGCTAGGCAGGTTTTCTCTGGCAAGTCTATTCAGATGCCCATGCGCTAGAAGCAGTCATTTACTGACAGATCTACAACCATTTGACTGATTTCCCTCTCTATCGACCAGGTTCCCTTGTCCCTCAGGCTTTCTCTTCCAGTTTGGCAGCTGATTACCATAGACACTTGGGTTCTCTCTATCATCAAGCAGGGTTACTTTATGACCTGAAAGGTCCTTCCTTCCTTTTCCAGAACTCCCCAACCTTGGCAGAATAGCTTCCTCACTTTCCAGGAGTTTTGCAGGGTCTGTTGGACCAGGGTACTATATATGCAGTTCTGCCGGCGAAGAGGGGTTTGGGGTTTTATTCCAGGATGTTTCTAGCTCCCAGGAAAGAAGGATCTTGGAGACCTATCCTGGGTCTTTCCTTTCTGAACATTTTTCTCTTAGTGCCTTCCTTCCAAATGCTAACTCCTCAGACTCCCTTTTTTCCTCTGTTGCTCCCCATAGCTTTTCTTGGATCTGCAGGATGCTTACTCTCATATTCCTATCCATCCTCTATTCAGGAGATATTTGCACTTTTGTTTCTTTTTCTCATTTTCAGTTCTTTGCATTGCCTTTTGGGCTTTCCACACCCTCAAGGGTGTTCACCCGATGTTTATCTCCTGTAGTCATCTTTTGCAGGCTTCAGGGAATTCAGATATTTTCTTACCTGGATGACCCCTTGCAGAAGGCTTCATCCCATCCCATTCCAAGATGGTGCAGGATCTTCTTTTTACCCAACGTCTATTGAGTGGCCTGTGGTTCACATTCAACTTCAGAAGTCAATGCTGACTCCATCTCAGGATCACATTTTTGTAGGCTGCAGGTTCCAGACTACTCCAGTGCTGGCATCTCTTCCTGTCCCAAAGTTTTGTCCCTCACAAATTATTTTGCATCTTTGCGTCCCCTGTTCTGTCATTCAGCCAGGGAGTTTTTCAGAGCTCTAATATTCATGGCATACACTATCTTCCCTGGGCCAGGCTTCTTATGAGGAAGATTCAGTGGTACCTAAATTTTTTCTGGCTTCACCACCTCCACCTGCTGGATAATCTCATTCCTCTGCTTCCTTGTCTCAAACTGGAATTCTTTGGTGGATACAATAACAGTCTCTCAATCCTGGTTTTCCTTTCCTCTCTGCTCGGCCATCTCAGGAACTCTTCAGACACATCAGATCTGGGGAGGGGGGGGGCCACATCAGGCACTCTGAAGGTGCAGGGCCTTTGGTCCTCTCAGCAAAGGGTAGGTCACATCAACATCAAGGAAGTGCAGACTGTCATTCTAGACCTTCAGGCTTTCCATGCACTCTTGTTCCCAGCTCCTTTGAAAATGTATAGGGACACCACCACCACCATGTGGTACATCAACAGAGGGGCGCACAAGGTCTTACCTTCTTTGCAGGGTAGTTTTTCAAGCAAGGGAAGTAGCCATCAATCTCCAGGCCTCCTTACAGGCAGTGTGTATACCTTCATTGCACAATCTTGTGGCAGATTCTGTCACTAGGTCCAGGCACAGTCTCACAAAAGGTTGCTTCATAGGTGTGTGCTAGGCTAATGACCCTGGAGCCTTTACAAGCCTAGCCCATAGGATTACCCTGGCATCGTGCCACCTGACCTTAGTTTCCAGTTCCTCTGTCGAGTAGAGCCAATGGAGAGATCCCCGGGGTGAATTTTCTGTTTCCCATCCACTCATCAAGATTTCTCTTGAAGAAACCCAGTGAGGTGCTCTGTTTGACATGTATGGAAAGTCTGTTCCATAGCATGGGCAGTCTCTGGTTTATGTACCTGTCCCTCAAGCACATTCTGTTGATTGTGGTTATGAAGTTGAGGTTTGTGGAGCGTGTGGGGCAGAGGGATTGGGATTTCTTTAGATGTAGCATTTCTAACAGAGCTGGGTTAGACATGGGTTTGTAAGTTAAGCAGAGATCGCCTCTAAGTATGCGATATGAGACTGAGAATAGTTGGAGTTTTTTTGAGTCTGTCCTTATAGGAAAAGTGTTTAAGGCCCAAGATCCTCTTTATGAGGTACTTTTGCAGCCTCTCCAGTTGTTGCAGGTGTTTAGTAAGGTACATGCCAAATGGGGTATTGTACTCCAATGAGGGAAAAGTAGAGGGAGACAATGACCTCTTTCTTCCTGGATGCAAAGCCCTTAGTAATGAGATGTGCCACATAGGACTTTCTGCCCACAGTAGCAGTGTGGTGGTCAAAAGAGAGGTTGCTGTCAGCCTGTGTTCCCAGATCTCGTAAAACGCCTTCTGTGCTCAGTGGACTACCATCGATGTGGTAGTACGTGGGGAACTGGGTTTTTCCCAAAGGGGATGACACATTTTTTGGCACTGAGCTTAAGGCCATGATTCTGACAGCAGTTGTTGGTCTCAGTGAGGCCTTTCTGTAGGATGTCAACATCACTTGGGGAGTTATTGGCTCCCAACTTGCAATCGTCTGTGAACTTTGTCAGCCAGAGTCCTTCCGTGTTTGATTGGACTTCTGAGAAGTAGAAGTAGATACCAAACAGGGGAGGACCCAGGACTGATCCCTGTGGGACTCCACTCGTGACTGGTCGGCAGTCTGACTTGGAGTCAGCAACTTTCACACTGTGGGTTCTATCTGTGAGCCAGTTTGCAACCCACCTAGTGATATAGGGCGTTGATGTCTAGCTTAGTGAGTTTTTCTGATTCCTGAGTGGGGAATGGTATCAGAGGCCTTGGTCAGATCAAGGTAGGCTGTATGAACCACCTTGCCTTCATCCACATCTCTGGTGACTGACTCAAAGAAGTCAGCCAAGTTGAGAAGGCATGATCTACCCTTCACAAAACCAAACTGTGTGGGATCCAGAGTTTGGAGATTCCCTATTTCCTTTTTTATTAGGTCCATGATGATGTGCTCCATCGCTTTGCATATCAGACTTGTCAAGCTAATGGGTGATATTTGCCAGGGTCTGTAGTCGCTCCTCCTTTGTGGAGCAGAATGACTATAGCAGTGCACCATTCAGTAAGGACAAAGCCTGAGGTGAGGCTGTGATTGAACAGGGCACACAGGTGAGGTGCCAGTTCACTCATGTAGAACACAGCAGCCAAGGATATTGTCAGGTCCCATAGAAGCTATGGCCTTGGACAGTACTGTTTTAACCTGTGCAGCAGTTATACTGTGTGCCTGGCAATCTACTAGCATTGTGATTGCTCCTTTGGGGGGGGGGGGGTAAAGTTGGCACTGAATCTGTCAGCCAGTATATTGGCAATATCTGTTGGCTCTGTATAGGAGGTACCACTGTGCAGTAGCTCAGAGCAAATCTGGGTATTGCCGTGGAGGTTTTTTTACATAACTATAGAAGGTCTTGTGGTTGTCTTTACATTACTATCTGCTGCAATTCTGTTTTCATAGCTAGCTATAGAGGATTTGATGAGGGATCTCAACTTTTTGCTGAGGCTGACAAGGGAGTTTTTCCAGTCTTGGGACTTCACCTTTTTCCGCATCAGATTCCTCCTCCTGTTGTAAAGTTGGTTTATGATACGGGACCACCAGATTGACTTCCTTTTTTTTTTTTTTTTTTTTTTTTTTGGAGGAGAGTGTCTTGGTTCTGTTGGGTATGGTGAGGTCCATGCATTGGTGTATGATTCGGCAGTCATGCAACTATTCTCCATTTGCATGGGTGCCGTGAAGTTACCTACCTCTGTTCTTACATCGGGTCTATATTAGAAATGAAAGTTTATCTTGCCGAACGCTGACATTATCGAAAATCCCAGAACTCGAAACTGCAATTGCGGGGGGCTGCGCCCCCACCCCCCCACTTGATATATATTCTAACTCCGAGATCGCACTACAGTGAGGAAAGGACAAATATTCCTATCTTCACTGTACTGCGATCTCACAATTCTGGTTTTGGGTTCCGGGATTTTCACTTATGTTAGCGGTCGGTAAGATAAACTTTCGTTTATCTAATATAGACCCCTTACATCTACTATCATGCACCATAGCTAAACTATTGAACCCCCCTTCACAATATTTCTAATCACTCCAACTTTTAATCTCACTTGTACTCGCACCTATCCTCAATGGGCATGTCCATGCTCCTACATAAGCCCCCCCTATACCCTCTCATTTTTACCAATTACTCCGCACTCACAGTACTGGACAATTCTCCTACTCCACCTTGGATGACGTTATTTGAATGGAACTCATGTCATTATATCAAATGAACTTATTTCTGTAAATCCAACCACCCGCATTAACATGCCATTATCTGTGTTTCTCCTCTATAGACTGCTTTATTCCCCTTCCTGTACTATGCTATTAGCCTACCCTAACATTTATGTTATACTGCTCTACTTATCTTTATGCTACGTTTATGCCATCCTTTGTATGCAAGTATGTAATTATCATTTTTGATTAATTATGATGAATTTTCTGTCTGTAACATGCTGTAGGTGCTTATGTAAGTAATGTAATTATGATTTCTTGATCACTTATGATGAATTTTCTGTTCTGTAACATGTTTGAGCTTTTCTCCCCAGGCTTCCACTGAAAATGGGCTCTTCTTGGCCCAGTGGACTTCCCCGGTCATCATATTGAAATAAATAAATAAGCAAGCAAGCCTTGATGTTGATGGTGGACCCTCCTTTTTTGCTTTTTCATAGAGACTGGGTGCATCTCGGTATAATTTTTTTTTTTGCTCAAGGTGGTTAGTGAGCTGTCCCCTAGTCCGTCTATTCAGCTTCCTTTTTTTTTTTCCCTTCTCAGTAATGTTTTAGTGATAAGGTTCTTCATGCTTTGAATTTACATAGACAGCTCAGATGTTATTTAGATAACACTGCATAAGTCTGATCAGTTTTTTGTTTCTTTACATAGCTCGACATTGGGTTTGGCAGTTCTTAAGCAAACCCATCTCCTTTTGATTTCTAAGGCCATTTCTTTTTGTTATACTTTTCATGGTAAGCAGTTTGCTTCTGTGAGAGCTCATTCTACTAGAACAGTGTGGTTCCCTTGGGGGCTTTCTTCAAAGGTTTGTACATCAGCTCCATCCTTGAAACCTCTACTTGGTCTCCAGTTCACACATTCACTAAACATTGCAAATTGGATGTTATTTTCAGGGCCACAGCAGGTTTTGCCAAAGCTGTCCTGCACGGGTTTGTTACCATAAAGTAGATGTCATTTTCACTCATGCAGTATTTACTTCCTCCGTCCTACCCCTTTTCCTTTTGCACAAGTACTTTTTTTTTTTTTTTTTTTTTTTAAACAGGCTGAGAGGTTCCCCTCCTTTTCTCCGTTCCTACTTTTTTTCTGGATGTACATGTCCTCCTTTCTAGTGAGGGTTCTGTTTCTCCTAGGGTACGTAAGTTCTGAGTTGGGAGTATATGTATGTCACCTTTATACCCAAGGCTTGCAGGGATCATGACGTATGACGCTCCCTAGGTAATAAAGATTTTGGTGTACTGACCAGAGGTTGGGCTACCTTGGCAGGAGTTCCCAGATTATGAATACTGCAACAGTGAAAAGGAGGACAGTCTACTGTTATGGTAAGATTTTACACAACTGCATTTTCTGTTGGCTGTGTTTTTCATGAGACTTCTTCAGTGGACCTTATTGGTCAATGATATGTTACCTCTCATACCATTTCCAGTTCAACTCGTATGCCATCAACACATTTTTTGGTGGCTGAAGTTGGATCAGGTTCTAGCTGGTCATCCTTTTTTCTTCAGCCCAAGACCACAGTTACCACAGACACATATTTTCTTTCTTAATTATTACATACTGGTTTGTTAAGTGCTGTATTTTTTGTTGTTTTGTTAATCTTATATTTGTTTCGTTAGTTTCTTGCTTGTGATATCTATTTAATGTGTGTGTAGTCATATAAGCACACACAGATTGAGACTAAAAATTGATAACCCCTTTGCTGTAGATTCTAACTGCCAACCTTGACGTTTGTGGTATTTGATGCTGGTTGGATGTGTATGTATTTTCATGTAGTGTTGTCCCATACTGATTTGTTGTTGTGTGTTATATTTTTCTACTGCATTTTGTTTTGTTAATCTTGTATTTGTTTTTCTTAATTTCTTATTTGTGGCATCTATTTAATATATGTAATCATGTAAGCATATCAATTTATTTTATTTTTTTTAACATTTGTTTGCTGGGAAAGTCCGACTTGGAATGAAGCCAATTTTCAGCAGAGGCCCAGGGAGAAACGGTCCAGATGCATGTCTTTGAAACGTGGGAGAAAACCCACACGAACACAGGGAGGACATGCAGACTCCACACAGAAGGCACTCCAGCTGAGAATCAAACCTGGAGAACCTCTTGCTGTAAAGTGACAACACGACCACTGCACCACTGCATGCTGATTAAAGATTAAATTGAAACCAAAAAATTGATAACCCCTTTGCTATGGCTTCTGACTGCCACCCTTTAGGTTTATGGTATTTGATGTTGATTGGATGTATATGTGTTTCCATCCAGTGTTGTCCTTGTCTGTAGTATTGTGGACTATCTGCAAGTCCAAAGTCCAAGTGAACCAGTGTTGTCCTCTTCACCAAGGTAAGTGAACCAGCATTAACCTCACAGATTTTTAGCTGTGTATTTGGTACTCAAATCTATTGAAGCTTTGTGTGTTTAGAATGGGTACACAATCAATTTTGTCATCTTCCTTTAAATGTTCTTTGAGTGCACCACATGTTACATCACAATGATCATGTGATCTTAACCCAGAAATTTAAACTGTGCACTTGTACTGTTCGCCATTTTTTAATGGTTATAAATACTTTTTTACTGGGCACTGTGGATTATTGTGCTATTTAATCTAAAGTAATATAAGTATTTAAGGGCCAAGGTTATTTAATAATGTATTGTTTAGGAATATATTTATAAAATAATGTTTAAAGTATTAGATTTTTGAAGTGCTTTAGTTTGCTGTGGGTTTCTTTAAGCCTCTAAACCTTTAAATGTAAAATTTATAATATATTTCTAGTGGTTTAAGTGTTTGCATTTTTTGTAATGGTTATTTGGTAATTAATTAATTAACTCTAATTGATTTGAAGGAGGTATTTATAAATGATGGGGTGTTGTAATGTCACATTATTCCTTTGGAGGCGAAATGCCGAGGTACCAGAATAAAGTAACATAAGACACTTGCCCTTGTCGTTGGTTTTTGGAAGCTGAGCTCCTTATTTTGAGTGTTTTTTTTTTTTTATTTTGGTACCTTTTTGCTTGTGTGTTCAGTTTGTTTCTCCATTATCTGATTAAGTTTGTTATGGAATAAATGACAGTGCTAATCTTTACAGGTTTCTGTTGCTACTTTTCTGAACTAGAATAGGTCGAAGTCTGTGTAGACCTGCTGCTTTTTTGATTCTTGGTTATGTAATCAGAGCTTCTCTGATGATTTATAAGCCAAAATTTTGAATGCACCTTTAAGTTCTGAATTTCTGTTTGGGCCCTCTGTTACACAGATTTTCAAACAGTGGGATGATAGAGGCAAATTAGTGCATGGGGTGTCTAGAAAGTTTCATATACCTATGTTTTCTCCAAACAAGGTGTCTTCCTTCTAGGGGATGATTAAACAAAATTCCCAGCCAAACCAAAATCAGGAATCCAAAAGAAAATGGTAGAAAGATAATTATTGAAAACCAAACAAGGGGGGTCCTTTCCAAAAAATGGATCTTCATGCCAGGCCACAGAGCACCCTTATCTCCCAGTCCTGCCCTCCTTCTCTTACTGCTTCCCCAGGCACTTTCTCAACCCTACAGCCTGGCCTAAAATAGTTTCAGACAAATGGGTTCTGAGAATAATTTGGAGAGAATACACTTGGCAGTGGATATTACCCCCACCCCCTTTCATGGAATTCCCACAAACTCACTAGGCCAGGCAGGCTTGTTTTCTCCAGAGCTGCATCACATGGTAGAAGCAGGGGTCATAGAACCGGTGCCTGTGATACACAAAGGCAAAGGATTTCACTCCAAGATCTTTTTGGTACCAAAAAGGAGCAGCCTGAAGACCCGTCCTAATTTGTTTCTAAACACCTTTGTAAAAGTTCCAAAATTGAAAATGCACACCGTACAGTTGGACCTAGCATTGCTTCATGATGACTCTCGAGCTCAAGAATGCTTATATTCCTGTTGCTCCCAGTTTCAGAAAATTTTTGAGATTTGCTTTGTCTGGCTGACATTATCAGTTTCCAAACTACCCTTGGGCTATCTATTGCACCTCAGCTTTTTACAAAGTGTCTGGATGCAGTGGTTACCTATTGCAGAACCCTAGGTATACATATTTTTCCTTATTTAGATGACTTGTTGCTTTGTGTAGATTTTGTATCCAGATGATTGGAGTCCTTAGTTAAGGTCTCATCCCTCCTTTCCCATCTGGGCTTCAAATTGAACTGTCAGAAGTCCTTCTTGACACCCTTTCAATTCATTGTTTTCTGGGGTGTTGGATAGACACAGTGAAAAGGATGCCCTTCCTGCCAGAAGACAAAGTTCTTGACTCTAGAACTCGGCAAAAGATTTCCTCACAATTCTAGGTCTCATGATGCCACTAGCCTGACTACAGGAGAAACAATCTTAGGTACTTGAAGAATTGTTGGATTCAGCATGTTCATCCCTTGAGTTTCCAGATTCCAGTACTTTAAAACAGGAACTGCATTGGCGGAGGGGTTAACTGACTCTGAATCCAGGACTTCATTTCTGTCTTCAGACCCCAGTCCAATCTGTCCAGATGGGACTCTTCAGCTTTTGCATGGGGATCAGTGCCCACAAGAGTTCAAGTGCAAGGCTTGTTGAGTCCTCATGACATGCCAAAGCACACAAACATAAAAGAGATGTTGGTAATGAGTCATGCTTTAAAAATCTTCACCACTTATGAATTCCAGTTCCTAGTCTAGTGGTCAAAGACAACTGTACCTTGATGTGATACCAGAACAAGCAAGAGATTAAGCTCTCTCAACATAGGACTGGCAAGACCAGTCAGGAGGAGAAGGTTACCACACACACTATAGACCCAGTCTCACATAGTACCATTACAACCTCAAATCATACACATAAACACACAAAGACATACTCGGAGGCTCTGATCAAAAATCTACCAAAACAGCAGAGGCCACCAAAGCAGACACCCAAATAACCACCACCTCAGAACACAACACCCGCAACACATAGACCTCACAGTCAGAGTGTCAAACAGTCACAGCCCTTAAGGCCCAACACAATGCCAGACACACTAGTCATTGGTGACTCCATAGTCAGACACACTGATGTCCCGCTCACCAGACTGAGTAAGGAGAAGGTCACAGTAAGCTGCCTGTCGGGCGCTAGAATCCGCCACATAACGCAAGCACTCAGGTCTCTCAACAGCAGGTACAAATATGACTCAGTCATTGTCCACGCTGGTGTAAACGACCTGAGACGTACCTCCTTGGACTACATGAAAAGAGACATTGAGGAGCTCTCTGATTATGTAGCCCAGGCAGGTATGACCCTGACCTTGAGCAGTATCCTACCTTCACCAAGAATGATGCCACAATACAGAGATAAGATGATCAGCTTTAACAATTGGCTTAAACACTGGTGTCATTCAAAGGGGATCCAGTATCTGTCTGCCTGGGATGACATGCTGGACAAGCCACGCTGCTTCGCAAGGGACGGCTTGCACCTGTCACCCCTGGGATTCCGGATATTGGCAAAGGCTCTTGCCACCCCTTAGTGCCTTTTTAGGCAAGGCTCAAATTCTAAACCTACCACCCTAGAACACAAAAAGGAAAAACTAAGGGTAATGCTGCTCAATGCCAGAAGTCTAAATCTCAAAATGCAGACACTCGAGGCCCTTCTCAGTATGGAGAACATCGATGTCTGTGCTGTGACAGAAACCTGGTTCAAGGCTCCTGAGAGCACCCCAGCGCTATCAGGTTTTACCTCATATCATGCTCCGCCCCAAAATCCGGACAATACCAAGAAAGGAGGGGGTATCCATATTCATCAAGGACACCCACACCTCAAGACTGGTGGCAACGCACGATGCATCGGAGACCATCCAGGTGCAATTAACCATAGGCAAGACTGCTCTGCAAATTGTAGCATGTTACAGGCCACCCTCACAAACTCAGGAAACTCACATGGCCTTCCTGAAAACACTAGAGGGTATAAATGTATCACCAAACACCATCATACTAGGTGACTTCAATTACCCTAATATAGACTGGGAACACTACTCAAGCCCAAACACCCTAGCCCAAAAGTTCCTGGAATTCATAAACTCAAATGCCATGGAACAACTAGTCACCATCCCCACAAGAGGAGATAACATACTTGATCTCATCATCACGAACATGGGAGCACAATGTTCAACACCGGAAGTATACCCCTCACTGGTGAGATCAGATCACAAACTAATCTCGCTGGAGGTCCTCATCCCACCCCCACCTGAAAGTAAAGAACTTCTCAAAAGCCGACTTCACACTTCTAAAGACTAGTGTGGTCTCCTTTCAGGCCCCGAGCCGTGGAAAACAATACTCAAGCCGCTGAATCACTTACAAACGCCTTCTACCAGCACCTGCAGGACTGCATGGATAAGGCAATCCCAAGCAAAACAAAGACTCTTTGTACCAAAGGCAAGCGTCCAGTCTGGTGGACCCCAGCCATAAACAAACTCTACAACAAAAGGAGGAAGCTACTACAAGATAGAGCAAAATCCTTAAAAGGTAAGACACCCTTGATCACTATAAGTAAAAACTAAGAGCTCTCATAAAATCATCCAAAGCAAATTTCGAGAGAAAAATAGCTAAAGACTCAAAAGACAATCATAAGGCCTTCTTTAGCTATGTTAGAAACCTAGGAGGAAACTCCCAGATATGCTCAGAACTAGTTCAAAATGATGTGAAGATTACTGATCCTACAGACATTGCCAACATACTGGCTGACAGGTTCAGTGCAAACTTCTCCCTCCCCAAAAGGAGAGATATCTATACCAAATGAGTGCAGCCCCCAAACATCTCCAGCGCCCAAGTGAGAACTGCTCTCTCCAAAGCAAAAAACACAGCATCCATGGGACCCGATGGTGTCCCCGGCTGTGTGCTCCACGAACTCAATGATGAATTAAACCCACAGCTAGGACAGCTGTTTAATCAAAGTCTTACCTCTGGATACGTACCCAGGGAGTGGCGCACTGCAACTGTGGTCCCACTTCACAAAGGCGGTGCCTCCACCGACCCTGGAAATTACCGTCCCATTAGCTTGACAAGCCTTATCTGCAAAGCCATGGAGAGGATCATAATGGACCTCATAAATAAAGACATAGGGAATTTGCAGACTTTGGATCCAACCCAGTTTGGCTTTGTCAAAGGCAGATCATGCCTTTTAAACTTGGTTGACTTTTTCGAAACAGTCACCAAAGCCATTGATGAGGGAAAGGCAGTCCATACAGCCTACCTCGATCTGGCTAAGGCCTTCGATACAATACCCCACTCGGGTATCATTGAAAAACTCATCAGCTTAAATGTTAACCCATACATCACAAGATGGGTTGCAAACTGGCTGAGTGACAGAACCCACAGGGTCAGAGTTGCTGGCGCCATGTCAGACTCAAAGCCTGTCACAAGTGGTGTCCCACAGGGCTCAGTCCTGGGCCCACTCTTGTTTGGCATCTACTTTTCCAAGTACAAGCAAACACAGGAGGGTTATGGCTGACAAAGTTTGCAGATGACTGCAAACTGGGCGCCATAGTAGAAAACACATCTGACACAGTTATCCTTCAGAAGGGTCTCACAGAAACGGATAACTGGTGCCAGAGCCACGGCCTAAAGTTAAATGCCAAAAAATGCATAGTCATACCCTTCGGGAAAAACAAGGTTACCCCTAGCTACCAAATAGGTGGCAATCCACTGAGCACAGAAGAAGTTATCAAGGACCTGGGGACCCAGGTTGATAGTAGTCTGTCATTCGACACCCATGTAGCTAAAGTAGTTAGGAAGTCCTTCTACATTGCCCACCTTATCATGAAGGGATTCTCATCTAGATCAAGGGAGGTCATAGTCTCCCTTTACTCATCACTCATCAGACCAATGATTGAGTACAATGCCCCATTCGGAATGTATCTGACCCGACACTTGCAGCAGCTGGAGAGGCCACAAAAGTTCCTCACCAAAAGGATAAAGGGTCTCAAAAATCTGTCCTATGCTGCCCGACTGAAAGAACTCCAGCTCTATTCAGTCGCCACCGCTTGCTCAGAGGTGACCTTTGCCTAACATACAAGGCCATGTCAAACCCAGATTTGATGAATATGCTTCACCTCAAAAATCTAGATCCATCAGAGCCACAAGGGCGGAGACTTAAACCTCGACACGGCTATTAATAGGACGTGCTGGAGGGATAGATTCATCACCCAAAGACTCCCTATGCTGTGGAACAAAATCCCGGTACATGTGAGGCAGAGCACCTCGCTGGCCTTGTTCAAGAGAAATCTTGACCAATGGATGGGAGATCGCAGATATACCCCAGGAATTACCTCAGTGTCACTGCTCGACAGAGGCACAGCAAAATAATGGGTATAGTTCCCCATACTAAAGGGGTGGCGTAAGCCACAAAACAATGGGCTAGGCTTATAAATGCCCTCGGGCAGATAGCCTAGTATGAACCTATTAAAAGGGCATACCCTCTTTGCTATTTGGCAGTGATGACCTGGGAGCTCTCTGTACAGCATTTTCTGACACTCTGCGCCTGATGCCTCCTGTCAGAGAAAAACACAGTAGCAGACAGACTAAGCATATCTTGGATAGACCCTCCCCCCCAGTGGAAGCTATATGTAGAGGTCTTCCAGGACTTGATGCAGATGTGGGGAACAACCCAAGTAGATCTGTTAGCCCCCTTTCAAAACCATCAACTGAAAAGTTCAGTTCAAGACATCCTTGGTGCCATGCTTAGAAAACAGACTCTGTCATTCCCATGGTTGGGAATGTTCCTGTATACATTTCCACCCTTTCCAGTAATTCCCAAGGTACTTGAAGATTCAGAAAGAATTACCAGTTATCATTGTGATGATCCTCTTTTGGACCAGGCAAAGTTGGTTCTCCCTTTTAATAGAATTGTCCAAGGGCAACATAAGATTCCTCACAGACTGGATCTGCTCACACAGCATCAGGAGGGAATTGTACACCTCAGCATAGAGTAACTGCAACTGACAGCCTGAATTATTTTGTTTTGATACCTTTTAGGCACTTGTTCAATGAGGATGTGTAGCAGCTATTTAAGGAAGCAAGTAAGCCTTCAACTAGAAAATCTGATAGTTACAAGTGGAAGAGTGTTTTTTGGTTTTAGGTGGTGCCTAGCCAACACCAGAGATCCCTAAAGGGCTTCTTTCCCTCTGGTTTTGAAATACTTGTGTGATCTACTTAGAGGTGGTTGTTATATGCTTTTATAAGTGTATTTTGTGGCCATTTCATCATTTCTGCCAGTGCTTCCCCCCTCTTTCACCCGTTTTGTGGTGAAACAGTTTAAGAAAGGAGTGTGCTGCACGTGAGACTCTCCCTGAAACCTAATTTCCTTCTCTTCAGGATCTCAACTTTGTTCTTGAAAAATTTGACTGTACCTCCTTTTGAACTTGCCTGTCAGGCTGATTTACTGTTCATTACTTGGAAGACTGCTTTACTCAGTAAAAGGGTCTACTGTTTGAGCAGGTTCGTTGTGAGGAAGCTTGTGGTTGTTGCCCTTTGCCTGATATCTGCAAGGTGAATCTGTGAGCTGCAAGCTGTCTTGGTGAACCAACTCTTTTTTTTTTTTTTTTTTTACAAGGACAAGGTTGTGTTACATACTAATATGTCATTCGTGGAAAAAGTTGTTTCTGAATTTACCTCGAGTCAAGCCCTCCCTCTTCTATCCTTTCATTATCCAGAAAACAAGGGAAAAAAGGTTCTACATTCCTTGGATACATACACACAGGCAGCTTAGGTACTTCCTTGATATAACAAAACCCTTCAGGAATGCTGAACAGCTGTATGTTAAGTTGTCAATCTCGCCTTCATTCTTGCTGGATGGGGTTCTGAGCCGATCCTCGGCTCCGACTCGGCCACTTACTAAAGCTCGAGAGCTAATTTTACCGTCTCGAGGCAACCCTTGATGCAAGGCAATAACTACCCAGATCTCGTTTGCCGCTTTCGCTTGCGAGGTGCTTTTTTTACCGGCTCCTGGTAAGTTTTTCAAATTTCACACTTTTAGTCTCTCCCCTTTAGTTTTAGTCACTACCGTTGTGTAAACTCTTAACGATTAGTTTAACCCTATTTCCGTTAGTGTTCCCTTTTTTTCCAGTTATTTATCCCTTCCCCTAAGTTAGGCCTTAAGCCTCCCCCTTTCCTAATTTTTTGTCAGGGATTCTGTGTGGTGTTTGAGTGTGTTTGTATCCCTGTTTTAATTTTTATTGGATTGGGTGTTTATTGTGTGTGTGTCTGTGTTTTTTGTCACTTAGTGTTTCCTCGACACAGTTATGTCGAAGGACACAAAGGTCTCAGGCTTCAAGAAGTGTGACTCGTGCTGTCAGAAGATGTCTCTGACAGACGGTCACACTTCTTGTGTTTACTGCCTGGGACCTCTGCACCTGCAGAACTCTTGTGCTGTCTGCCATGCCTTCAGCCCAAGAGTCCTGCAGGAGCGCAGAAATAAATTAATACTGAGGGGCTTATTAAAGCCTGAGAGCTTTCCGACTAAGTCGGCTCCGGGGAAGCCCTCAAAATCAGTTAAGCCTTCGGCTCCAAGCCCTAAACCATCGGCTAATGGTTCACCTTCTGTGAAGAGATCGGCTCCAGCCGGAGCCGATCCTTCTATGTCACAAGCTACAGTATCGGCTCCATCCGGCACCGATACCGCTAAATCTGGGCACTCAGTGTCAGCTCCGGCTGGAGCCGACGTATCCTCGTCTCCTTCGGCTCCACCTATCTCAAGAAAGAGATCAAGATCCCCTTCGTTGGAGTCGATACATTCGGCTCCGAGATCACCCCTGCTCTCGGAGCGGAGCCATCGGAGCCGGTCTTCTCGGTCATCCAGGCTGTCCGACCACGACCTTGAGAGAGTGGTGAGTAGACTATTAAAGTCTCAGGCATTGGCCCAAATGCTCCATAGCCCGTCTCAACAGACGGTAGCTATTACACATGCACCTAACATTCCTCCTTCGACTGTCTTACAGAGCTCGGAGCCGTGACTGTTGTGACTTCGGAGCCGATACCACCTCCCACTTCGGCTCCGTCATCCTCTGCTCCGATCTCCTCCTTGATGCCTTCATTGGAGGGATCCGGGCGTCTGGTCTCTCTCGTTGGCTCCAAGGGGGCGAGTGGCATCGGACCCTTGTCCGACCCCGTTCTCCTTCTCGGAGCTTCGGCGCTGGTGAGCTCAGCCCCGACATCAGCCTCGGAGCCGTCCTTGTCGGTGCGGCCTGGGGTTCCTATCTCTTCGGAGCGGGAGCCTTCTGGCCTCTCTGATGGGGGACCCTTCGAGGTGATGAGGAGTGTACTAGCCCCAGGGCGTAGTCAACGGTCAGTTCCATCAGCTCCTCCCACTACAGTGCCTGCTGACGTCTTTCCACTCTCTTGCTCCCGGACCCAGAGATCCAACGCCTCAGGTTTCCCCACTGGGAATATCTTCCTCTTCCGAGGCTTCTCCTGACCCGTCAGGTGAGCCTCCGCTTAAGAGGACATGTAAGAGGAAACATCCCCCGAGTCTATTACATCCGATACTGACTTGGATGAGTCGGAGGGATCCCCAAGGTCCCCCTCTGAGGATGTCTCTTTCTCAGACATCCTTGAACTCCTTAAGCAGAGGGGAACTGGCCTTCCCTTAATCCTTCCGAGGACGAGTCGGTATACCTAGAGGCATTCGGGTCTCGACCCTCCACCTCCTGGGTGTCTCTGCCTTTCGACCCTCTTATGGATGTGGTGGCTCGGAAGGCGTGGATGGTCCCAGACTCAGTGGAACCCATTCTTTGGAGGCCTTCTAAATTCATTACGGCCCCACCTGATAGGCAATTTTTGACAAAAGGTGTCCCGGTTGATGCCATGGTGGTGGCTGCAGCCACCAAGAAGGAATTAGCTGATCCTTCAGTACCTGTCCATCCTCCTAACAAGGATTCCAGGACTATGGATAGGTACGGCAAGCGGATATTTTCTTCAGCGACCTTTGCCATGCGGTCGCTGAACTATTTGTATCACTTCACCCGCCTTCAAAGAGATGTTCTTAAAGAGTTGGGAGAAGTTTTACAGGATCCGTCAGCTGCTGGGTCCCAGGATAAAATTAACTCACAGCTAGGAATCCAAAACTCCATTGTTAACTCCTCCATGCGGCTCATTTCATATGCAACCGATGGAGCGAGTAGGGCCGCAGGCATAGGAGTGGCTTTAAGGCGTCAATCCTGGATGCGGCTTTGTAATTTTGCAGACCCCTTCAAGGCGTCCTTCACAAACTCTCCCTTTGATGGTTTGACCTTGTTCGGACCTCAAGTGAAAGACACCTTGACTAGATGCGAACAAGATGGCAAGACTCTTTCTGCCGTAGGAGTCCGTTTCTCCATCCCTTCAAGACCTTACCCAAAAGGTCAGAAGGGAGGGAAAATGTGGTTCCGCAAATCTCAAGGAGTCACGCCTGACGTACGAGGTCAGTTTACCCCCAGAGGCAGAGGGGGTAACAACAACAGACGCTGCCCTAGGGGCAGAGGGGGTCCACAGAATCAGGGTAGCAGGGAGTCTCTCCTTCCAGCATCCCTGAGATGTTGCCCGATTGTCCACCTTCGGAGGCAGTCGGGGGAAGATTATCGCTGTACCCAAAAGCCTGGCTTTCCCTTTCTCAAGACAAATGGGTACAGTCTATCATATCCAAGGGTTACAAAATTCCCTTTATCCAAACCCCAATTCAGCAAAAGGGAACCCTACCAGACGTTCCACCCGGTCTAAAGGAACTAGCAGTACCAGAGATATCAAAACTGCTAGCAAAAAGAGCCATCCAGCCAGTCCCAGCAGACCAAATAGGATCCGGAATCTACTCAAGGTTCTTTTTAGTCCCAAAAAGACAGGGGACTGGAGACCAATATTAGATCTCAGCAAACTAAACAAGTTTGTAAAGAAAACAAGATTCCGGATGGTCACGCTTCAGTCCATTCTACCCTTTCTGGGCAAGGACAATTGGATGTGCTCGGTGGACCTTCAGGATGCGTACTATCACATAAAAATTCACAAGCGCTCCAGAAGGTTTCTCCGCTTTCGGCTGGGGGCCAGTCACTTCCAGTTAAGAGCCCTGCCATTTGGACTCACTACAGCCCCCAGAGTGTTCACCAAATGTATGGCAGCGGTTACGGCTCACCTGAGACGTCAGGGATTCCAGGTGTTTCCATATCTAGACGACTGGCTCCTCACTGCCACCACCAGGCATCAACTTCTCCAAGCCAGAGATTACACCATTCACATTTGCAGAGGGCTAGGGATTTCTATAAATTTCGAAAAATCTGCCTTGTCGCCCTGTCAGTCTATTACTTTTATAGGCGCCAAATTGGACACTGTACAACTTTCAGCAAAGTTAACAGACCAAAGGATCTTGGATATTCAAAACCACATCCATGTGATTCTTCACAGCGACAAAATTCAGGCCAGATTTGCTCTGAAAGTATTGGGTCTTATGGCGGCCGCCATAACACTTCTTCCCCTTGCCCGCTTTTACGTGCGTCTCCTACAATGGATGCTGTTCGCCCAATGGTCCTTTCAACGACTTCCCATGCGTCACAGGATCATAATAACTCCAATTTGCAAAAGGCATCTGACCTGGTGGATATTGTCCCCTCAAGTCCATCAGGGCAGACCCTTTGTTCCTCCCACCCCAGTCGCCATGGTTACATTGGGCGCCTCCCTGATTGGGGGGGGGCATTATCAGGGCAGGATGGTCCATGGCACTTGGCAACTTTTCGAATGCCACCTGCACATAAATGTCCTGGAGATGAGAGCAGTGCTTTTAACGTTGCAAGCCCTCCATGACTCTCTTCCCCTGGGAACTATTGCAGTCCAAACAGGCAATATGTCCGTAGTTTGGTATATCAACAAGCAGGGCGGAACCAAGTCCTAACCACTGTGTCGAGATGCACTCAGACTTTGGCAGTGGGCAATCTCTTCTCAGCGGTTTCTGATAGCAACGCATATCCCCGGGAAATCCAACATCATAGCGGACAGGTTGAGCAGAGCTATTCTCATGCCTCATGAGTGGTCTCTCAAACAATCTGTGACGGAAGAGATTTTTCAGAAGTGGGGCCTTCCTTGCTGCGATCTTTTTGCTACCCCTCAAAACAGCAAATGCCCCGACTTCTTCTCTCTCTTCCCCCTTCCAGGCCATCCCCCCAGAGACGCTCTAATCCAAGATTGGCCCCGGGGACTTCTATATGCCTTTCCTCCTTTCCCTCTAATACCAAAAGAAATTCAGAAAGCAACCGCCTTGAGAGCCAAGATGATTCTCATTGCCCCTTATTGGCCTCGACAGATATGGTTTCCGTTCCTACATCTTTATCTTTTTGTACAGCCATGGCATCTGGACCCGGTTCCAGATCTTCTGACCCACCAGTCGGGGCAGCTGCACCAATCCATACCTTCTCTCAACCTCACTGCTTGGTTGCTCCACTTCCATCCCTAGCCAGGCTTCCTATGATTTCTAATCCCGTCCGGGATATCATGGTAGCTTCCCTTAAATCTTCCACCAGAAGGATTTACACTAGTAAATGGCAACGTTTCTCCTTCTGGGCAAAAGCTAGGAACATAGATCCCTTTACTGCTCCGATTCATTCGGTCTTGGACTTCCTAGCCGAGATTTTTCATTCAGGATCTTCTTCCTCCACAGTAAAAGTTCAGCTGGCAGCCATTTCAAATTTTCATATCGGCTTGTTGGACCACAACATCATGTCACGTAAACTTTGCAAGGCATTCCTTAGAGGTATATTTTTACTTAAACCTCCGATTAGAGACCCCCCACCACAGTGGGATCTAAATTTAATTTTAACATCCTTGATTCTTCCCCCTTTCGAACCTGCGGCTACCTGTTCATTGAAATTTCTTTCTTGGAAGACACTCTTTCTAGTCACCATTACTTCTGCCAGGAAAGTATCTGAGCTTCATGCCCTCTGCATTCGTCCTCTCTACTTAATCTTCCACAAAGACAGAGTTTCTCTAAGGACTAATCCGTCTTTTTTTACCCAAAGTGGCATTGCAGACTAACTTAAATCAATCTATTGATCTTCCAGTTTTTTTCACAAATTATTCTAATAGAGCGGAACAAAAACTACATTATCTCGATGTTCACCGCCAACTCGGATATTATCTGGACAGAACCAAACATTTTAGGAAATCTGATCAACTGTTTTTATCCTATGTAGAGAACAGGAAAGGCCTTCCAGTATCCAAGGTAACCCTATCTAGATGGCTGTCTTCTGTGATTACATGCATTTATCAACTCAGAGGTAAAGAGTTGATTTCTAGGCCAAAAGCCCATTCCACCAGAGCACTAGCTACATCTACAGCTTTTCAGGCTAGACTTCCAATAGACACTATTTGTGCAGCAGCCACATGGGCCTCTCCTCATACCTTTGTTTCGCATTACAAATTAGACTTGGCCTCCAGAGACAGAGCAAATTTTGGTTCCACCGTTCTCAAGAGTCTGTTCCATTGAGCCACCCAGGATAAAGGTGCTAGGGACACGGTCCCATCCAGCAAGAATGAAGGCAAGATTGACAACTTAACATTGAGAAGTTATGTACCTCCCATAACGTTCCATGTTAGTTGTCTTCTCTTGCCTTCTTTCTTGCGTCCCACCCACCATCCCCCTAGCCTGGTCAGTCCGAGAAGATTGTTCCTCTTTCTTAAAGAGTCTTGATCCAAATTTTCCAGCTAATCAGCTTACTAGTGTCACTAGATCAGGTTGGTCTTTTTCGGGGGATTATTATTATTACCTCTTCCTCCTCCTCTCCAGTTGGAGGAATATATTGCATAATTTTTCCTTAGCTACCAATCGAGATCTGGGTAGTCATTGCCTTGCATCATGGGATATAGGGTTGCCTCGAGCCGGTAAAATTAGCTCTCAAGCTTTAGTAAGTGGCCGAGTCGGAGCCGAGGATCGGCTCCGAACCCCATCCAGCAAGAAAGAAGGCGAGAGAAGACAACTAACATGGAACGTTATGCTAGGTACATAACTTCTCATTTTCACCTATATGGGGAATAAAAAATGTCATATTGTCTAAACAAAGTATTGCATGGTTATTGTCCTCTGCTGTTGTTTTCTGTTACTTCCTCTATGGTAAATCTCTTCCAGACAAAGTTAAGGCTCACTCAATAAGAACCTTATCCTTTTCAGTGGCGTATTGGAAATGGGTGGACTATAAAAGCATTCTAGAGTCAGCAACCTGGTTTTCTATATCTTCACAAAGCACTACGCAGGGGATTCCTTTTCAAGGCCTAGAGCAGACTTTGCTAAGACTATTCTCCAGGGGGTCCTGGATTCTTATCCTTCCACCTCCCAGATAGGGTAAGCTTTGGGATCTACACAAAATGCCACAGAGGCTGTTAAAGAAGTCATATTTACCTGTAACAAATGTTGTTGGAATTCCTCAGTGCCGCAGCGGTAGCAGCCACCTGCCATTCCCCAGATTCTGCGTAATTGAGGTGGGTTTAACCTTTTTGAGTTAGTTGCTGGATTTAGTTTTTCTATGGTATTGTGATTGGTTGCAGAGTTACTCTTGCTAGATGATTCTGGCTTTAGATGCTACTCACTTCCTGTAGCAGCTTTAAGCTTTTATCTCAAGGATATGCTCAGCCAATCAGTTGCCACAAGAATAGAGGGCAAGAGTAGTCTGAGCTTTTGAAAGCTGGCCAGTACTGGGTTACCTTGGCAGTTAACCCAAAATGCCACTGAGGAATTCAAACATTCTATTTTAGGCAAGTAGGACTGCCGCAACTATACTTTTCAAGCTGTTCCATTGCTTTTTATTATGCAACAGGTGGCTTTCAAGCAGTTAAGTTCAAGTGATTAGCACTTTATCACTCATAGAAGCTTTAGTAAGTTTTGTAATAAAGTTTCTGTTTAATCCCATTGTGGTGGATGTTCTTCTATTCCTGTGTTGCAGTACTTAGTGTGGGATTCCCCACCTCAGGTGACCCGAACATTGGCTCTTATACAAAAGCTTAAACCTGGCTACTGTAAGTGCGTGGGACGTTACACATAGGGCCATAAACCAGGGACCTTAAATGGGGTGTCTGCGCGCACAAACCGCAGGACTTTTCAGCCACAGTCTACCGTCACAGCGATAACTTCACTCCACTGCTTTGAAAACATCTAAAGCTAAGTACCCCGTTGGGGATTTTGTTTTAATTCTTGCTTGAGCTTCGTTTGCTGTACTCCACCATTAGCTGATGTCTGCTAAGAAGGGTAAATGCCGATGCAGGCACCAGATTCCACATAAGGATACGCACAGCTGTTGCTATTTCTGCCTAGGCTGAGAACACGATCATACCACTTGCCCTATTTGTTAATCATTTGTACCGAAGACCCTCCGAAGCTGTCTGGCTGCCATAAATCTGTATTTAGGAAACCAGAGGCTCAAAAAGGTAGTGCTCAGGATGTATCCTGAGTCGTCTGCCCCGGCGGAACCACCATTGAGAAAGGCCAAGGTTCCAAGGCCTAGTACTTCTCCCTTTCCACCATTGGACGCCCCACCAGCTTCCAGTTTAGGAGTTGAGGGGCATTCGTTAAAGCTACCTACTTTGGCGACTCCCCTCAAGGAAGCTGCTTCAGAAGTAATGGACAGCACATCCACGGAGATAGCTCAGATGTCTGTCCCTATTGATGTTAAGGGGGAACCAGATAACGCCAGATGATCGACCAGGTGGCCATTACCTGAAGCCCCTACTCCTATCTGGGGCTTCTCCTAAGACTACTCCTTTGAAAAGGAAGCAGAAAACTATACACCTGCCTCCACCCACAGAGGGAGTTCCAGACTGGCAATGCTTCACCAACTCCTTGATGCAAGCCTTCATGGCCCTTCCACGTCCACCATTCCTGTTCTCAGTCCTAGGCCTGCCTCAGCTGCTTCTCTCCTCATGAAGGGGGCGAAGAACAGGAGGCTTACTACTCATCTTCAGATAAATCCTTTTTTTATTCATCTCAAATTGCCTCTTCACTAGAATATTATTCCCCCTGATGAAGATTCCACAGAAGGGGACTCTCCACCAGAGGATATCACCTTTGGGGAGACCATCACAAAGACGAAAGAATACTTTAAATGGGACACTTCCCAAATGACTGAAACTCAAAAGAGATACTTTACTTCAAGTGGAATCTCCCTCCCCTTCACCCATTCCACCAGTTATTCCTGCCTAGCTTGATGTATTCTCTTCAGCATCTAAACACCCAGACTCACAATATTCTTGCCCCTAAGAGGCTTGACCATTTCCATGAAGTACCAGATGAACAAAAATTCCTGGTAAAACCACCCCTGGCAGACCCAGCAGTGATTGCTGTATCCCCTGAAAAGCAGTCAAGACTGATTCCTTCATTGTCTCTTCTGCCTATTGACAAAGATAGTAAAAACATGGACAGGATAGGCAAGAAGGATTATATCTCTTCCACCCTAGCCTTCAGAGCTATCAACTACCAAACCCATATGATAAAATATGCTTTGGACCTTGTATCCCAAGCTTCTACTCTCCTGTCATTCACATCTGACTGCCCTAGCAAGACAGAGGTAGTATCAAAACTGTCCCTGGCTTCTCAAGTAGCCAGACATTCTATTAGATGCAGTTATGATGCAGCAGAGGCCTCTGAAAGGTCTGCAGCTTCTGCATCAGTACTCCGCAGATCCTCTTAGCTAGGTCTTCAACCCCTACTAGAGGATTTCAAGTCAAAAATCCTAGATGCCCCTCCAGACCACAACCTCCTGTTTGGTCAACAGTCTGCAGACCTCCTTAAAAACCTTCAGGAGAAAAATAGAGCTTCAAGACCTCAAGCACCTGCTGATGCCTCCCATTCCTAAATGTTACAGAAATTGCCTTCCTAAGACTACCTTTGTCAGGAGGACACCCTCCTTTTGCTACCCCATCCTCTTCCAGGCATAGGAGAGGAACCAGGAAGCAGACCACCTCTAGAGCAGAAGCCTCTCAGCCTACTCAAAGACTGCCCTTTCATGACAGAAATGGCAACAACAATGCGTGACTGCCTTGCCCACCTCCTCTTGTCAGTCTGCCTCTCCCACTGCCTCCCCCTTTGGAGATCCATCACTTCAGACCACTGGGTGCTGGCAATGGTACAAGAGGAATATTTCCTCTTGGAAGGAAAAGCCCTTTACAAGGGGCATTCCACCCCCCCCCCCAAAAAAAAAAAATCAACTGCACCTTTTTCCTCAGGTCGTACAGGACCTTCTGAACCTAGGAACTATAGAACTTCTCCCTCCAGGACAGGAAGGAAAAGGCTTTTACTCGAGATTGTTTCTGGTCCTCAAAAAAGATGGCCCTTGGATGCCAGTACTGGATCTGTCCTTTCTAAACATACTCCTAAAAGTTCCATCATTCTGAATGTTACCTCTACAAACCCTTCTTCCACTATTGCCAGCCCAGGCCTTTAGGCTTTCCTCTGTATCCCCTTCAAACCCTCCCACAGAAAATTTTCACTGGGCCCTGTTCACACTTTCAGTTTGCAGCCTTGCCCTTTGGTTTGTCTACTGCACCCAGGGTATTCACAAAATGCCTAGCTCCAGCTGTAGTCTTTTGCAGAACCAAAGGTGTCCAAATTTATCCCTACCTAGACGACATCCTCATTCTAGCAGAAAGAGAGGACACCCTACAAAACTATCTGCAGTTCACCATTTCCGTGCTTCAGAGTGTGGGGTTTTCCCTCAACATCCCAAAATCATCCCTAACCCTTCAGCAGGACAAAAGCTTTCTGGGTTTCAGGATGAGAACACATCTGATGTGGGCATTCCTCCTTCCAGACAAAGTACTCTTCCTCTCTACCCACTTCCAAAACCTAATTCAGGTTCAACAGATATCTGCATGACAATTCTTGCGGGTCCTGGGGCTAATGGCAGCCACCATCCCTATGCTGCCTTCGGCCAGAATGCATATGCAAAAACTGCAGTGGTACTTGAAGAATACGTGGTCCCATCACGAACACTCTCTAGAGTTTTAGATTACACTCTTGCCCTGCCTCAGAGCAGAACTAAGGTGGTGGATTCAACAAATACTAATGAACCCAGGCCTTCCACTGCAACCCGCCACCCCAACCCAGCACATGCAAACAGATGCATCAGACCTAGGGTGGGGGGCTACCATGGAAAGGCTTCATGGTACAGGAGACTTAGCACCCTACCTTCCAAAAGGAACATATCAGTGTGAGGGAAATGGCAGCAGTCCTTCTGGCCCTGAAAGCCTTTCTCGCAGTCCTGCAACAAGGCCCCCTTCAAATCTTCACAGACAATAGAACAGTCATGTGGTACCTCAACAAACAAGGAGGGACCAAGTCCTACCTCCTTTGCCGGATAACGATCCAAATTTGGGATCTTGCCTTCAGAAACAACTTATCCCTGCAGGCAACATACATTCCTTCACAGGACAACCAAGAAGCAGTTGTTCTCGGCAGAACATCCTCTCTACAGCATGAGTGGATGCTGAACAGGGACATTTTTCTAGACATTGTCCACTGGTGAGGCGCACCTCAGGTAGATTTGTTTGCCTCTCCCAGAACAGGCAATTGAACAAATTCTGCACCAAGGCTCACTCTCCACTTGCCTGGAGGGTAGATGCCTTTAATATTCCATGTAAGGGACAGTTTCTATATGCATTTCCACCCTTTCCCCTCATTCAAAAAGTCCTCCTGAATATCAGGAAGGGCAAACCCAAAATCTTGCTGGTGAATCCCTATTGGACAGGGCAGCACTGGTTCCCTCTACTTCTTTCACTAGCCAAGGGCAATCACCACAAGTTACCCTACAAGGTAGACCTACTTACACAACAGAAGGGATCTCTCATTCACTCTCACCTACATATGTTAGGTCTAACACTCTGGATGATAAACTTTTAATTCCTTTCCAACACCACTACTCTGAGGACGTGTTTTTAATCCTCTGGGAGGTCAGGAAATCTACTACAATGAGATCCTACATGTCAAAATGGGAAAGATTCTCCAAGTGGTGTCTCCATAGGCACAGGGACCCCTTTCAAGTGGATACCTCTCTAGTCCTTACTTATGTGTGTGAACTTATCAAGGCTGGCCTTTCGTACTCCTCAGTGAAAGTCCACCCATCTGCAATCTCTGCTTGCTTACCACTGGAACCACCTCTCCTAGCCAGGCTAGATGTTAGATTATTCCTGAAAGGCATCTTGCACATCAGACCACCAAGAAAACCTGTCCCACCTCCTTGGGACCTAAACTTCATCCTGGAAAAACTCAAACTGCCTCTGTTTGAACCAGCCAGTGCTGCAGTGCTCCAAATGTGCACATGGAAGACCACTGTTGGAGGCCCTTGCCTCTGCTAGAAGGGTGTCAAGAGTTACAAGCTATCATGGCCTGCTTACCCTACACTACCTTCCACAAGGATAGGGTGACCTTGTGCACTAACTCTTCCTTCATGCCAGAGGTGGTCAACGAACTGTCCTACCTTCTTCTCTCCCACTAATGACAGTGAGAGGACTCATTCCCTGGATGTGCACACACAACTAAGGTTTTATTTAGACAAAATTAAGTCCATTAGAAAATTCAGCCAACCCTTTGTATCCTTCCACTCCAGAGCCCTGGGCAAGGCAGTCTCCAAACAAACCATTTCCTGCCGGATCAGTAAAACTATCTGCTTCTGCTACTCACACCATGGCAAGGACCTACTCCAAAGAGTAAGAGCTCATTCTATCAGGGCCGTGGCATCCTCCAAATCCTTCCTCAAAGGCCTGGACCCAGCCTCCATTATGGAAGCAGCTACCTGGTCCACCATACACACTTTCACCAGGCACTACAAACTGGACCACATCTCCAGAGCCAGGGCAGGGTTTGCTAGGGCAATCCTGTAGGGCTTTCTGGAATCGGCTACCTCTACCTCCACCCTTCCTTCTAACCAAGCTGAGGCACTCTCCTACACTAAGAATACTACAACATAGGAATAGAAGAACATAGAATAGTTGTGTAAAATCTTACCATAACCATAGATGTCCTTCTCTTCTATGTTGCAGTATTCCACCCCCTCTATCTAGCCCCCTTTTTCCTATTGACCTGTCTAAAGGCACCCTGGGGTACCGCCTAGACCATGGTCAGACTAGCCAGCAAATGGCACTTTGCACCTCTTGTTGACATCGTTTGGCTCTCTCTTCTGGACTGTCCGACTGGGCATTTTAAGTTCTGAGGTCTCTGCATGCAGATGTCACATTTAAGGTCCCTGGTTTATGGCCCTACATGTGACATCCCATACAGCTACAGCAGCCAGGCTTAAGCTTTTGTATAGGAGCCGACGTTCGGGTCGCCCGAGGCACGGAATCCCACACTAAGAATATTGCAATATGGAAGAGAAGGACATCTATGGTTATGGTAAGATTTTACATAACTATTCTTTCTTTGTGCTTCCTCATACTTTGTGGGAAATAAATTGAAAGCTTTATAATAAGGTGTCTTTTTAAGCAAATTGTATGGTTTTGTTTTATCTATTTCGGTCTACTTCATAATGTAATGTAGGGAAGAGAGTTAAAGCTGTGGTTACTGCAGTGTGTTAACTTGATAGGAAAACAAGTAAAGTGGGCTGTTGGCATTTACTTGTTTAAGATTAGAGCTTTCACAATATGATCTTGTAGTTATCACTGATAGGAGCAAATGAAAGAAGAGCAGGAGGGGTTCTCGAAATTAAATTTGTGTAAGAATCGTACAGTTTAGAAGCCACAGGGTTTAAGAACACAAAACAAGGCAATGGGTGCAGTGGAGAAAAGGAAAATAGGAGTTGTTTTTTTCTGGCAGCTTGTGGAAGAAAGCTTTGACCTTTTCCCCTTACCTAAAAAATGCTGTTATCTAACTTCTCGCACAGTTGAGAAAGTAAAGGAAAGGGAGGCAGTGGTTTGAATATTTGTAAGTATCTGTGTTTTAATCATCTGTAATGCTAACAATGATTTGTTATACTTGTAGCTTTGGCTTGCACTTGCCAGACTGGAGACTTATGAAAATGCCCGCAAAGTACTGAACAAAGCACGTGAGAACATTCCAACAGACAGACACATTTGGATCACTGCTGCCAAGCTGGAGGAAGTGAATGGGAACTCACAGATGGTGGAAAAAATCATAGACAGAGCCATCACATCACTACGAGCCAATGGAGTTGAAATTAACAGAGAACAGTGGATTCAGGTATTTAACTTACCTTGCAGTTCTATGAATGGCATCACAGCAAAAAGAACAGGTATCGCTGACATAGTTTCCTAACTTTTGACACTTTCTTGTTGCCAGACTGCATATTTAAATCGTGAAGATTTTCTATCTTTCTTACTGTTTTGCATACATTGCTTCTGACAGTAAGTTGGGACTACCTCATGTTATCCACATCTCTTGCCTTCTAGCTTCTATGGTTTAAGTCATGTCTTAAGTGATGATTAAATTACTTCTGAGGCTGTTGTGTTTCAGAACAGACCTGTACAGTTAGCTGCAGTTACTAGATATTGGACCATTATTAGCAGCACACATCAGTGTTGGTCAATTAAATTCTTCTTCTGTAATGAACGTTTGACTGCTACTTATCCGTTTGCCAAATGTTGATGTTTGACCAGTGCAAGATCTTCCATGTCCCAGTATCATTTGCTTCACGGATGTTTTATTATTTTTTTGTTTTGCATTCTGTACTCCGTTTAGCTTTTAAATATGGTCTTTACATCGACTTGTAGCTAAAAAATGTGTTATGGACTGCATATGAAGGCATGTGATGTGCAACTGACAGCCATGATGTTTGTGTCAGTTATGGTTGTACTGACCACAGTGTAGGGCTTGCAGGTCTACTTTAGATTTAACTAGATGACTTTTTTATATATACAGAAGGCTGTTGTGGAGTCTTTATACTGGGTCTGGAGGTCACTGGAAAAAGGAATAAAGCTCTAGGCATTATGCTGCCCATACCTGTTACTCATTTTGTTTGGGCTTCTGTGTTGTCAAAGCATGGGACAGATGTATGCTATTGACAGCAGTAGTAGCAATCCCCTTTAGAAAGTGGAGGGACTGACTCTCTTCCCTTACTGGCACTGTAAACTAAAGGACAGTTGTTGCACATTAGGCTTGATGATTAAGATGATGCTTTTGTTTTCTGTCATTTTTTTCACTGTGCGTCATTCATGGTAGGTATTAATACATAGACATTCTGTTCCCATGAGAGAGCAGTGATAGTAATGTGATTTTACGATTCTCACTCTTTACAGCAGCTGGTTTGGGAGAGCCAGATCAGTCTAGCAGCTGCTGAGTTAATTGGCTGCAGACACTTTCCTGATTTCCAGCAGTCCAGTCTTATCAGTGCAGTGGTTCATAGGTTCATACTAGGCTATCTGCTAGGCTATCTGCCCTAGGGCATTTATAAGCCTAGCCAGAATGTATTTGGCTTTCGCCACCCATTTTAAATTTATTTTGCTATGCCCTTTTTCGAGGTTAGTATACTGTGCCTCTGTCTAACAGTGACACAGAAGTGATACCCGGGGTAAACCTACGATCTCCCATCCACTCATCAAGATTCCTCTTGAAGAGAGTGAATGAGGGACTCTGCCGAACCTGGACTGGGATTTTATTCCAGAGTGAAGGGAGCCTCTGGGTTATGAATCTGTCCCTCCAGCATGTCCTATTTATTTCAGTGCTGAGGTTCAAGTCTCTCGAGCACGTAGCTCGATGGGATTTGGATTTTCTGAGGTGCAGCATGTCCATTAATTCCGGGTTGGACGTGGCTTTATACGTCAGGCACAGATCGCCTCTGAACAGGCGGTATGCCACTGAGTAGAGCTGGAGTTTCTTTAACCGGTCAGCATATGGCATCTGTTTGAGCCCTTTGATCCTCTTGGTGAGGTACTTTTGGGGTCTTTCCAGTTGCTGCAGGTGTCTGGTAAGGTACATCCCAAAAGGGGCATTGTATTCAATTATGGGCCTGATGAGGGATGAGTAAAGAGGTACGATGACCTCCCCTGATCTAGATGTGAATCCCTTCATGATTAGGTGGGCTATATAAAATGTTTTTCTAACCACTTTGGCCACATGGTTGTCAAATGAGAGATTGCTATCAACTTGGGTCCCCAGGTTCCTAATTACTTCCACCAGGACACAAGTGCTCTTCAGCAATTACATTCTGCTAGCCGAGCACACTCAAGCAAATCTGCAGTCAGCGGCTACAACTCCATCTATACAGTGTAAGAAGGAATCAGTATTGCAAACTAAACAAGGATATACATTTTGAGCCTCAAGAGCAGGAGCACACTCAAGCAAATCTGCAGTCTGCGGCTACAACTCCATCTATACAGTGTAAGAAGGAATCAGTATTGCAAACTAAACAAGGATATACATTTTGAGCCTCAAGAGCAAGGTCAGTCCACCCAGGCATTCTACTTGTATGTTTTATGAGTGTGAAGCTATTACATTAGCAGTATTTCTTAGTAGTTCTCAGCTTGCTAATAAAACTGACTGTTGTAGCCTTGTGTCCCCCCCCCCCCCGATAGTACAGTAATCCTAACTGTCCAATAGACAGTATAGATTTAATTCACATCCCTGTGACTAAATTAAATGAACCATCAATCAGCCCTCTCAGTTCTTTCTGCCTTAATTTGTATCACTTGGATGCCCACCTGTTTATTTGCATCTCTATACATTCCCCTTCATTGCTAATGTATCTCCCTACTCTAATCTGTGCACAAACTGGTTACTAATCAGCAAGTCAATGTAAAGAACACACTCCCAACCTTAATAAACTTTGCTGTCTCTTCTTTCCTTCACTTTACAGGTAGTTTGAATTATTACTTACCCCCTCTGAGGCTTTCACTGATTGCCTCTCTGGTTTCTTTGCATTCCACCTGGTTTACACCCCTTGTGCTATCTCCCTCCCCCAATACAAAGTCTATATTAGAATCCTGCTGTGCACGGAGCCATCTTTAAATTTCTAGTCTCCCACCAGGACACAAGTGCTCTTCAGCAATTACGTTCTGCTAGCCGGTAAGCCATTAGACCGCAGGAATTTGTTTTAAAAGTGTTCAGATTTGTAAAGTAATACTTACTTTTTTCTCTTGCCTCGGTTGGCTCTGGCTCTGCCCCGCTCCGTTCGCCTTCGCTAAAGCTCGGGCTCTCTCCGCTTCCCTGCCCCCTATTCCCTCCCGCCCCCACTACCTCTACATTTATAGTAATCATAGCCACACCCACAGCTCACCCTCACATCACCTCCACTAATCACAGCTCCTCAAGTCATATCACATTAAACCACACCAACTTGCTCCACACAAAATACTCCCAATAACTCTCATTCCCACTAGGCATTTTTTGCATCACCCACACTACTTCCCCATCCACATATAGTGCAACCCTATAATTCCTATTCAGAGCCCCACCTAGAAACAACATAAACCTTATAACCATGGCTGTCACACAACTAAATCTAGTCTGTCTTCTCATAATTCTTTACAACACCACAAGTTATCACTCTAGCAATATCCCTAAACTTAGTAGCACAACACTGCATTATGCACTCTCATACACAGACACCGCACATTATAATAATATCTGCCCACACTTATTCAAGAACTACATAACTGACCAATTCAGAACTAAACACATATGCTCTCATTCCTACTCCAAAAAACACAATACTTTCTCACACTCCTCACCAAACTCCAACATCTGTATAACCATTTTAACTCCAGGCTCACCATAAGTGGGGATATCCAGCCCAACCCAGGCCCAAATCCATCCTGTCCAACACAAACTGCTCCAACACAAATGTCAGAACATAACACCCCCACTTTCTTCATCCCTGGGTAAATCAACAACAGCAGCAAAACCAACCATCTTTTAATGCTAAATATTAATATTAGAAGTATCAAAAATAAAATACCTGAACTCCAGGCCACAATAGCATACTACTCCCCAGACATAGTTGCTTTAACAGAAACCTGGCTAAATAAAAACATAGCTAACTCAGAAGATGTCCTTCAAGGATGCATCTGCAGTCATAACATATGGGTTGTCCTGCCTCAGGCAGCCCTTCGGTCGGCCGGATTCCAAAGTCTGGGTCTGGCCTCGGCTGATGTTGCACTTCACCCGGCGTCATAGCTCCTGGGGTATAAAGGCATCAGCCGACGCCATTTTCCTCAGTCTTTCTTGCCACGCGGTGCCCAAAGCAGAAGCTGTTCGCAAGTGCCGGTCGGTCAGATCCAGAGATTTCAGCTACCGAAGACTTCTAAAAAAGCTAAGTACCCCGTTGGGGACTCTTTCTTGCCTCAGCCGATGTCAGACAAAGTAAATAATTGTTTAACTTGTGGGAAACAAATACCTCATAAGGATTTCCACTCTTACTGCCTTCCTTGCTTAGGCCCAGACCACGACGTATCAGCTTGTTTAGCCTGTGCTTCCTTCAACCGACGGACACTTAGACGTCGGTCGGAGTTTGCTGAAGTTTTTTGGCTCCGCTTTTGCATATAAAATGCCGTCGGAGACTCCGACTACACATTTAGCTAAAAAATGCAAGGAAAAGGACCAACACTCGCGGCCCGCGGTTTCGGCTGAAACCACGGTTAGGCCTACCGCGAGTGTCTCGGTTTCGGCTGAAACCGAGACCTCGGTTCTCCCTTCAGCCGAAAGCATGCCTCCGACAACCGAGGCCACACAGGCCCCGGCTGAGTCGGCTACAGAAATTCCTACTGAAGAAGCAGGCACACGAGATTTGTCCGACACCATTCCGTTGGACATCTCTACTCCTGCACGTGGGGCAGCTAGACCCCCTGCTTCTATGTCTATCAAGGCCTTCTCCAGAGCTAAAGCAGCTAAACTTTCCAAGGCCTTACCTACAAAAGCTCCCTCTCACAGGACCTACCTCAAGTTCTCAGATTCTCAGCCTTGCTGAGGACCTTATTTCTCTGATCAGGGGATCCCAGCCTCACCTAGACAGGGCCTCACAACCCCCTCCTGAAAAGAGGCCTAGGACTGAACCCCCTGAACCTCTCTCTCCTCTGACTATTCCTCGGATGGTTCAGATTTATCTGACCATCAGGAAGGACCATACTCACCTTATGAGGATTCTGATGCAGAAGACTCCATTCCTTCTGCCTGCCCTCCAGAAGAATTTTCATTTGGGGAAACTCTACACTCAATGAGGGAACACTTCCAATGGCAGGGTCAGGATTTTTCTGATTCCAGGAAAAGGCTAAGGACTTTTTTACTCATACCACAGCATAGGCCTTTAGCCATACCACCTGTACTATCAGTTGTTGATGATGCATACAATGATGCCAGCACTGCCCCTGATTCTCTTCCCCCGGCCCCTGCCAAACCTGACAGATACTACAGGGTCCCGGATTCTCACTTCCACTTGTATAAGGCCCATGCTGCAGACCCAGAAACCATTTCTCAGGGCCCTAAAGGTGTTGCAGCTGCCTCTGCCAAAAACCCCCTACCCTCTGAAAGAGAATCAAGAGCATTAGAGAGATGGGGTAAAAAGGTTTATACATCTGCTACTCTTTCTGCCAGGGCTTTAAACTGTCAATTTCACATGATACAGTACCAGGAATTTTTGTTAGATTAGCTGAATAAAAAGCTGTCCTCTCCTGAACCTTTAGACCGTAAGTCCCTTCAGGATTTGGTACACAACTCTCAGCAGGTCAGTAATCATTTCTTAAAATGTGGCTATGATGCACTGGAGGCTTCATTTAGATCAGCTATGACTGGAGCAGTGATTCGAAGGCATGCCTGGCTAAAAGAACAATCCTTGCCAGACCATGTTAAGTCTAAACTCCTAGATGCCCCTATGGAGAAACAAAGTTTATTTGGCTCCCCTGCACAGGAGGTTCTAAAGAAAGTGGAAGAAAAAGCAAAATCTGTCCAAACAGTCAAGGATTTTCTGCAGGTCCAACCTCCGAGGTTCAGCAGAAATTGGCCTTCAAAGAATTGGTCCTTTCCAGACACCTCTAGAGCACAGAGAGGCAGAAATAGACGCCCAAGAGGCAGAGGTCAATCAAGGGGTGCCTACAGGGGTCGTCAGTGGCAACCTGCCAACCAGAGAAGTGCCGCCACAGCTGCGACTGCAACCACTTCCACAGGACAGACACAATGACTTGGCTCTGATTCCGCCTACCAGGGAACAACTGGAAGCACCCTTGCGCGGAAAGCTAGCTTTATTTTCAAAAAACTGGCATTGCATTACAGGAGACAAATGGACTTTGCAAACAATAGACAAAGGCTACAGGTTTCACTTCCACACTCTACCAAAAAAGAGAGGAATGTCAAACCTTCCACCAAGCCAGAAATCAGAGGCTCTAAAACAAATCATCAGCTTACTAAGGATGAGAGCAATAGAAAAGGTACCATCTATGGAACAAGGCCAAGGATTTTACTCCAGACTATTCCTTGTACCAAGTAAAGAAAATTTTTGGAGGCCTATTCTCGACTTGTCCGCACTGAACAAAAGTCAAGACTAGTGCCATCCCAAAGGATAACATTTTTGGGTGCAGAACTGGACACAATAACTCAGATGGCTTTTCTCACAGAAGAAAAACAAAAGCAACTACCACTCTACTTCATGGCATTAACAAGACAAACTCAGCTTACTGCAAAGAAAGTCCTGCAGGCCCTGGGTTACATGGCATCCTGCATAATCTTGATCCCACATGCCAGGCTGCATATGAGAAAATTACAATGGTACCTAAGGAATGTATGGTCTCAACACAGACACAGTCTAGAAGCCCTGATACCAATCATTCCATGCCTGAAAAAAGAATTGCTTTGGTGGGCTCAGGCCTGCCAGATCAACAGAGGATTGCCTTTCCACAAACCACATCCAAGGCAGACCATCACCACGGACGCCTCAGACCTAGGCTGGGGGGCACACATGGAAGACAAGTGTATCCAAGGCCTATGGTCCCAAGACCAGCTGATTCTACACATAAATCTAAAGGAGATGCTGGCAGTGAAGCATGCAATCGAGGCATTCAAATCATTCCTCCAGCAAGGACACCTGCTGATAAGGACGGACAATACCACAGTCATGTGGTACATCAACAAACAGGGAGGCACACATTCATACCCTCTATGCCGGATGGCAGTGGACCTGTGGAACTTAGGCCTGAATCTCAACATCTAACTGCAGGCCAGATTCGTACCAGGAAAAGAGAATTCACTAGCAGACAGCTTAAGCAGAACTACCACGGATGCTCACGAATGGATGCTGCATCCAGACATCATCAAAACCATAACAAAGAAATGGGGAATGCCAGAGATAGACCTGTTCGCCTCCCCACTCAACCACCAACTGAAGAAATTCTGCTCAAGAGTATACCACCCACAAGCCTGGTGGGTGGACTCCCTTTCTTTCAGCTGGAAGGCCCTGACAGTATATGCCTTTCCACCTCTCCCATTGATGTACAAAGTTCTACTGAAGATCAGAGAGGAACAGCCAAAGGTAATTCTGATAGCTCCAGACTGGCCAAGGCAGCATTGGTACCCGCTACTGAGAAGCATGTCTCGGACGAACTCATGGCCTCTACCTCTATGTCCTTTACTTCTAACGCAGAACAACTACAAGACCCTGCATCCAAACTTAAAAATGCTGCAGCTAACTGCTTGGAAAATTGCATAAAACAAAACCAACCTGTTTTATCTCAGAGGGTTAAGGACATTATCCTGGAGGCTCGCAGACCCTCCACAAGGAAAACATATTCAGCCAAATGGAAGAGATTCCTCATTTGGAGTGCAGCAAAGGGAACAAATGTCACACTGGCAAACCTAGCACACATCCTAGAATACTTATCAGAACTGTTCCACAATGGCCTGTCCTATTCTTCCATTAAGATTCATGCATCAGCAATTTCAGCAGAGTACAACATGGATCCTCCTGTCTTCTCTCATCCTCTCCTCAGACAATTTTTGAGAGGGATCAAAATGTAAAACCTCCAAGGAAACCACCTCTGCCTGCATGGGATCACAATTTTGTGCTAGAAAAATTAACACTTCCCCTTTTGAACCAGCAGCAACAGCAGACTTACAGTTCTTATCTTGGAAAACTGACTTCCTGCTAGCAATCACTTCAGCAAGAAGGGTATCCGAGTTACAGGCATTAATGGCAGTGCAGCCTTTCCTTATCTTTCACCAGGATAGAGTGTCTCTGAGAACCAATCCTACTTTTATGCCAAAGGTGGTATCCAGGGTATCCTTGAACCAAGCTATTCATTTACCTACATTCTTCCCTAACCCACAGAACAGGGGAAAAACTACTACACACCTTGGATGTACACAGACAACTGCGCTACTATCTGGACAGAACTAAGGCCAGCAGAAAAACTGACCAGCTTCTGGTAGCATATGCAACAGGAGTGCAAGGAAAAGCAATTTCAAAACAGACAATCTCAAAATGGATAGGAAATTGCATTCGATTCTGCTACTCATTTCATGGAAAGACAACTCCTGAAAATATCAGGCCTCACTCCACAAGAGCTACAGCCACCACTACAGCTTTCCTACGAGGAGTGGCTACCAAAGACATTTTAGAAGCTGCTACTTGGAGCTCCGTCCATACATTTGCCAAGCATTACAATCTTCCTTTATACTCCAGATCCCGAGCAGGTTTTGTAACTGCAGTTTTACAAGGGATCTTAACTACACCATCATTATCTTAGTGCCTCCTCCCCCAGTTTGGCTATGGTATTCTACCCATATGTTATGACTGCAGATGCATCCTTGAAGGACATAGTACAGTTTTGTACCTACCATAAATGTAGATGGCCGATAGGTATGCATCTGCAGTCAGGATTACCCACCCTCCTTCCCCTCTGTGGTATTCCTAGGGTACTACCCCTCTCTTAGCTAGCTGGGGGAATCTTTTATGGTGTATTTGTTTGTATGTATATATGTATATATACTTTTTGATTTCTACTGTTTGGAATTTTCTACTTTTATACAAATTTAGCCTTCCTAGAGGGCACCTGGCATCTGGGGCAAGAAACACTGAGGAAAATGGCGTCGGCTGATGCCTTTATACCCCAGGAGCTATGACGTTGGGTGAAGTGTGACATCAGCCGAGGCCAGACCCAGACTTTGGAATTCGGCCGACCGAAGGGCTGCCTGAGGCAGGACAACCCATATGTTATGACTGCAGATGCATACCTATCGGACATCTACATTTATGGTAGGTACAAAACTGTACTTTCTCCCTACCGGCTACAATATCATTAGACAAGACAGACCACTTTGTAAAGGGGGTGGAACTGCCTTACTCTACAAGTCCAACTTAACTGTCCATCAATTACCAAACTCCTACCCCTCCCCCAATAATTGGGACATACTTATCTCACAACTTCAACTTCACCCTAAAAAGGTCATCACCACAATTGTGATCTATATTCCACCTGGTAATACACCTGCTAGTCTTGAAGACTTCTTATCCTGGTGTTCTTCCACATACTCACAAGAAACCCTTATTCTGGGGGACTTCAACTTAGATTGGTTCACCTGTATATCCGAACCACCAAGTAATCTAATAAATCTCCATGGCTACCAGCAGCTAGTCCAAATTCCAACTAGGTGTGATGATAAATCTAAAAGGGAATCCATCCTTGACTGGGTCCTAACTAGCAACCCCACATTGTACCCTCACACAGGCAGTCTCCCAGACACCTTAAGTGACCACAACATAATATACTTTATACGTAGTAGAACAAGCATATGCAAAACCACTAACTATATATCCACTAGAAACACAAAAAAATTCTCTCCTGAGGTCCTCAACACTTTACTGTGTAACTGTGACTGGACCCCCCCTAAAAACCCTCCCACTTGACCAGGCTGTAGCATATTTCAACAAAACATTTCTACAACACCTAGACACTGTCGCTCCATTGCGCAAAATCAAGGTTAGAACCTCTACAAACCCCTGGCTCAGTAAAGAAACCAAACAAATCCTCAAGTCCAGAGACACTGTCTGGCGTTACTATCAAAAAAAAAAGAAACACAAAGCCTAACTAAGTACCAAGAACTGCGCAACCGTGCAAAAAATGCATTAGGCTGGACAAAAAATCCTACTACACAACATTACAAACTAAATACCAACACAACCCGCAAAAATTTTGGAAAAATGTAAACCAGCTACTAAAATCCACCCAAAAGGCTACCCCAAACCAACCACCCCTGACACTAAAGTTCCCATCGAAACACAATTCAACTCCCACTTTGTGAACTCAATTCTATCCTTAGTATCACAGGACAGTTCCTTCCTCACTATCCCCTCCAGCACAAATAACACTAATACAAGCTTTACCCTCAAAACGGTTTCCACCACTTCAATCAAAAGCATGCTCTCCAAACTAAAAACCTCATCAACAGCAGCCGACCTACTCCCCAGCTATTTCTTGAAACTCACAGCAGATGCTCTTGCTATCCCAGTCTCCACTCTCATAAACAGATCAATTGTTGAAAACTATGTGCCCAAACTCTGGAAAATATCCTATGTTACACCCATACATAAAGGCGGGACCTCCACTGAACTTATTACCTACAGACCCATTGCTTTACTCTCCCCCCTGGCCAAAATCCTAGAAAAATGCATCCATACCCAGATGCTAAACTATCTCCTAGACTGCAACATCCTGTCACCTACTCAGCATGGTTTCAGACCTGCCCATAGTACCACTACAGCTCTCCTCTGCTTCACAGACACAGTAAACAGTCTCAAAAATGAAGGCCTGCAAGTGTCAACTCTTTTTTTGGATATGTCCAAAGCATTTGACAGTCTCACACCAAATCCTGCTAAACAAACTAAACCAATATCATCTATCTAATTCCACTCTTACCTGGTTCCAAAGCTACTTAACTGACAGGTACCAAGCTGTGAAATGGGAAAATTCTCTCTCTCCTCAGCTGCCCATAACTATAGGAGTCCCACAGGGTTCTATCTTAGGACCACTACTATTCACAGTCTTCACAAATGTCCTCCACACCTCCACATAGCATGCATCTATAATTCAGTATGCAGATGACACTACCTTAATCTGTGCTGCACAAAACATTCCCACCCTCCTGCAAACAACTCAACTAGCATTCTCTGACATTGAAAACTACCTTACCAAAGCCCAACTTATCCTCAAGCCAAAGAAAACTCAGCTTATGATTATAACCAGTTCTAACAAAAACACTAACAGTCAGTTCATTATCTACTCCACAAATGCTACTCCGATTGCTCCAGTGGCACAGGCTAAGCTATTGGGAATAACCATAGACTCCCACCTAAAATTTGATAGTCATCTGAACTTAACTATTAAAAAAGTACATGCCAAACTGGTGTCACTCTACCGTATCAAACCATTTCTTACCAACAACACAAGATCAGCCATTGCTCGCTCCCAACTTCTATCCACCCTACTCTATGCATCTCCCATTCTGACTGAACTAAGCAAAATGGAAGCTTGCTATAACAGAATTGCCCGCTTTGCTGCAAATTGCTCATATAGAACTCATCACTGTACTGCTTTGAGACAGCTCCACTGGCTTGAACTGCCTAACCTCCTAACCTACAATCAGCTCTGCCTCTGGCATTCTATCTATTACCTCCCCAATAAGTGTCCTGCCCTCAAAAACCTAGTACAACATCACTCAGCCAAAAGGCCTCTTAGATAATCAAGCAAACTACTACTAGAAGTCACCAACAGCTACAATAGCTTTGGAGATGCACTATATAGTAGTTCGGTGGCTAAAAAATGGAACTCTGTCCCTACTAGCATTCAAAACACATCATACAAAACCTCCTTTAAAGACCTCATCAGGCAACATCTCAAGCAAAGTTGGCAGTGCCATGATTGCTCCCCAGGCTAGTGAAAGCGGATAATATATACATACTAAATCTAGAGCAATTGATAATAGTTTTTCAATCTTACTCACAAACACTGGCTAATCTACAATGTATGTACTGTACCTGTGTACTATGTATGTATTCTACCTACGTTCCAAAGTTCAGCCGTACACCACAAATCTATTACCTTTATTTTTAAAATTAATATTTTTTTGATTGTTCTCTCCACTGTAACTGTTTGTGCCGCATACCACTGTAAAAACATGTCTCTTGTAATTTGTGTGTATACTGATCATGTCTAAATAACTAAATGTGTCTGTAATTTTTCTTTGTGGAGCTTTTCTCCCCGGGCCTCTGCTGAAAAAGGGCCTTTTCGGCTCAGTCAGACACCCCCGGTTAACAAATGTAAAATAAAATAAAATAAAAATAAAATAAATTCTGTACTTAATGGATTACCACCTATGTGGTAATTTGTGGGCACTTTGTTTTTGCCAAAGGGGATGACTATACACTTTTTGGCATTTAGCTTGAGGCCATGGCTCTGGCACCAGTTGTCTATTTCTATGAGGCCCTTTTGGAGGATGCTTGTATCGGCTGGAGAGTCGATTATGGCGCCCAGTTGGCAGTCATCTGCGAACTTGGTCAGCCACAGTCCTTCCGTGTTGGCCTGTACCTCCGAGAAATATATACCGAACAAGAGAGGTCCCAGGACTGAGCCTTGTGGGACACCACTTGTAACTGGTTTGGAGTCTGACATGGCTCCAGCAATTCTAACCATATGGGTTCTGTCCTTGAGCCAGTTTGCAATCCATCTAGTGACATAGGGGTTTATATTTAAGCTGGTGAGCTTATCTATAATGCCTGAGTGGGGTATTGTATCGAAGGCTTTTGCGAGGTCCAGGTAGGCTGTGTGGACCACCTTCCCCTCGTCAATGGCCTTGGTGACTGTTACAAAGAAATCAACCAGGTTTAAGAGGCAGGATCTGCCCTTAACAAAGCCAAACTGGGTAGGATCCAGTGTCTGTAGGTCCCCAATCTCTTTATTTATGAGGTCCATGATGATCCTTTCTATAGCTTTGCAGACCAAGCTAGTCAGGCTTATGGGGCAATAGTTTCCAGGATCCGTTGAGGCACCACCTTTATGGAGAGGGACCACTGTTGCTGTACGCCACTCTTTGGGCACATATCCTGTAGTAAGGCTGAGATTGAACAGTAGTTTTATATTTGGGTTTAGCTCTTCTTGGAGTTCATGTAGGATGCAGCCCGGGACACCGTCTGGTCCCATTGATGCTGTGTTTTTTGCTTAGGAGAGGGCGGCTCTTACCTGAGCATCTGAGATGTCAGGGGGCAGCACTCTGCTGGGATAGATATTTGCCCTTTTGGTGGGGAGGGGGGGGGAGAAGTTTGCGCTGAACCTGTCAGCTAGGATGTTGGCAATGTCTGTGGGTTCGGTGTATTTTTTGTCATTTTGGACTAATTCTGAGCATATCTGGTTAATTGCCACCCAGGTTCCTAACATAACTAAAGAAAGCCTTGTGATTATCCTTAGTGGTCCTGTGCAATGTTTCTCTCGAAGCTGGCCTTAGACAATTTTATGAGTGCCCGTAGTTTTTTGCTAATACTGATCAGTGATGCCTTCCCTTTTTGGGATTTTAGTAGCTTCCTCCTTCTATTGTATAGTTTGTTTATGGCTGGGGTCCACCAGACAGGACGTCTGCCTTTGGAGGATTGGGTCTTGGTTTTATTTGGGATCGCATGATCCATGCATTCCTGAAGGTGTTCATAGAATGCGTTTATAAAGGATTCTGCGGTCTGGGACGTATTTTCCACAGGCCCGGGGGCTTTGAAGGAGTCCACCTCGGTTTTGAGGAGTGTGAAATTTGCTTTAGAGAAGTTTTTCACTGTGGTTTTCTGGGCAGGGGGTGGGGTCGGGATGTGAATATCCAGTGAGATTAGTTTATGGTCTGATCTTACCAATGAGGGATACACTTCTGGTCTGGAGCATAGAGTCCCCATGTTGGTGATGATCAGGTCCAGTATGTTTTCCCCTCTTGTGGAAGTGGTAACAAGTTGTTCCATAGCATTTGAGTTTATAAATTCTAGGAACCTTTGGGTTAGGGTGTTGGAGCTAGAGTAATGCTCCCAGTCTATGTTTGGGTAGTTGAAGTCGCCCAATATAATGGTGTTTTGAGAGACCTTCATATTTTCCAGTGTTCTCAGAAAGGCCGAGTGGGGTTCCTGGGTTTGGGAGGGTGGTCTGTAGTAGGCTATAAACTGGAAGGCAGTTTTACCCACTGTTAGTTGCACATGGATAGTCTCTGATGCTTTGTGCTTTGCCACCAACCTGGAGGTGTGGGTATCTGATGACTATTGATACTCCCCCTCCTTTTGTGGTTCAGTCCAAGTTTTGGGGCCGAAAAGCATGGTATGAGGTATAACCTGGTAGTGCTGGGGTGCTCTCGGGAGCCCTGAACCAGGTTTCTGTTACTGCACAGATATCGATGTTCTCCATGCTAAGGAGAGTTTTGAGTGCGTGCATCTTGAGGTGTAGACTTCTGGCGTTGAGTGGCATTACTCTTAGTTTCTTGGTAATATAGAACAGGAAAAAAAAACATCACCTTCTTCAATAAAGCGATTATGGTTGTAGTAGATGGAACCTGGTTATCTTCATTTGTTTTGTTGATTACCTCCCTGCTTTCATCTTAGGTGTATTGGAGGTGGTATTTTTATCACAGTATGTATTTTACCACATATAAGGCTTTGGTATACATTTCTGCAGTCCTTGCAGTGCACATAGGGCTTCTTCAGGAAGGATCACATTTAAAGTAATTCATACTTCTAGGGTTTTACCACTTTCTATCCTGTTTTTATCCTGCTCAGGAGTTTTAAACAATGGTACATTCTTCTTGTTGAAGATTTATATTGAACTAATCACATCATTGTTTAAAGGAAAACTCCTTGCTAGAACTAAAAAAATGTTTTTTTTTTCAGTCTATCTTTTCCAGACCTATTTTAACACCTAAAATGTGCTATAAGTAGGGCTTTATTTGTAATTTTAGCCTGTTTACCACAACATGGCTGCCGATGGGGCTTGCTATATCAACGTGATCTACTTCTCCTTCAAGCCTTTCTCTTTCCCATAAAGCATTTCGAGTCTCCTTTCTGTGACTCATGCCAGACATAAGGAAGTAACTGTGAATTCCCATGCCATTGACATATAATGGGAAATCAGTTTGTATTCCTTCTGTTAGGCCTGCTTCTTTTCTGTTGCTAATCACCCTCATTTATGTTTAGACCAGAGCTTGCTTTACAGTGCTAATCACCCTCATTTATGTTTAGACCAGAGCTTGCTTTACAGTTTAATTTGAAGTTCTCTAGCAGCAGAGAGAGTTGTAGCTAAATTGGATGCCTTTGTTCTAAATGTTCTTTTGTAGTCCAGTATGAATTGACAGTCCCCTCCTCCCACACTACTGCAGAGGTGTGAAAACTGTCAATGCAACTGACAGCTCACAATAGAAAGGAAGGGAGTGCCATTTCAAATGTCTTCCCCTCTGCCTGCAGAATCATTTGTTAGGCAGCAGCAGAAAGATTTATGTAAAAAATTTCAAATTAAATTTCGTAAAACAGTTGAGGATATTTGATTATTTCATTGTGTACACTTTTTTATTTCCTGCTTATTTCTAAAAGACATTATTATGTTAACTTATGTTTGTTTTACTATCTCTTTGAAGAACATTAGCCTAGTGACATGTTGTTTTTGTATTTTACATGACATTTTCATCATCTCAACACATTTTGAAGGACTGTAAAACAGTAGATAGCAAACCTGTCTCTATGATGCTGGCACAGTAAAATTATGTACTGAAAACTCACTGTTTTCTATACTCCATGCAGTGAAAATTTTTTTTTTTTTTTGGGGCGGGGGCTACTAATTATTTTGTGCATGTATGTATCACTTGCATAATGCATATAACTGAGGCATTTGGGAGCTTAATATGATCTTCTCTAATTTAGCTGAAACTATTTAGCAATCCTTTAGTCTTTTATTCATAATATTAATACATTTACTTTGAGGCCATCCCTGCCTTTCTTTGTGCATATTTCAAATCTTACTGCTCCACTGGTCATATATCGAGCTGTGTTAATTGGCAGTAGACACTACTCAGCCAAACACAGTTATTCATATTTTTCACATTACTAATTTGACTTAGGTCTTTTTAAAACAACAAAAGAGACGTGCAGTTCGCAGAAAACACCACGTAAGAGGGTTTACACCCTTCACTCAAATAAGGATTGCAGCATCCAATTTGCAGTTGTACTAACTAAACTTGTCAAGTCAGGCAGTAAGCACACCGGAGTAATACTACTGTGTCATGAGTACAGAATGACAATTTTGACTCCATAATTTTCCTGTCTACGTTATTACAAGTCACTGTACCAATCAGTGTTGTGTGCCCTTTTGGCAATATTGCACGTCTTACTCCAAGTTCTCCTAAATATTGCCACCTGAGATCCAAAAGCACATGTCATAGCGCTCTCCCCTTTGTGTAAATGTTGTGTGTAGGCCCTACAAATTACTTAAGGATACTTAAAATACATAAAATACATGTATCACATCACAAAACCCCTTTGCCATCAAATTGGTGACTGCTACATAATGTTACGCTGTCTCACACTGTGCATCAGACATTACTACATGTTCACACCAGTTACAGTGTGTCAAGGTTACCAGCTATCATCATATACACAGGTGTCAGGGAGCACACTGTACAAAGGCTTGGACTGTAAACGCTGTTAGGAGGGCATAACTGCAACACAGGATTTTGAACACTGTGATTCCTGTGCCATGTCACCACCCACTTGCTACTCAGGCTCATGTCTAACAATTAATGTCTTCTCAGTGATTGTGCAAGAGTCTCTATGGAAATTAGTTCCTGCTAGTTACATAAGCTCAACGTATTTTTGGTTTACAGTACATACTTCATACATACAACAGCTTTGCTTAGTATGATTTTTGCCTTTATCCCTGTGCATGGCCTAATCAAATTCAGTGCCCTGCTGCAACTAACAGACTATCTGTAATACCTAGGTCTCACAAATAAAAATAATAATGCAATTCATCATCTTCTTTCGGCTGTTCCCGTTAGGGGTCGCCACAGCAGATCCCCTGTTTCCATTTCTTCCTGTCCTCTGCATCTTGCTCTGTCACACCAACCACCTGCATGTTCTCTCTCATCGCATCCATAAACCTTATCTTAGGCCTTCCTCTTTTCCTATTACCTGGTAGCTTCATCCTTAGCATCTTTTTCCCAATATACTCAGCATCCCTCCTCAGCACATGTCCAAACCAATGTAATCGTGCCTCTCTGACTTTGTCTCCAAACCTTCCAACCTGGGCTGACCCTCTAATATACTTATTCCTAATCCTGTCCACTCTCGTCACACCCAGTGCAAATCTTAACATCTTTAATTCTGCCACATCCAGCTCAAACTCCTGCCTTTTTGTCAGTGCCACTGTCTCCAACCCATATAACATAGCTGGTCTCACTACCCTCTTGTAGACCTTCCCTTTCACTCTTACAGGTACTCGTCTGTCACAAATCACTCCTGACACTCTTCTCCACCCACTCCATCCTGCCTGTACTCTCTTCTTCACCTCTCTTCCACACTCACCGTTACTCTGAACTATTGACCCCAAGTATTTAAACTCATCCACATTCACCACCGCCACTCCTTGTATCCTCACCATTCCTCTATCCTCCCTCTCATTCACACACACATATATTCTGTCTAATGATGCAATTACATATATGAAATATTCCTGAACACACAAAACCATGCTCGACCAGCAATATAGTTATCCTACACGTGTGCCTCCATTCAGTGTGCCAAAATAAGGATACAAGATTTCCAATTAAATTAACTATGTGCATGAATGCTTGCTATAACACATAGTAAATCATCAACTGCACGTCCACTAATTAGTAGCATTGACCTACCACTGCCTCTCATTTTAATGTTACAAGCAGTCCGTCCACCGATCATTGCCCTTCCCTTCCATTAGCACATCAAACATTTTTAATAGTGTCACACCGCCATGACTTCGTCAGCAGACAATAACCACTGGGTTTTCCTTCCCTTACAACATCTAACATAGCTGTGTGGCAGGCACGTCAAGTCACCAGACAATGACCATTGCAACTGTTAAGTGTTTCTATTACACCACCACAGAATGTAATCAACTGACTGCCATTGAACCCTCCCATTCCCTCTCCTTTGCGAGTGTATCATGCAACAGACACAGTTTCAACAACCATCCCTGTCATGGGTCACAGTCTCAATGTCCATCATCCTTGGTACAGCATGCCTCTGCAGTGTTCATGTCCAGCAATGTGTAGCGAGCTGAAACCTGTTCCAGCTGGTATTCCTGAATGCTATTATCACTATACATTTTATATTCATCTTTGAATATGGCAATCTAGAACCAATGCCACTCTTACTCCAACATAATTCCTTCACCATAAAGAAAATAATCATGTACCACACACTATCATGACAGTTACTTTCACTAATGGACAGAACTCACATGGTAAGAGTTGCGGGAGCTAGGTCTGACTCTAAACCGGTTACAAGTGGCATTCCCCAGAGCTCAGTCCTAGGACCCCTCCTGTTTGGCATATACTTCTCAGAGGTACAGGCAAGCACAGGAGGACTATGGCTGACCAAGTTCGCAGACTGCTGCAAACTAGGGGCTGTAATTGACTCTCCAGCTAACACAGACATCCTCCTAAAGGGTCTCACTGAGACAGATACCTGGATGTCAAAACTATGGCCGCAAGCTAAATGCCAAAAAGTGCATAGTCATCCCCTTTGGAAAAAACAAAGTACCCACAAACTACCACATAGGTGGTAGCCCCCTAAATACAGAAGACGTAATAAGGGATCTGGGGATCCAAGTAGATAGTCACCTCTCCTTTGATAATCACATTACCAAAGTGGTTAGAAAATCTTTCTATGTGGCCCACCTAATCACAAAAGGGTTTGCATCCAGATTGAAAGAGGTCGTTGGGCCCCTCTATGCATCACTCAGACCCATCATAGAGTACAATGCCTCATTTAGTATGTACCTTACAAGACACCTGCAACAACTGGAAAGACCACAAGTACCTCACCAAGAGGATCACTGGCCTCAAGCAGATGCCCTTTGCAGCTCAACTGAAGAAATTCCAACTGTACTCTGTTGCATACCACCCTCTCAGAGGTGATCTCTGCCTGACAAACAAGGCCATGTCCAACCCAGAATTGATGGACATGCTCCACCTAAAGAAAACCATAACCCCTCGAGCCACATGCTCCAGGGATCTAAACCTCACCACAACAATAAATAGGATGTGCTGGAGGGATAGATTCCTGTCCCAGAGACTTCCCATGCTCTGGAACAAGATTCCAAACTACATTAGGCAGAGCTCCTTGCTAACCCTCTTCAAGAGAAAGCTTGACGGAGTGGATGGGAAAAAGAAAGTTTACCCCAGGCATCACTTCAGTGGCTCTGTTGGACAAAGGCACAAAGAACAAATCTAAGGGGGTGGCAAAAGCCAACACATTCCAACTAGGCTTATAAATGTCTTCGGGCAGATAGCCCTAGTACCTACCGATGAACATATGAACCTATTAAAAATAAACGTTAATAAGCAAGAGGCTTCCTCTAGGTACATATGAAAATAATAGAAGGTGTAGAGTGTGAAACTGATAATTTAACCTGTAAGTGCCAAAAGGAGACCAAGGAAGAAATGAAATTCTAAATGACAAGTTCACATCTGTGTTCATTATAGAATCATACAGCCTAGTCCAAATCCAGGAAGATAACATGATCAGGATGGTCAGATGAACACTGTAGTAACAGGAGATGGGAAGGGAACTAGAATTTGAAGGAGGATAACATAAAGGGACTAGAGGGAATTTTCAGCACAGATCCTAAAATTGACTTCAAAGTTTTTGGATTAACCTCTGAAAGATAACACAAACTCAGAGGTGTGCACCATAAGCTGTAAGAACAAGCTTCAATCGAGTAGTCCAGGTAAACAGGTGAATAAAATCACAATCCAAGAAGGTCGATAAAATCCCAGGTTTAATGACAAGACCAAACAAACAAAAACTGCAGTAGTAAGCGCTTTCACGTTGTATCCAACGCTTCATCAGACATCAAATGCAGTATCAAGCAGCTCATTTATATACATAGTAAACGTCAGCAATTGACAAGAGAACAAATCAGGTGCTGAGAGTAATTAAGAACCATGATTTAAAAAATGACATATATTAATGAAGACAAGAGCTAGAAATAAACATATAAAAATATATATGTACATATAAAATAAAATCAGTGCTTTAAAGGTCTGTTCGCTAGGAAGGGTCTAAGTATAAATCTATCATTTAGTCCAAGCCTATGGGCTTGTAACTTCAAGATCCATTTCCCTTCTCTCTCCTCGGTATTATTCCTGATGTTACCCAGTCTACCTCCTTTGTGAACTAATTCCAAGACCTTAAATTTAAAAGAATGTGAAGAATCATTATCTAAAACATGTTTTGCCAAGGCATTAGTAGTATTAACTTTTTCAATGGCATAGGCATGCTCACGCATGCGCTCACGAAGAGTCCTGGTGGTCATTCCAACATAAAACAATTTGCATGCCTGACACTCGGACACATAAACCAAATTAGTTGATGTGCAATCAGCATAAAACCTAGACACATATCTGTGTCTTGTAAGTGGATGAACAAAGCAATCAGAAACAGCTATAAATCTGCACTGGTTGCAAGAATAACAAGGGTATGTGCCTTTCTTATTCAAGGCCCTGGCAACTACTGGCTTCCTATCATAGCAAAGTAACCTATTTAAAGAATACATATTCCTATAAGCTACATGGGGTCTTGTATCAACTAGTTTCCTTATGTTTTCATCGAACATCAACAGTCTCCAATTATTATTGAGAACTTGTAGAACATAGCTATTCTTATTGGTATAAGGAATAACTATCCTGTTGGTGGAGGATGTGTTCCTATTTTGTGGAGAATCCTTATGTGTTCTCTTAAGAAAGGGGGCTCCTCGGCTAGTTCTAAGGCGGTCGCCAGTTTGTATGTTTTTATATACCTTATGGCTATCATATCCTCTATCTATAAAATTATTGGCTAGTTGCATCTTATGATTATCATAAGTGGTGTCAAGAGTGGTTAATCTAGACATCCTCATGACCTGATTGGTCACTATGTTCTCATACACATGCCTGGGATGCATACTATTTCGATGTAACAGATTATTCCTCCAGCAATCTTTTCTATAGAGTTCAGTCTCAAATCCATTAATTGTCTTAATAATCTTCACATCTAAAAATGCAATTTCATTATCTGAATGAGTACAGTCAAAACAAAGGAACTCTGTGGTGTGATTTAAATAAGACACGAATTCTAGTGGCTGTTCTAATGTGCCACCCCATATAATGAAAACGTCATCCACAAATCTATTATAATATTTGAGATGCGTTGAAAATCCATTGTTGTCATTGAGGTTAGGTATAGACGTGAATAGAGATTTCACATTGTCAATAAAAGTAACTAGATCATTCAAGCGAAATGTGTTTTTAGAAATATCAACACTCACAGGAGTAGCCGGAGTAGCAGCCATGTCCCATTCAGAGGGCTCCCCAAAATTCACAAAGGACTGGACAATCCTTCTTTGAGACCAATTGTGTCCAGTAGGGGATGGCTTACAGAGCCAATTTCCATTTATTTGGATAAGATGTTTAAACCTATTGTCTCTAATGTAAAACAGATATTAAGGGACACCACCAATTTTTTGGAAAATCTGACTTTATATCATAATTCTGTTTTGTTTAACATGAGTGATATTCTTGTTACCCTCGATGTGAAATCTCTATTCACGTCTATACCTAACAACATTGGGATGGAATACATTAGGGCATTCCTTGTACATCAACTGCTTCCTAGCCATACTATCATCAGATGGATGTCACTTTTGGAGCTTGTTCTCCAATATAATGTCCTTTTCTATGATAACAGATATTATCTCCAGACGAAAGGTGTAGCGATGGGCACGCCATGTGCCAATGCCTACGCAAACATGGTACTGGCACATTGGGAGGACACTTATGTCCTCAATGACAACAATGGATTTTCAACGCATCTCAAATATTATAATAGATTTGTGGATGACGTTTTTATTATATGGGGTGGCACATTAGAACAGCTACTAGAATTCGTGTCTTATTTAAATCACACCACAGAGTTCCTTTGTTTTGACTGTACTCATTCAGATAATGAAATTGCATTTTTAGATGTGAAGATTATTAAGACAGTTAATGGATTTGAGACTGAACTCTATAGAAAAGATTGCTGGAGGAATAATCTCTTACATCGAAGTAGTATGCATCCCAGGCATGTGTATGAGAACATAGTGACCAATCAGGTCATGAGGATGTCTAGATTAACCACTCTTGACACCACTTATGATAATCATAAGATGCAACTAGCTAATAATTTTATAGATAGAGGATATGATAGCCATAAGGTATATAAAAACATACAAACTGGCGACCGCCTTAGAACTAGCCGAGGAGCCCCCTTTCTTAAGAGAACACATAAGGATTCTCCACAAAATAGGAACACATCCTCCACCAACAGGATAGTTATTCCTTATACCAATAAGAATAGCTATGTTCTACAAGTTCTCAATAATAATTGGAGACTGTTGATGTTCGATGAAAACATAAGGAAACTAGTTGATACAAGACCCCATGTAGCTTATAGGAATATGTATTCTTTAAATAGGTTACTTTGCTATGATAGGAAGCCAGTAGTTGCCAGGGCCTTGAATAAGAAAGGCACATACCCTTGTTATTCTTGCAACCAGTGCAGATTTATAGCTGTTTCTGATTGCTTTGTTCATCCACTTACAAGACACAGATATGTGTCTAGGTTTTATGCTGATTGCACATCAACTAATTTGGTTTATGTGTCCGAGTGTCAGGCATGCAAATTGTTTTATGTTGGAATGACCACCAGGACTCTTCGTGAGCATGCCTATGCCATTGAAAAAGTTAATACTACGAATGCCTTGGCAAAACATGTTTTAGATAATGATTCTTCACATTCTTTTAAATTTAAGGTCTTGGAATTAGTTCACAAAGGAGGTAGACTGGGTAACATCAGGAATAATACCGAGGAGAGAGAAGGGAAATGGATCTTGAAGTTACAAGCCCATAGGCTTGGACTAAATGATAGATTTATACTTAGACCCTTCCTAGCGAACAGACCTTTAAAGCACTGATTTTATTTTATATGTACATATATATTTTTATATGTTTATTTCTAGCTCTTGTCTTCATTAATATATGTCATTTTTTAAATCATGGTTCTTAATTACTCTCAGCACCTGATTTGTTCTCTTGTCAATTGCTGACGTTTACTATGTATATAAATGAGCTGCTTGATACTGCATTTGATGTCTGATGAAGCGTTGGATACAACGTGAAAGCGCTTACTACTGCAGTTTTTGTTTGTTTGATCTTGTCATTAAACCTGGGATTTTATCGACCTTCTTGGATTGTGATTTTATTCACCTGTTTACCTGGACTACTCGATTGAAGCTTGTTCTTACAGCTTATGGTGCACACCTCTGAGTTTGTGTTATTTTTGTGCTTCGTTTCTAAAGAGGGTGCTTTACCTGGCAAAACATTGGTTTTTGTTCATTAACCTCTGAAAGAACTATATATCAGTAATTTTCAGGAATTTGTCAATGTATGGGATAGGATGCAAGTAATTGCGGTGCTTATGTACAAAGCTGGCACAATGGGCAGCCTAGAACATAACAGACCATTGTGTTTAACTTCAGTGGTCAACAAAGCCATGGCAACATTCTTATTCTTAAACATTACTTCTGGTGAAGAATGGACAATTTCTGAGTTTCATTATGCGGTTCACAGTGGCAGACTGTCAAGCTAAGATTTCCTAGCTCGATGACAGAGTCAGTAAGAAATAAGATGGAAGACACCATTTATGCCAAAAAAACATAATTATCTCTCCAAATTAAAGATAAATATATATGCAATATTAAAATATAATAAATCAAAATAATGCATATTACAAGAGCTAAAAACAAATTCATTCTGTGTGTAAGCTTCTGAATTGATTCATGTTCCTTAGATTTTGACTCTGGTATTTAGTTCTATGGCTATTACAGATTGAATAACAAAGCATCCTGTCAGTGTATGGCTACCTAAGATGTAGTAACTCTAATCATCTTATTATAGCCAATTTATGTCCGAGTGATGCCTCCAGGTGCATCTGCAGTTAACTACTTATGCCGCTAGGCTTTAGACTAAATGCAGTTGGAATTTCCTTAAATAATGATCTGCATGATATAAGGTAAATGCCAGTAATAGCTAAAACAATTTCAGAGGTGTTGAGATCTGTGGTTCCATTGTCGGTGTTGCTGTGTCGAGATTCTGAAAAAATCAGGATGCACCATAAGGAACCTGCATACTTTGTCATGACTGGCAACATGTGGACAAATGCCAGGTCTGAAATTGATGTTCACCCGGGTGAAATCAAACATGTGGTAGTCACAGGTATGTGCAATTGTACAGACCTTGATGTACCACTAAGCCGGCCGAACAATAGGGCCACGATCGGCTGTATGCACACTGCCAACATGTGTCGCATCGCAAACATACTCAAGTGTCTCACCAGCAGGCAGTGTTATGAGGTGAACGATGAAATGAGCACAGAAACTACAAGCCTATGAGTCTGAGTAGTCTAATATGCAAAGCAAAAGACTGAATTCACTGGGAAATGTTCTGTTCAAAGACACTGGACACAAATTGAATATTCCTTAGTTAAGAGAAGGCTATGTCTACTTAACTTGTTGTACTTTTTTTCTGAAATGCACTTAGGCAATGCATGCGGGGGAAACGGTGCACACAGTAACACCAACCTGGACCTGGCTAAGACATTTGATACAATATCCCACTCAGGTAAAGCTGACAAAATCAATGACTTGGCCATAAACCGCTACATCTCACTGGATTGCAAGCTTTCTCACAGACATGACTCAGGAAATCACGATTGTTGATACCATGTTCACTAAATGACCATTCTCAAGCTAGGTACCTCAGGGCTCCATGTTGAGATCACTCCTATTTGTCGTATACTTCTGAGACGTAAAGTCTAAGCAAGTTTGCAGATGACTGGTGAACATATAACAGATTCTCCCATGACACAAACATCTTACAAGCGGGTTTACCACAACTAACTCGTTCCAAAGCCATGTACTATAACTCATTGGCAAGAAGTGCAATATATAGTGCTTTTTGGCTAAACTGCTACCCAGGCTAAGTACTCCTTGACTAAGAAATCCCTAACAGATGACACAATATCAAAGGATCTGGGAACATATGTAGATAATAACATGGCCTTTGATCATCCTGTGTCCACAACAGTAGGACAATCATCCTGTGTCACCCAACTTAGAAGTTAGGGCATGGCATCCATGTCAAATGAAGTCCTAGTCGCACCATTTTTTAACCTTATTAGACCGATCTTTGAGTATAATGCCTCTTTTCACATGTATCTGATCAGACTTATGCAGCAGTTGAAATGCCCCCAAAGGGTGACATGAATAAGACATGTTGGTGAGATAGATGTGTCTCACAGTATCTCCATGCTCTGTAACAGGATGCCCTCGATGCGAAGCAGTCTCTCTCCAACCTAACACCACTCTAAACATTCAGCTGTGGTGTACCACCTTTATCTTTTATCCAACTGGTGGATACTTTGTTATAAGAAAAGAGCAGTCCGGGTCTAAACTGTCTGCAGACACATACAGCTAAAGTTAACTTTGATTATGTGTCTACTGGTATGAGCGAGTATTCATTATCCCCTGGAGAGCACTCTGCTTTGGCTTGTAAGCAGCCCCCCCACCTCACCCCCCCACACACACACACACACACACACACACACACACACACACACACACACACACACACTCATCTTACATACTACCAAAACTCCATCATTCCCCCACTCAACCACTACCACTGTACTACTACTCACACCACCACTCCTGTCTCACCCTCACTCAGCTCCCCTCCCACCAATTCAAGAACCATCCCTATGCACCTCGCACATATTCTATCAAATAAATTACTCAAACAAAAAGCATCCCTACAACTCAACATAGCAATCCTCCCACCATACGTATTACCCACAAAGCACATATCATAAAATTTCCCTAGTAAACAAACACGTTCAAAAACTGAGAAAACTAATAACCTCATGCATATCAAAACTAGCCCTAAGTGTAGACATCCACCCCAACACTGGCCCTACCATCTCCAACAACACTGCTCATAATCAGACTAGAAACCACAATTTCTCCCAAATCACAGCCAATAGAAAGCCAATTGACTCCCTTCTACTAAGCGTAAATATTAGAAGTATATCCAACAAGGTCCATGAACTCCATGCCACCATATACTTGTACTCCCCAGATATAGTCATCCTGACAGAAACCTGGCTAAAACCTCACATTAACCATGAGCAAATCCTCCCTACCAGTTACGGCATACTGACAGTAGACCGGCAAAACAAGAAAGGAGGCGCTGTAGCTATAATATTTTAAACAGCATCTAAACATCCAGATCTTAAATTCATCAGCTCCACAAATAGGCAATGAAGAAATAATATATACCAATCTCAAAATAAACAAAACCATCAACATAATTGGAATGCTACTTCCTACCTGGCCAAAACATCACTCCACTAGAAAAACTCCTCAGCTGGCCTACCCACCATCTCCCACAAGAAACTATAATTTTAGGTGATTTCAATATTGACTGGCAATCCTGTTCTGGCAATCAGCCAACCCATCACTTCAACCTTCATGGCTTCACCCAACTAGTCCAGTCACCAACCAGGATAAATAAAAACTCCAACAAGCACACTAACCTGGACTGGGTACTAGTCAGTAAGAGCCCCCAGTCATATATAACAGGCAGCTTAACAGATAGCCTCAGTGATCACTCCATAACATTCCTACTCAAAAAAATACCTATACCAGTCTAAACCTGTCATCTACCATAATTTACGTCAAAAAATAAACTTTAACCCACTCACATTCTTCTCATCCCTCAAAGAATGTAACTGGCATCTTCTGAAGTACCTCAGTCTTGATGACGCAGTGGAATTTTTTAATACTACCTTCCTGAGGCTCTGTAATTACCACGCCCACATAATACTTATAGGTAAGATTATGCCATCCACGTTCAAGGATGATATAGTTCCACTCTTTTCGGCCCTTATTATGGCCATCATGGAGTACAGTGTCCCCTGTGGCATGTATCTGAGCAGACACTTGCAACCATTGGAATACCCACAAACATTTCTCACCAGGAGAGTTCCGAGCATGAATACTCTGTCCTACACTGATCACCTAAAGGCTCTGTCACTGTATTCAGTCCCCTGCAGACTGCTGATAGGGGATCTTTGCCTGACTTACAGGGCTTCATCAGACTCATCCCTGATGGATCTGTTGCAAATGGGCAAAACAGACAGCACCAAAACACTAGATCCAGGAATCAGAACTTCACGTGTGACATAAGCAGCACAAGCTGGAAAGACAGATGTGTCCCAAGGGATCCTCACGTTATAGAATAGGCTTCTCATCCATGTAAAACTGACCCTTTCCAAATAAAATCTTGACAATTGGATGGGAAATACGCCCCATTCTCACCCGCATGTCCCTTATGGACAGAGACTGTCAATAAGAAAAGTATTATCCTAACACCCGCCCCACAAATCCTTAGTTAACTCCCAACTAACATGCCCCCCCCCCCAGTATGGATGTCCATGACACTCAGGACCCAAATGGTTAGGGGTGAGCAGCTAGGCTTGTATGGGCCCTAGTGGTCGTTAACCTAGTAACAACCTATGAACCTGAGTTACTTGAGAGATACTAAATTGACTCACAATTACAACCCAGAAATTTCAGGTGAGTGGCTATATCTCCAGTTCTGACACCAGTGGAGTACCACAGAGCACTCCCCATGTCTAGTTACAGACAGCAACCCACTACCACTAGTATCAGAACTGAGGTACCTAGGGATCTATTTCTTACCAACAGTGCAGACTACAGGAGCAACATATGTTAAAATAGCAAAAATAGTCAGCAGAGAGGGATAGACTAAGGCAGCCTGAACTGTGTGCAGACCTCCTCAATCTGGATGTTGAAAAATCTCTTAAATGTGGAGCCCCATCAGTTTTGGATTTGTCAAAAGAAAGCCATTTAATGTTTCCTCAACAAATAAAATCTCTGGTTTCAGTACCCCCAGATATTCTGATAGAGTAAAAATATGTTCCTCTACAAAGCATCCTACAAATCCCTGACAGGGTCATGTCCACTGCAGTTCTCATGCTATGAATGACCTAGCACTCTAAGAACACATCACAATGAAACTAGTTGTGAACCTGCACTTTCACATCAACTGTTCCAGGTGGCATGTCAAGTACCTTACCCAGTGCATTCCACATTTGTAAAATAGAATGACTTTACATATCAAGCAAACAGTATTTACCTTGCAACCTTTAAAACCAATGTGGATAAGTATAAGAATTCAGGACAAAATTTCAATCCTTGTACCTCTTTACTCTCCCTTCTTCACTTACTTCCATTAAATTCTGTTCCATGACTTTCTCTCTAAATATACCATAACCCTGTTTTTCCCTTACTTCATATTGCAATTCCTGTTTGTAATAGACTAACTTGCCTATAATTTCTCTACAAACTGTCTACAATTTCTCTAAATATTAAGTGACTGTCATATAACCTGTATTGATTCTTAACCAATGTTTTTATTTTATCACTAATTTATTGTAATTATTTAAACTGCAGATGTTTTTGTTTTATTGTTTTGTATTGTGGAGCTTTTCTCCCCGGGCCTCTACTGAAAATGGACATGTATCCAGCTAGACTAGCCCGGTCAACAAATGTAAAATAAAATAAAATTTTATCTTTGAAGATTATATTTTCCAGCAGGGAAAACTACTAATGGGAGTCCGGGTATGTTATGTACTGTCTGGTACGATACAACAAACAAAAAAAATATATTGGGTCAGATGTACTTCATAATACATTTTTTCAGCCAGTTTAGGTCAAAATCATTTCATCACAAATCATCCTCATATCCAAATTTGTCTCAGCATAGGCCATAGCTGTATTAAACAATCTCATTAAATGACAAAGAACATTCACAAGTTGGAGATATTTTAATGTGTGCAAACTGGTCTCTGTACAATACAAAGACAAGCTGTTAGCACATCATTTGAGCTTGCATCTACCATCACCACTAGTTACAACACAACACAAAAAGGCAGTCAGAGGTGGGGGGGGGTTCACAGCTGAGTTTCTCTGAAGGCACTAAATGTCTTTAGTAACCCCCATCCATCTTGTTACTGAAGCCTTGCTAATAAATAAATAATTATGTGCAGGTGTGTACACATGTATGTATGTATCAATGTATTTAATTTTTTGAAACTAAAAAGTAATTCACTTTGTCATAAACCATAAAGGTCCAATACACAAGCCCACACTTACCTCTTATCCCGCTTGAATTTGGGGGAACACCTCTAATTTGTTCTCAAACTTTTGTTCCATCCATTCTAAATTCTGAAGTTATTTTGAGATAACAGCACCAGTATCTAATATGGAGGGTTTTCCCTAATTATTTTTGTCTGTAACTCTGGGGCTAAATATTGAAAGATATGACACACAACACACACACACACACACACACACACACACACACACACACACACACACACACACACACACACACACACGCAGCTATTTACCACATTAGAGGAGTGGGCCACCTTTTCCCTATTTTAAGGATTTTTACATAACAAAATCATGTTTATTAAGGTCCTTTGCAAAAACTGTTTGCAAATAAACAAATTAGTACACTCAGAAAACAAATACAATGCGAAAACGCACACACACACTCAAAAATAATAATCATCATCACCATAAAGAATGTCATAAATGAAGATCCCTAACATGCCTGTTCCCCAACCCTAAAGGCCCAATTGCTCCTTATATCTGCATTCTACTTCCCCCTCCCATTCTAGATCATTCCCTAAACCTAAATTGCCTTGCACCTCATGCTCTCTGTGGTTCAGTAAACCTAAAATTCCCATCCCCCCTAACCATAGCATTCTTAAACCTAAAGTCCCCTTCCCACTCTGGTCTATGATCTGTTTTTAAACTTGGAATCCCTATCCCCAACCACAAAATACTCATCGTTCTGTAAAACGTAAAATGCCTGTCCCCTCCGTAACCCTAACATTTCTATTGCTCCCTAAACCTAAAATCCCCGTCCTGCTCCATAACATTGTAGCCCCTACTTCACTCCTTTTTCCCCTACCTAAATCTAAAACACCTTCCCATCTCCCTTAAATCTACTTATGTGCTCCACGCCAAACACTTGCTTGCATCCGATTCCTAGGAAGAGAGCAGATGGTGCAGCATCTGTGTTGAACTCACATTCAAGTGTGAGCATGAGCAGATGATCAGATGGGTTTACAGCCATTTGAGTCCCTGTCTGCATGTTTCTGACATTCAAGCAGCTGGAACACCCAGTACACCAGACGTGTTCAATGAACCACTTCATATGCTATGAACAAAGTGAGGAGCAATTGGCCACAATACAGAATGCCACTATCATCAACTACAGTAACATCATATACGGTTTTAATCTTATTATGAATTACTACTAATATTATGAAATGCCTGGCAATAGGAATGTGACAATAGACATGTCTTAGATCCAGCTTTACCATGAAAGGTAGTAGAGGGAGTAGTGGTATAAGATAGTGAAGGATAACATATTGAACTTCAAAGTGTAAACAAAAGGGTTTAGACCAGAAAGATCTAGCACTGGTTCAAGGATCCTTTTGGTTTGAAAACTAGAGTGAATTTACGATTCCCCATCCATTAATCCAAACTCTGTTTGAAAAGGGTCATGGAAGGGCTCTGTTTTACATGAATAGGAAGCCTGATTCAGAGAAGGGGTATTCTCTCAGACACATATCTGTCTCTCCCACATATTTTGCTCATTTCGCAGATCAGGCTTAGATCCCTAGATTGGGTGACCCTTGTGCAGTTTGTTTTGTGAATGTGTAACCGTTCTATCAGGGATGGATTTGTGGACACCTTCTGTTTTAAACATAGATAACCCCTTAACAGTGGGCACCACAATAGGATAGAGTAATAGATATCCACATTAAGGAGAAACCAGTGGAACAGGAAGCAATTGATCAGGTGCCATATGAAGATAATTTGGAGCCTTCCACAGCAAACTAGTATAAATGTTAACTTGAAGCTAGACAGCAGGGGAAGGAACAGGAAACTCTGATGCAGTCAATGTTGAGGCGAGATGGGCCAGTGAGTTCCCATATGATAGATCAATGGACAGCACAGGATGATATTCATGAGAATGTCACAGGAAGATGGTATACAACCTTCTATAGAATGCCCGCAGGAACTGGAAAACGAGGGATGTGCCTTTAGTTTAGAAAAAAATGAGGTAAGAGAAGAATTGCTTGATTTAATAGACATAGACAGATATATCAAGATCAATAAAAGAAACAGACTGCAAAAGGTTAATAAAACCCAAAAAGTCAGAAGTCGGATAAAACAAATGAACACTGTAATTAGGACTGTTCATAGAGATCCATGCGATGCAACAGAAGTAAACAGGATATATTACTGTGCAGCTAAATTATTAACTGATAAAAGTTCAACCACAAGAACACAGGGTAGTGAGGGAAAGGAAGGACTACGAAAATAAAATTGCCAAAGATTCCAAAGACCACCATTAGGCATTCTGTCAAGAATCTAAATGGCAATGCTCAGATCTGCTCTGAGCCACAACAGAATGGCATTAAATATACTGATCCCAAGGATATTGCCAATATCCTGGCAGATCAATTCAGTGCAAAATTCACCCCCTAAAGGGCCTATCTCAATACAGAAAGATTGCCAAATTCCGGTAATAACTGCCACACAGGTAATAAATGCACTCTCCAAAGCTAAGAATACAGCATCCATGGGACCACACGACATCCCAGGCTGTGTACTACATGAACTACAAAATGAATTGACACCTCACCTAAGTGTCATGTTTAATCTTAGCCTCACCTCAGGCTTCATGCCCACTGAGTGGCACACAGCTACAGTTATCCCACTCCACAAGGGGGTATCCACATTGGGTCCCGGGAACTACCGCCCCATCAGTCTGACGAGCCTGATCTGCAAGGCCATGGAATGTATTATCATGGAACTTATAAACAAAGACATTGGCAACCTTCAAACACTGGACCACACACAGTTTGGGGTCGTGAAGGGCTGATCTTGTCTCCTGAACCTGACTGACTTCTTCAAATCAGTCTCCAGAGCAGTGGACAAGGGTACGGTGGCTGGACCTCGCCAAGGCCTTCGACAATATCCCCCACTCTGGAATCATAGATAAACTTACAAAGCTGGGCATTAATCCCTATGTCACTCGATGGGTTGCCAACTGGCTTACTGACAGAACCCACACTGTAAAAGTAGCCAACTCCAAATCCATCTCCAGACAAGTGACAAGTGGAGTACCTCAGGGTTCAGTCCTGGTACTGCTCTTGTTTGGCATCTACTTCTCTGAAGTACAGGCCAACCGAAAGTGTGATAAGAGACTTAGGGACACAGGTGGACAGTGGTCTCACCTTTGATAACCACATCGCCACAATGGTCAGGAAATCCTTCTATGTGGCACACCTCATCGCTAAGGGCTTTTCATCCAGAAAAAAGGAGGTCATTGTCCCACTGTACTCATCCCTCATTAGACCCATTATAGAATACAATGCTTTGGTATGTTACCTCTCAAGACATCTGCAACAACTGGAAAGGCCACAGAAATACCTCATTAAAAGAATCACAGGCCTAAAGCAGACGTCCTATGTTGACCATCTAAAAAAAACTCCACCTATACTCTGTTGCATATAGTCTACTCAGAGGCAGGGGTCCAGGGAAGTAAATACTGTGGGAAGAAATAGCCAGGGAAATGTTATGGCTATGCTTGTATAGGCCCTAGGGCCGATAGCCTAGTACCAACCTATGAACCCGTGAAGGGGAAAATCGAATGCCACTGTGGAACTATTGAATAGAGAAAATTATAAAACAGTTAAGACAAGAACTGTCACTGTTAGAAGACTATAGCAGAGGGAATAGATCAACAAAAATGCTAAGAAAGATAGATGCGATAAAAGCAATGTGCAATATTAGAACAGACCAGGATCAATCATGTACTATCACAAATAAACTAAAAATTTCAGCACAGGTGGAAAAACTTAAAAGACACAAAGATAAATATAAAGGAAAAGTGCAAAATAAGCAATTTGATGGCCCAAAAAGGTTTTATAGAGAACTGGGCTAAAAAAACTTCAGCTGTACTCAGTCGCATACCGGCTACTCAGAGGTGATCTCTGCATGACATACAAGGCTATGCCAAACCCCGAATTGCTGGACATGCTCCACCCAAGGAAAACCCAATCTATCCAAGCTACACGAATGCAGGGAGGACATGCAGACTCCACTCAGAAGGAACCCCAGTCAAGAATTGAACTGGAGAACCTCTTGTTGTGAGGTGACAACACAAACCACTGCTCCGTTTTATCATCATAGGGTATGGGTAGCCAGCCTATGGCCTATAACTATGCATTGCCCTGAGCAAATGATCTCTGTTCTGAATCAGTAGTCTCTAGTTACATGTTACTATGAGTTAGAAGTGGAATCTGTTGACTGAGACTGCTGTGAATTGTATGGCTGTGGATATTCAGATGCAGTTCTCTTTGCAAGCATTTTTTTAATTTTGATAGAAAGCCAAATGAAACTATGGACAGTGGTAACAACAGATGCTGATCACAGCAGAACATACATTATTTTAAAATGTTACCACAATCAACATAGGGGTTCGTATATGCCTCTCAACTTGTATGCTCAAGAATTATGGATTTTTCCAAAAATAATGGAGGAAGATATCCGGGGCAATTTTAAATACTACTCTAATTCACTTAAAACGTTAACAGAACAACAGGTTTTGCATCAGTGTGCATTTCCAAAAAAAAAAAGTATAAAACTCTGATGTCTACAAGCATTGACTTGCCTGTAATCCGCAGTGATTTACCAGGAAATAAGGGGCAGGGCAGGAAAATATGAGCCAAAGTCCAAAACATCATGCAAAATCCAGGGCAGCTGAGAGGTATGGTTCCCTACATACTTCTCATCTTCTTTGCTAAAGAATTCTGGACATAGCCAAAAATAACAGGGACAAAAATCTGGTATATTTTTTAATATTACTCTAATTCAATTAAAAAGATAACAAGCTTTGCAGCAACGTTTATTTTCTGAGCAATAAGAAATATGAAACGGTAAAGCCTAGCATTATTGCCATGCTTGTAATTCTCATTGATTTACCATAAAACTTGGTACAGGGAAAAATGTGAAGTAAAACTCACAGGAGAATCTGCAAAAACCATCTACAGGTGAGCAGTATAGTTTCCTGCATATCTCTGAATTTCTTTGCTCAAGATTTCTTGAAATACCAAAAAGTAATGGGGGAGGGGCAAAATCAGGGATTTTTTGTTTAATATTACTCTGTCACCTAAAAATAATTACAGTTAATGGAATAACAGATTTTGCATAATCATACAGTTTCTGAAGAATAAGAGGTAGAAAACTCTAATGTCCTGTGCTACTGACTTTTCTGAATTCCTCAGGGATTAAGCGACAGGACAAAATATGAGAACAAATCTGGCATGTCAATAATATTTGAGAAAAATATTTCTGCATAACTACTGAGTTATGCACAAATGCATGCACAGTGGTGTCCACCTGCAGAGACCAACAGATGCACACATTTGTATGCAGTCATACGCACACTCAAGCACTTGCATGCATGTGTGCATGTACTGCTATGTACTCACATGCACACACGTATGTGAATTATGTTAAAAATGTTGGCAAAACAAATACCTCTCATCTTCTTAGAGCAGGAAATCTGGACAAAGCCATAAATAATGGTGGGACAAAGGCCCAGAAATAGGGATTTTTTTTTAATTATTGCTCATACAAACTTAGAAAGTTAATAGAATAACAGGTTTTACATTAGCATAATTTTTTTGAAGGTTATAAAGCCTGAAACTCAAATGTCTGTCATTATCTGATGACTTCAACCCTCAATGATTTTACTAACAATGTGCGAGGAAAACCATAATTCTATTTGATGAAGCAAGGCAAACGGATTCGAACAGAAGCACACCAGACTTGCAAAATCCTTAACGCAAGTTTATTTCAGTGCAGATAAAGACAGCGTTTTCGCTACTCAAAGATGGTAGCTTCTTCAGAGTGAATGAATACAACAGTAAAAACACTTTTATAAAAGCGACAGGTAATTTTACTGGTTACATCACTTCCTAACTAAATTTAAAGCGATAGTATCGCAAAAAAAGTTCAAACGTGTTCTGTTAATATAGAAAAAGAAACGATGTTACCAATTAGAAACACAATAACACAAAGATCTAAAAATCCTTGGCCAAAAAGCGAGCCTATTATGCAAAACATATACTAAAATAAATAAATACAAATGCAAATATAAGAATATAAAACAAATAAATGCTAGTTACCACTGATGCAGGACACATATTATGTAACATTTGATTAAGTAAATCAAGCTACAAGTGTGTATATTGTTCCTTCATCACTCGCTAATCTGAAAAGCAGGAGATGGATAAACCCATAAAAAACAACAACTAGCATATTTAAAATATATACAAGTAGGCAAATTGGACCCTGATGTATGTGAAATTTGTAATTCCACCGAAAAGGCGGAATATACCATTCAGGTAAGTGAATGGTCAACATACATAAATCTTAAAAAACAGGTTAAAGTGCAATGAAGTAAGCAATGGAATTATGCCCCCAAAATATAGATCTCTCAAGTGTAAATACACATAATGGATAGAACCAATTATCCGGTATAAGGGTAATAAAAAGTTAACAAGAAGGTTCTGATAGAACCCTCAAAAAGACTACCTCAAATAGGATCTATATTTTAGGTGGGCAGATATATTGCAGCTGTCATTAAGACCAGGTGTGTTAAACGCATCCAGTTTGAGCTGCCATAGCAATTCACGGTTTTCTAAAATAATAATTTTGGGAGAAACATTTTATCCTAAATAACACCGAGTGGAAGGCAGAGCTCGTGTTTTACACACGTTTTCTTGACGATGTGTTTATCCTTTTTAAGGGTAATTCTGATCGGGCTACTGAGTTTGTTGACTTTTTGAATCAGACTACAACCTTCCTTAAGTTCACCCACAATTTTGCCTTGGACTCCATCGACTATCTTGATGTCAGGTTGATAAGAGATTCCACGCCTAGTAAACTAAAATCAGTCATTTTTAGGAAGAAAACTTACGTAAATTCATTTTTGCACTTCTCTAGCGCACACCCTTATAAACTCAAAAGAGCCATAGTCAAGGGCCAGCTAGTGAGGGCTGCCCGAATGTGCACAGACCATCTCGACTTCTTATCTGAATGTACATTTTTAAAAAATGTATTTTTGAACCGTGGTTATCCCCTCCAGCTAATTGACGACTTGATTCATGAGGTGGAATCTAAGAAAATTAATGGCTTTTTCAATCCTATTCTTGGTGGTCCACGTCTTGGTGATGCCGATTCGGCAATTGGAGGTGAAGTTCAACCCTCCACCCCAATGCAGTTCATAGTTAGATACAATGAAAGGGTTGCTTCCAACCATTACCCGTGTAGTTTTATTACTACATTTAATATTAATTCTAGTTCAATACAGGAAATATTGAATAAGAATTGGCATTTTATTTCTAGTACTTCATCAATGGTTGAAAAATTAGGAGAAAAACCCCGTACTGTTTACAAAAGGGGTCCTAATATCAAGGAACTTTTGCAAAAGCACCCTAGCCAGGACATACAGAGTAGAACAAAAGGGTGTTTTGCATGTGGTTTCTGTAATCAATGTCATTGCATAAAGACTGGTAGTTCTTTCTCTATTAAAGGGAAGAAATTCGATATCTTTCACAGGATCACTTGTAATACCAAATCTATAGTTTATGTAGCGTTCTGTTCTTGCTGTACAGCATACTATGTCGGCAAGACAGATAGAAGATTCAAAGATCGTATCTACCAGCATAATTATGCTATTAGAAACCATAATTGTGATAATGCTCTGGCAAAACACATAGTTAGTAGCCCAGGCCATTCATTTTCATTTATGGGCATTGACCATATTTCTGATTCCATCAGAGGGGGGCCGACTTCTATTATTTTAGAAAACCGTGAATTGCTATGGCAGCTCAAACTGGATGCGTTTAACACACCTGGTCTTAATGACAGCTGCATTATATCTGCCTACCTAAAATATAGATCCTATTTGAGGTAGTCTTTTTGAGGGTTCTATCAGAACCTTCTTGTTAACTTTTTATTACCCTTATACCGGATAATTGGTTCTATCCATTATGTGTATTTACACTTGAGGGATCTATATTTTGGGGGCATAATTCCATTGCTTACTTCATTGCACTTTAACCTGTTTTTTAAGATTTATGTATGTTGACCATTCACTTACCTGAATGGTATATTCCGCCTTTTCGGTGGAATTACAAATTTCACATACATCAGGGTCCAATTTGCCTACTTGTATCTTCTTCTTCTTTCGGCTTTTTCCCGGTTAGGGGTCGCCACAGCGGATCACCTTGTCCGCACATTGAATGGCAGTGGAGTTTTACGGTGTCGAGTTGCCAGCCCGGCGCCCAACCTTCCACAGAAGGCACACTCACACGCACACCTAGGGCCAATTTAGAGTGTCCAATCCACCTGCAGCATGTCTTTGGGATGTGGGAGGAAACCGGAGCACCCGGAGGAAACCCACGCGACCACAGGGAGGACATGCAGACTCCGCACAGAAGGCACCCCAGCCGAGGATCGAACCGGAGAACCTCTTGCTGTGAGGCGGCAATGCTAACCACTGCACCACCGTGGCCGCCCAATTTGCCTACTTGTATATATTTTAAATATGCTAGTTGTTGTTTTTTATGGGTTTATCCATCTCCTGCTTTTCAGATTAGCGATTGATGAAGGAACAATATACACACTTGTAGCTTGATTTACTTAATCAAATGTTACATAATATGTGTCCTGCATCAGTGGTAACTAGCATTTATTTGTTTTATATTCTTATATTTGCATTTGTATTTATTTATTTTAGTATATGTTTTGCATAATAGGCTCGCTTTTTGGCCAAGGATTTTTAGATCTTTGTGTTATTGTGTTTCTAATTGGTAACATCGTTTCTTTTTCTATATTAACAGAACACATGTTTGAACTTTTTTTGCGATACTATCGCTTTAAATTTAGTTAGGAAGTGATGTAACCAGTAAAATTACCTGTCGCTTTTATAAAAGTGTTTTTACTGTTGTATTCATTCACTCTGAAGAAGCTACCATCTTTGAGTAGCGAAAACGCTGTCTTTATCTGCACTGAAATAAACTTGCGTTAAGGATTTTGCAAGTCTGGTGTGCTTCTGTTCGAATCCGTTTGCCTTGCTTCATCAGTTTGTTACCGTTTCTTGTGGATATAATTCTATTTGAAACAGACCAAAAATGTGGGACAAAAATCTGGGCATTCTGTGAAAATCTGTACAGCTGAGAGGTATGAATAAATGTACAAAGTTGAAGCTGCCAAGCTGCACTCTGCTACAGTTAAATACATTTGCTGTTGGGAAATAATTTTGGTTTGGTTTTAAATGCAAGTTAAAAATGCCAGGAACTTGGCTTGTTCTGCACAGTGTTCTTTATTTTCCTGTCATAAGAACTGTAGTAAGCTGTATAGTGTACTTTATTAGCCTAATGCCGGTAATGCGATATCGCAATTGTGGTAACGTTTTTTTTACATGCGTCTTTTCTTTTTTTTCCCCCTTTACAATCATGCAATGTAGTCTTGCATGATTGTAAAGGGTAAACAATTTAGTTTTGCTTGATTGTAAAGGGGGGGAAAGAAAAGACACATGTAAAAAAAACTTTACCGCAATTGCGATATCACATTACTGGCAGTAGGCTAACAGAGTACGAGCACAGTAGGGTTTTACCTGAAGAGAGATTACATTACTTTTAGGAGGAATGAAAATAAGTAAATAACACTTTAGGAAATCCGATGTACAAGTCTTATGGAACGTTATGACTGCAAAGCAAAAGCTTAGCTCTTACAGGGACCTAAAACAAGACTGTAATCTCTGGATATGCAGTTGTAGGCGGGAATGTTTATCGCAAAAAAACAAAAAAAAAAAACAGGGACTGCAAAGTAATAAGCCGATCGATACACGTTCAGCGATTGGCTTTTTACATTTACCTTTACACCCCCCTGTTACCATCAATTAAGGAAAAGAAAGAAAAAAAAAAGGATGTTCTTCTTGCTGACACCCTAAGTAGATTGCCAGATACATTACACAGAGCCCCATCCCCATCTCTCATACTCAGAGACACGTGGACATTCAGCTTTCACTCACGCACAAACACAAACACAAATTCTCTCACTCACACACACACAAACAAACACAAATTCTCTCATGCATTGCTAACTCTCTCACACACAAGTATGCACAGCTCTTTTTCAGGCACACTCATTCATTCAGAGTTCTGCATTCAGAAAAACACACACACACTGGTTTCATGGACACAACCCACTCTGCATGCACACAGAAAGACATACTGCTTTCAGGCACGCATTCACTCGCGCACATGCAGACAGAAATACTTCTCAAGTACATACACACACTCCAACAGGATAGTCGGAGACCAATGAACTGGATCACAAAAATTATACATAGATAAAATTAAATTTGCAGCAACATGATAATGCAGAAGTAGAGAAGCACAGAGTTGTGGGACGATCTAAATTACCCAAACAAATTTCGGACATTCTGTGCATGTTCAACGGACTTTGCCTGCTGTGCTGTCTTGCTGGAAAAATACCTTGATAGAATGATTCCGGATGGAAACAGTGGACGGAACAGAGTTCCACAACAAGTTTTATGTGAGTTTATAATAGCTGATAAGCTGGCCACACTTCAGAATGATGATGTCACAGTGTGAGAGGATCAAGATGAGAGAAGACTACTGATTTGACTGTGTCGAAGGTACATCAGGAAGGTAGGGACCAACTCCACCCGAAAGAATGTGATAACAAAGGATGGCGGATGGGCTTTCCTGCCCTATGCTACGGAAAGGCAGAATTGTAGAACTGACAAACTGCTTTTTGTGTTCTGCTAACTAATGGTGCCTGGGATGAGTTTACAGGGAAAGATAAAGGCTCGTGGTTGAGTTGAACTGTAGTTGAGCCTGGAGTTTTCCTTTAAGGATGAGAGGTTATAATGACCGAGAAATAGTTGACAATGTAGAAAGGGTAAAAAGCTTGAGGGGGACCACAGCTAAACCTTATTTCAAAACCTGCATCAGATAGAGTAATGTATAATAGGAACAATCAGTGTAAAATGAGGGTACCACTACATCATTCTGGTAATGTTTCTATGTACATGAATGTCATTAGAAAACACTGAAAAGTCTTTATGACAGGCAAAGATGTTTCCAGAGTGATAGTGCCCACCCCCAGGTTTGTATTTAGGAACATGAAATCCTTAAAAAGGACCTTATGTTTCTCAAGGAATAAACATGAATATAACAATAATGCCACTTTAGCATGTGGCACTTGCAGTGTATGCACTTACATTGAGAGCAGTTCTACTTTCACACACCTTGACCAGGATAGAATATATAGGTTCAACGTTTTTGCTACTTGTAGCACCTCCCATATTGTTTACTTGGCCCACTGTTCATTGTGTTCAAAATTTTACATAGGCAAGACTGATAGAACGCTTAAGAGAAAGACGGCCCCAAAACCTGGACCGTACCACAAAAGGAGGGGGTGTATCCATATTCATCAAGGATACCCACACCTCCAGGCTGGCGGCAACTCACGAAGCATCAGAGACCATTCAGGTGCAATTAACCATAGGCAAAACTGCTCTACAGTTTGTAGCATGTTACAGGCCACCCTCTCAAACTCAGGAACCCCACACAGCCTTCCTGAAGACACTGGAGAGTATAAATGTCTCTCCAAACACCATCATATTGGGTGACTTCAACTACCCAAACATAGACTGGGAACATTACTCAAGCCCCAATACCCTAGCCCAAAGGTTCCTGGAGTTCATAAACTCAAATGCTATGGAACAACTTGTCACCATTCCCACAAGAGGTGAAAATATACTAGACCTGATCATCACAAACATGGGGACAAAATGCTCCACACCGGAAGTATATCCCTCATTGGAGAGATCAGACCATAAACTAATCTCACTGGAGATCCACATCCCTCCCCCACCCCCAACAAAAAAGACCACAGTGAAGAACTTCTCAAAAGCCAACTTCACACTTCTTAAGACTGGTGTGGTATCCTTCAAGGCCCCTGAGCCATTGGAAACCACAACCCACTCTGCGGAATCCCTTACAAATGCTTTCTACGAGCACCTCCAGGATTGCATGGATCAAGCAATCCCAAATAAAATCAAGACCCTTTCCACCAAAGGCAAGCGCCCGATCTGGTGGACCCCAGCCATAAACAAACTTTACAACAAGAGGAGAAAGCTACTACAAGATAGAGCAAAATCCCTAAAAGATGAAAAAACTGCAAGGAACCACCACGACATAAAATCCACAATTTAATTAGAAGAACAAGCGCTTTCACGCACCATCCCGGTGCGCTTCATCAGGTTACAATTAAACAATAAAAAACTCAGCATTTATATATAAAAGCCCATCATCAATTATTCCATTAAGGTTCCAATTAATTCATGTTTGAATATTTAAAAGAGAAATGACATCCATCATCATAGAAGTTCTTTCACATATATACAAGAAAAATAAGAAAAATAAAATTAATCACATGGTTTAAAAACGCAGACATAACGAAACAAAAAGAAAAAACATCAAACCATTATAACTTCTCAGCTCATTGATGAAGAATTTTTGAAAAAATTCTGAACCATTCATAAGTAGGCTATCAGCTTTATTAGCCCTTCACAGTCACCATAAACAGTATATTCAGACCATAAAAGCTTAATTCGCAATAATGTCACCCACCAACATATATTAATCTAATGGTTATGGCACACTAAACGTACCAATAAACCAAGCAAAAGGAGCCATATCATATGCATTTAATATTACATCTACGCATACAGCGACATGAATACGAAGGTTCAATTACATAGCTATGAATATATACAAATAAATATGAATAATAATAATAATGTAAAAAATAAAAATGAATGAATATAACGATTCTCATATCATGACATCAGATATGAAAAATACTACAACTATATTTAATCAAGATATATATTAAATAATTATATCAATATAATCAAGTCAATTTAGTCACAATAGCGTATGTGACATAATAATAATAATGATAATATTAATAAATATAAGTATGGAATAAATATATATACTTAATATAAATAAACATCAAATAAATAGTACCAATGTACTCATTGTTTAGATAGATCCTAAAAGAGCCGGTCTAATACTAATCATAGAATTAAGACCTGGTTCTATGTGAGCTCTTAGATTCAAGATCCATCTAAGTTCACATAGCTCAAGAGTGCCAGTAGGGTCTTTTTCTCTTTTATTTTCATTCACTATTTGAATTACCCTAAATTTAAAGACATGTTGAGGAAATAGTTGACAATGTTTGGCTAAAACATTAGTGAGGTTGCCCTTTCTAATGTCATACACGTGGTTATATACACGGTCTTTGAGTCTTCGTTTAGTCATACCCACGTAATAGGCCGTACACGAGTCACAAGTAGCTAAGTAAATGATGTTCCTGGTGTCACATGTGGCATAAAACATCGGACTAAAAACGGTGTTTAATCCCGGAACATCAAAAGCCTGGACTGTGGATAGATGTTTACATACACAACATTTTCTACAGGGATATGTACCCTTTTTATAACTCGCTCTAATATCTAACTCTCTAGAATCAATTTTTTCTTTACATAATAGCCTCTTTAAATTTAAGCTATTATTAAACCTAAACGTGGGCTTATTGCCCACTATCTGTAACAAAACAGGATCAAGTAATAAAATCTTCCAATTATTCTTTATAATCTGCATAATATGGTCCACATCATTTGTATATCTTAGGCTAAATGATAATTGTGCCCTATTTTTTTCAAAATTTTGATTATGATTACCTTTTCTCCTATGAACTGGGGTTTCCAATACCGCTGTTGTTAAATCATTTATCAAATCTAACGGATAGCCCCTATTCATAAAACAGTTCTTCTGGAAATCCACTGACCTCAGCATGTCACCCTGGGAGCTGCAAAGTCTAGATATTCTAGTCATCTGCCCTTTTACTACATTGCGAAAAATGTAGCGTGGGTGCATGCTGTCAAAATGCAAAATACCATTTCTCCAGCATGACTTCCGATATAAGGAAGTAGCAATCTGATTATTAATACCCTTTGTGATGGTAACATCCAAAAAGTTCACACTAGAGACAATACTCATAAGTAAATCTCAAGAAGGAAGTAGTAGACTCCATGTAGGTCACAAACTCATGTAAAGAGTCCTCACCCCCATTCCAAAATAACAAAATATCATCCACAAAACGCTTATATAGGATGATATTATCAAACCTTGGATTGTTAAAAACAAACTCCTTTTCCCACTGATAGATGGTCAAATTTGCATAAGCATTAGCACAGGGAGTGCCCATAGCCACTCCCCATGTCTGTGCATAGATCTGGTCCTTAAACAAAAAGATGTTATTGTTCAGGACCATGTCCAGTAAGGTACAAATCACCATCTGATCATTGTTATCCATGGTATTACAATGATGCAAACACTACCTTATGGCATCAAGTCCAAATTCATTGGGGATACTGGTAAATAAGTTCTTGGTATCTAGTGTTACCATTAATGTTTCACTATGCAAGTTATTACTAATAGTGTCCTGTTGTAAGTCTTTCAACAACCCATATGTATCTTTTAGAATGGAGGGAATGGAATTTACCAAGGGGCCTAGTTTAGACTGTATGTAAATATATGCATTCTCAGTCACCCAATGCCTACCAGAGACTATGGGGCATAAAGGAGGAGGATTTTCCCCTTTATGCATTTTGGGAAGCCCTTTAATCAGGGGAATTAAAGGGGAATCTACTATCAAAAAATCATACAGAGATTTATCAATGCATCTAGTCATTAGCATGTCATAGATGGTATCATGTACATATCTTATCATGGAATCCACTTCAGATTTATCCACCCTAAAAGGGAAGACATCTCTGATCAATACTAGTAAAAAACTACGATCACTCATAAAATCATCCAAGGCCAACTTTGAGAGAAAAATCGCCAAGGACTCAAAAGACAATCATAAGGCCTTCTTTAGCTATGTTAGAAATCTGGGTGGAAACTCCCAG